>NC_086444.1:598003451-598318451 GCF_028390025.1 Pseudophryne corroboree
TAATCCTCCACCTTATTACCCTCCATTTGGGAGAAACAGATTTTTATCAATCCAGATCTGCATTTTATGTGTGTTTTGCATATTTTATATTGTTGTTTATTATTATCTATATCATTCATTGTATTAAATCTTGCCCTATTCAAATATACTACACTATATGCTGTTTATTCTTCCTTTTACATGTGAGATGAACCCAAGCATACGCATATAGGTAGTATTAAGGGAAGTATTATTTTTATTCCAGCACTTAAAACATAAATTCATTCTTATGTGGATTTCACGCATCTAGCGCACCCTATTGCACCTACTTTATCTTTCTCACTATTACACATTGGTATAAGGGAATACCATTGGTGCAAAGGGGTAGCTGCTTTTGCTAGTGGCGCCATATTCGTTCTCTATACTTCTCCTATACCACAGCACGTCTATTCCCTAAATTAGAGAACCTTTTAGGCGACAACATGTTTTCCCATCTAAAAAGCAGAGAAGAAAAATGTAAGGAAATATTCCTAACTACATCCCCTACTATGGTAGATGAAGATTTAATGATAACGATGGATCGACTGGAAAAACTCCTACTAAAAGAGAATCGCATTTGGTGGGAATGCGCCACCTTAGAAAAATACGTTACTGATCAAATTATTCCGAAAGGACTTAGAATCAAAAAATGACCGTCCTTTAATGACAGCAGCGAGAAATTTAAAGATGAGTGGATGCGCACACTGGAGATCTGCTCATACACACTAATAGAGCTAATCATGAAAGAACGTAGGGATAAGTTAAAAATCATTAAAGAACAGATCACGACAATCCAATCCACCATTGAATCTTCCCAAGAATTACCGGAATATAAGAAAAAAGAAAAAGAGATACAACAGAGGATTGTGACCAACACCAAAGAAATAATGATTAAGAAGCAGAAGAAATTTAAACGAGATCATGAATATTATAAAAAAGAAGGAAAGGATCCCTTTGCACATATGAAAGACGACAACTCCATGGTGTCTATATGCTCCATTACTGAAGATTACGAAGACATCACACCGGAATCCGATCAAGATCTAAATATAACACACCGAGAAGATTGCCCCCGCTTTATGAAAAACAAGAGACCGATGAATTCTAAACGGGGGACAAGCACCCAAAATAGGACTCAAAGGAGATCATCGCCAAAGAATCCCCAGGCAAGAGGTAACAACTCCAGAGAGAGGGAATATTTGGAAGATATCTCACCTGAGAGAGAAGATGATTTTTTACATAGGAGCGTCAGAAGAGACACAGGAAGAACTCAGTACGTCTCACCAATAAGAAAAGAGAGAACAGCGGGTAGAATCTTTAACAATAGAAACCATCAACACTACGGATTCAGAAGCCCATATCGGAATAGAGACTGGAATAGGAGACACCAGAATTATGGGGAGGAAGGCAACAGATATTGGAGAAATAACATGGACAACAGAGATAGAATCACCACGAAAAGACAAGACGACCATGTCCGTTTTTTAGAGAGACGCCAGTACCAGAGGTACTGAATAAAAGAGAAAGAAAAAGGGGGAAACGAGGAGGGATAAAAAAGAAGAAGAAAAAAACCACAAAAAAACCTAAAGAGATGGGACCATCCTCGACAACAGTGACGAATAACATCATTGAACCAACACAAGGTAAAATCTTCAATTTGAGCAACAAAAACCTCACTGATATAGAAGAAAAACTGTTGTTAAAAGGACTCAAGTATGCACCTACCAATAAATCTTCACCATTTGATGTATACATCGATGTGGAAAAGTTTATAAGGAAACTGACAGTGAAAAAATTCTTCCTAACAAAAAGTCCCGCGGAACTAAAAGAGATGGACAGCATTCAAGATCAATTCAAGAAAAAGTCAACCTTTTATCCGAAACATCTGAAGGGAAGCCTTATGGACAGTTTCCATAAATCCGTTTTGGAGGACATGGAGAGACTAGATAAAGTCAAATTAAAGAAGTGGAACCTGTCAAAAAAGGAACGATTGGCATTGAAGATACTCCAGAAAGATGACAGTATCGTGATAAAACCATGCGATAAAGGAGGAGGAGTGGCTATACTGAATAAAGAAGATTACATGAAAGAGATTTATCGCCAACTAGAAGATGGTAACACATATTCAAAACTAAGAAGCGACCCAACTAACAGAATAAGAAATGCCCTCAGCCAATTATTAAAGACACATTTAGACAAAAAAACTATCACCGAGAAAGAATTTGAGTACCTCAACGTCCCAGATCCTGCAACACCAACCATCTATGTGTTACCAAAGGTACATAAGAATCCAACGAAACCACCAGGACGACCAATTATAGCAGGAGTGGGGAGCTTAACAGCCAACCTTTCAGAATTCATTGACGCCCACCTACAACCATTGGTTACCAAAACGCCTTTCCACCTTAAGGATACCACCGACATACTACAGAAAATTAACACATTTGAATGGACTGAGGATATGTGGATGGCAACAGCCGATGTAGAGGCATTATACACAAACATACCACATGAGAAGGGACTAGAAGCCGTCAAACACTACCTGGATAAAACAGATTACTCAGTGGACAAAAAAGAATTCCTCCTGGAAGGTATAAGATTTATACTGAAGAATAACTATTTCCATTTTGATGGTACGTACTATAACCAACTTGTCGGTACCGCAATGGGGACAAAATTTGCCCCAAGTTTTGCGAACCTATTTATGTCCTACTGGGAAGAAAATAACATCAAGACTAATCAATCATTTGGAAAAAGTCTCACCCTATGGTATCGCTACATCGACGACATTATTTTTTTCTGGAAGGGGAATGAAGAAACCATCAAGACTTTCTCAGAGGAACTGAACTCCAATGATTCAAATATTAAACTAAGTGTCACAATCAGTCAAACAGAATTAAGCTTTCTGGATTTATCGCTATACATTGAGGACGGCAAACTAGAGACCAAATGTTTCAGAAAACCAACGGACGCCAATAACTATATTGCAATGACTAGCGAACATCATTCCAACTGGCTTACAAGCGTCCCCAAAAGCCAATTCCTAAGACTGAGACGAAATTGTAGCAAGAAAACAGTGTGTGAAGAACAAATAGATATCATGAAAGAGGGCCTCATAAATAAAGGTTATGATGAAAACAAGTTGGAAAAATTCAAAATTGAAGCCCTCCAACAAGATCGCAACAAACTCCTGGAAGGGACCAAGAAAATGAGAGAAAAAGAGAACAAAAATCAATTCGCCTTTATCACTCAGTACAACAGCCAGCACAGGAAAATGGAATCCATTGTGCGAAGACACTGGCACCTTCTATTGAAAGACCCTGTATTAAGAGGAGTACTACCACAACTACCGCGCTTCATATACAGAAAAGCCCCTAATTTGAAAGACAAACTTACTAGGAGCGCATTACCAAATCAGGATCACCATCCCATAAGAAATAAAGGCTTTTTCAGATGCGGGACATGCCAGGCCTGTCGAGCAATTAAATCAGACAGATCCAAGTATGAGGATTTCACTGTTAAAAACAACAAATATAAACTACATCAATTCATGACCTGTCATACCACTAATGTTGTCTACCTAATAGAATGTAGCTGCAACCTAGTATATATAGGCCGAACCAGCCGAGCCCTGAAAACCAGATTAAGTGAACATCTGCGTAATATCAAGAAGGGCTTAATTACACATTCCTTATCTAACCATTTCAAAGAAGTTCACAACTGCTCCACTAATAATATTGTACGCTTTCTGGCAATTGAGAACGTCAAGAACAATTGGAGATACAGAGACGAGGCCACCCGCCTGGCAAGATGCGAAATGAAATGGATCCACAAAGTGAAGAGCCTCATCCCATACGGACTTAACGCAGACTTTGAGCTAAAATGGTTCCTCTAATTTTCACTTCAACCAACCTCTGTCACGATTAACTCTTTTTCTCCACCAACTATCGACTTTCTATCTATTATATATGAGCCTGAATGCAAATTTGTCCTAAAATGCATCTTTGTACATATCTACCAGTATAAGTTTTTGTCCTCTTATTCCCTTCACCAACAATCTCTGGTTATGATCAACTTTTTCCTCCACCAACCACTAATTTTCTTTCTATAATAAATTAGCTTGAATATCTTTTAAATTTGCCCCAAAATATGTATTATTGCATATATACAAGTATGAGCCTTGTCTCCTTACTCCCTTCACCATAATATGTTGTTTTTAATATGTTTGCTGTTCTTTATTCGATATACCAGAACTATGGGCATATTTGCCCACTTCCAAAATGGAGCAGGGATTCCAGAAGCATGTGTTGAATGAGATCTGGTATCCAACCTTTAGGAAAAGGAGCGTTTACTACTTTAATCAACATACAGAAATCCGCATATAAAAAATTCAGGACAATACAGTTTTATACATGACAAAGACTTGATCCTCTCGATGACGGCGGCCGCGACCGGAAGTATACTACCGGAAGTCATCATGCGCGTCAAGTGCGTTCCACCTCAAGTTACTGTGAATCCCGGCTACAGAACCACCGGAAGTACGTCACCGGAAATCCCCTTGCGTTCCAAGAGCGTTCCACGGCGAGTAACGCCGAACGCTCTGGTCTAACATGACTTTCACTCCCCCACCAGCAATGTAATATAGACTTAGAAGATGGGGATTCAATACTATTCAAAAGGTGTTAAAGAACTCCTTTTATATGACGCCCCATCTATTCCAGTCAGCACCGGAGGGCACATAAACGTCACTTCCGGTTATTACAATTTATTTCCAGTCTATTATCATTTCAAAATACACAGAATTCTATGGTTTTTGACATTTACCACTCTGTATACACAATCTTTCGTTGTACTTTTGTTAAAGTTAGATATTATTTAAGGTGCATTAATTACTGCTAAAACATGACCTTTGAACCGGAAGTATAGATGAACTCAGGTATAAATAGGACATCATGGTCACTTCACCCTCACTGCCTGATGAAGGGACATTCCCGAAACGCGTAGCAGCAGGAGAGTGAAGTTGCTGACCAAATCCACAACAGGTGAAAGGTTACTTCAGACGATTGTAACGTGGACGTGGGAACCCGGTTCCGGAGCCAGTTACCCTAAGGTTACATCTGATACGCTCACTTACTACTCTCATCTGGTAATCCTCCACCTTATTACCCTCCATTTGGGAGAAACAGATTTTTATCAATCCAGATCTGCATTTTATGTGTGTTTTGCATATTTTATATTGTTGTTTATTATTATCTATATCATTCATTGTATTAAATCTTGCCCTATTCAAATATACTACACTATATGCTGTTTATTCTTCCTTTTACATGTGAGATGAACCCAAGCATACGCATATAGGTAGTATTAAGGGAAGTATTATTTTTATTCCAGCACTTAAAACATAAATTCATTCTTATGTGGATTTCACGCATCTAGCGCACCCTATTGCACCTACTTTATCTTTCTCACTATTACACATTGGTATAAGGGAATACCATTGGTGCAAAGGGGTAGCTGCTTTTGCTAGTGGCGCCATATTCGTTCTCTATACTTCTCCTATACCACAGCACGTCTATTCCCTAAATTAGAGAACCTTTTAGGCGACAACATGTTTTCCCATCTAAAAAGCAGAGAAGAAAAATGTAAGGAAATATTCCTAACTACATCCCCTACTATGGTAGATGAAGATTTAATGATAACGATGGATCGACTGGAAAAACTCCTACTAAAAGAGAATCGCATTTGGTGGGAATGCGCCACCTTAGAAAAATACGTTACTGATCAAATTATTCCGAAAGGACTTAGAATCAAAAAATGACCGTCCTTTAATGACAGCAGCGAGAAATTTAAAGATGAGTGGATGCGCACACTGGAGATCTGCTCATACACACTAATAGAGCTAATCATGAAAGAACGTAGGGATAAGTTAAAAATCATTAAAGAACAGATCACGACAATCCAATCCACCATTGAATCTTCCCAAGAATTACCGGAATATAAGAAAAAAGAAAAAGAGATACAACAGAGGATTGTGACCAACACCAAAGAAATAATGATTAAGAAGCAGAAGAAATTTAAACGAGATCATGAATATTATAAAAAAGAAGGAAAGGATCCCTTTGCACATATGAAAGACGACAACTCCATGGTGTCTATATGCTCCATTACTGAAGATTACGAAGACATCACACCGGAATCCGATCAAGATCTAAATATAACACACCGAGAAGATTGCCCCCGCTTTATGAAAAACAAGAGACCGATGAATTCTAAACGGGGGACAAGCACCCAAAATAGGACTCAAAGGAGATCATCGCCAAAGAATCCCCAGGCAAGAGGTAACAACTCCAGAGAGAGGGAATATTTGGAAGATATCTCACCTGAGAGAGAAGATGATTTTTTACATAGGAGCGTCAGAAGAGACACAGGAAGAACTCAGTACGTCTCACCAATAAGAAAAGAGAGAACAGCGGGTAGAATCTTTAACAATAGAAACCATCAACACTACGGATTCAGAAGCCCATATCGGAATAGAGACTGGAATAGGAGACACCAGAATTATGGGGAGGAAGGCAACAGATATTGGAGAAATAACATGGACAACAGAGATAGAATCACCACGAAAAGACAAGACGACCATGTCCGTTTTTTAGAGAGACGCCAGTACCAGAGGTACTGAATAAAAGAGAAAGAAAAAGGGGGAAACGAGGAGGGATAAAAAAGAAGAAGAAAAAAACCACAAAAAAACCTAAAGAGATGGGACCATCCTCGACAACAGTGACGAATAACATCATTGAACCAACACAAGGTAAAATCTTCAATTTGAGCAACAAAAACCTCACTGATATAGAAGAAAAACTGTTGTTAAAAGGACTCAAGTATGCACCTACCAATAAATCTTCACCATTTGATGTATACATCGATGTGGAAAAGTTTATAAGGAAACTGACAGTGAAAAAATTCTTCCTAACAAAAAGTCCCGCGGAACTAAAAGAGATGGACAGCATTCAAGATCAATTCAAGAAAAAGTCAACCTTTTATCCGAAACATCTGAAGGGAAGCCTTATGGACAGTTTCCATAAATCCGTTTTGGAGGACATGGAGAGACTAGATAAAGTCAAATTAAAGAAGTGGAACCTGTCAAAAAAGGAACGATTGGCATTGAAGATACTCCAGAAAGATGACAGTATCGTGATAAAACCATGCGATAAAGGAGGAGGAGTGGCTATACTGAATAAAGAAGATTACATGAAAGAGATTTATCGCCAACTAGAAGATGGTAACACATATTCAAAACTAAGAAGCGACCCAACTAACAGAATAAGAAATGCCCTCAGCCAATTATTAAAGACACATTTAGACAAAAAAACTATCACCGAGAAAGAATTTGAGTACCTCAACGTCCCAGATCCTGCAACACCAACCATCTATGTGTTACCAAAGGTACATAAGAATCCAACGAAACCACCAGGACGACCAATTATAGCAGGAGTGGGGAGCTTAACAGCCAACCTTTCAGAATTCATTGACGCCCACCTACAACCATTGGTTACCAAAACGCCTTTCCACCTTAAGGATACCACCGACATACTACAGAAAATTAACACATTTGAATGGACTGAGGATATGTGGATGGCAACAGCCGATGTAGAGGCATTATACACAAACATACCACATGAGAAGGGACTAGAAGCCGTCAAACACTACCTGGATAAAACAGATTACTCAGTGGACAAAAAAGAATTCCTCCTGGAAGGTATAAGATTTATACTGAAGAATAACTATTTCCATTTTGATGGTACGTACTATAACCAACTTGTCGGTACCGCAATGGGGACAAAATTTGCCCCAAGTTTTGCGAACCTATTTATGTCCTACTGGGAAGAAAATAACATCAAGACTAATCAATCATTTGGAAAAAGTCTCACCCTATGGTATCGCTACATCGACGACATTATTTTTTTCTGGAAGGGGAATGAAGAAACCATCAAGACTTTCTCAGAGGAACTGAACTCCAATGATTCAAATATTAAACTAAGTGTCACAATCAGTCAAACAGAATTAAGCTTTCTGGATTTATCGCTATACATTGAGGACGGCAAACTAGAGACCAAATGTTTCAGAAAACCAACGGACGCCAATAACTATATTGCAATGACTAGCGAACATCATTCCAACTGGCTTACAAGCGTCCCCAAAAGCCAATTCCTAAGACTGAGACGAAATTGTAGCAAGAAAACAGTGTGTGAAGAACAAATAGATATCATGAAAGAGGGCCTCATAAATAAAGGTTATGATGAAAACAAGTTGGAAAAATTCAAAATTGAAGCCCTCCAACAAGATCGCAACAAACTCCTGGAAGGGACCAAGAAAATGAGAGAAAAAGAGAACAAAAATCAATTCGCCTTTATCACTCAGTACAACAGCCAGCACAGGAAAATGGAATCCATTGTGCGAAGACACTGGCACCTTCTATTGAAAGACCCTGTATTAAGAGGAGTACTACCACAACTACCGCGCTTCATATACAGAAAAGCCCCTAATTTGAAAGACAAACTTACTAGGAGCGCATTACCAAATCAGGATCACCATCCCATAAGAAATAAAGGCTTTTTCAGATGCGGGACATGCCAGGCCTGTCGAGCAATTAAATCAGACAGATCCAAGTATGAGGATTTCACTGTTAAAAACAACAAATATAAACTACATCAATTCATGACCTGTCATACCACTAATGTTGTCTACCTAATAGAATGTAGCTGCAACCTAGTATATATAGGCCGAACCAGCCGAGCCCTGAAAACCAGATTAAGTGAACATCTGCGTAATATCAAGAAGGGCTTAATTACACATTCCTTATCTAACCATTTCAAAGAAGTTCACAACTGCTCCACTAATAATATTGTACGCTTTCTGGCAATTGAGAACGTCAAGAACAATTGGAGATACAGAGACGAGGCCACCCGCCTGGCAAGATGCGAAATGAAATGGATCCACAAAGTGAAGAGCCTCATCCCATACGGACTTAACGCAGACTTTGAGCTAAAATGGTTCCTCTAATTTTCACTTCAACCAACCTCTGTCACGATTAACTCTTTTTCTCCACCAACTATCGACTTTCTATCTATTATATATGAGCCTGAATGCAAATTTGTCCTAAAATGCATCTTTGTACATATCTACCAGTATAAGTTTTTGTCCTCTTATTCCCTTCACCAACAATCTCTGGTTATGATCAACTTTTTCCTCCACCAACCACTAATTTTCTTTCTATAATAAATTAGCTTGAATATCTTTTAAATTTGCCCCAAAATATGTATTATTGCATATATACAAGTATGAGCCTTGTCTCCTTACTCCCTTCACCATAATATGTTGTTTTTAATATGTTTGCTGTTCTTTATTCGATATACCAGAACTATGGGCATATTTGCCCACTTCCAAAATGGAGCAGGGATTCCAGAAGCATGTGTTGAATGAGATCTGGTATCCAACCTTTAGGAAAAGGAGCGTTTACTACTTTAATCAACATACAGAAATCCGCATATAAAAAATTCAGGACAATACAGTTTTATACATGACAAAGACTTGATCCTCTCGATGACGGCGGCCGCGACCGGAAGTATACTACCGGAAGTCATCATGCGCGTCAAGTGCGTTCCACCTCAAGTTACTGTGAATCCCGGCTACAGAACCACCGGAAGTACGTCACCGGAAATCCCCTTGCGTTCCAAGAGCGTTCCACGGCGAGTAACGCCGAACGCTCTGGTCTAACATGACTTTCACTCCCCCACCAGCAATGTAATATAGACTTAGAAGATGGGGATTCAATACTATTCAAAAGGTGTTAAAGAACTCCTTTTATATGACGCCCCATCTATTCCAGTCAGCACCGGAGGGCACATAAACGTCACTTCCGGTTATTACAATTTATTTCCAGTCTATTATCATTTCAAAATACACAGAATTCTATGGTTTTTGACATTTACCACTCTGTATACACAATCTTTCGTTGTACTTTTGTTAAAGTTAGATATTATTTAAGGTGCATTAATTACTGCTAAAACATGACCTTTGAACCGGAAGTATAGATGAACTCAGGTATAAATAGGACATCATGGTCACTTCACCCTCACTGCCTGATGAAGGGACATTCCCGAAACGCGTAGCAGCAGGAGAGTGAAGTTGCTGACCAAATCCACAACAGGTGAAAGGTTACTTCAGACGATTGTAACGTGGACGTGGGAACCCGGTTCCGGAGCCAGTTACCCTAAGGTTACATCTGATACGCTCACTTACTACTCTCATCTGGTAATCCTCCACCTTATTACCCTCCATTTGGGAGAAACAGATTTTTATCAATCCAGATCTGCATTTTATGTGTGTTTTGCATATTTTATATTGTTGTTTATTATTATCTATATCATTCATTGTATTAAATCTTGCCCTATTCAAATATACTACACTATATGCTGTTTATTCTTCCTTTTACATGTGAGATGAACCCAAGCATACGCATATAGGTAGTATTAAGGGAAGTATTATTTTTATTCCAGCACTTAAAACATAAATTCATTCTTATGTGGATTTCACGCATCTAGCGCACCCTATTGCACCTACTTTATCTTTCTCACTATTACACATTGGTATAAGGGAATACCATTGGTGCAAAGGGGTAGCTGCTTTTGCTAGTGGCGCCATATTCGTTCTCTATACTTCTCCTATACCACAGCACGTCTATTCCCTAAATTAGAGAACCTTTTAGGCGACAACATGTTTTCCCATCTAAAAAGCAGAGAAGAAAAATGTAAGGAAATATTCCTAACTACATCCCCTACTATGGTAGATGAAGATTTAATGATAACGATGGATCGACTGGAAAAACTCCTACTAAAAGAGAATCGCATTTGGTGGGAATGCGCCACCTTAGAAAAATACGTTACTGATCAAATTATTCCGAAAGGACTTAGAATCAAAAAATGACCGTCCTTTAATGACAGCAGCGAGAAATTTAAAGATGAGTGGATGCGCACACTGGAGATCTGCTCATACACACTAATAGAGCTAATCATGAAAGAACGTAGGGATAAGTTAAAAATCATTAAAGAACAGATCACGACAATCCAATCCACCATTGAATCTTCCCAAGAATTACCGGAATATAAGAAAAAAGAAAAAGAGATACAACAGAGGATTGTGACCAACACCAAAGAAATAATGATTAAGAAGCAGAAGAAATTTAAACGAGATCATGAATATTATAAAAAAGAAGGAAAGGATCCCTTTGCACATATGAAAGACGACAACTCCATGGTGTCTATATGCTCCATTACTGAAGATTACGAAGACATCACACCGGAATCCGATCAAGATCTAAATATAACACACCGAGAAGATTGCCCCCGCTTTATGAAAAACAAGAGACCGATGAATTCTAAACGGGGGACAAGCACCCAAAATAGGACTCAAAGGAGATCATCGCCAAAGAATCCCCAGGCAAGAGGTAACAACTCCAGAGAGAGGGAATATTTGGAAGATATCTCACCTGAGAGAGAAGATGATTTTTTACATAGGAGCGTCAGAAGAGACACAGGAAGAACTCAGTACGTCTCACCAATAAGAAAAGAGAGAACAGCGGGTAGAATCTTTAACAATAGAAACCATCAACACTACGGATTCAGAAGCCCATATCGGAATAGAGACTGGAATAGGAGACACCAGAATTATGGGGAGGAAGGCAACAGATATTGGAGAAATAACATGGACAACAGAGATAGAATCACCACGAAAAGACAAGACGACCATGTCCGTTTTTTAGAGAGACGCCAGTACCAGAGGTACTGAATAAAAGAGAAAGAAAAAGGGGGAAACGAGGAGGGATAAAAAAGAAGAAGAAAAAAAACACAAAAAAACCTAAAGAGATGGGACCATCCTCGACAACAGTGACGAATAACATCATTGAACCAACACAAGGTAAAATCTTCAATTTGAGCAACAAAAACCTCACTGATATAGAAGAAAAACTGTTGTTAAAAGGACTCAAGTATGCACCTACCAATAAATCTTCACCATTTGATGTATACATCGATGTGGAAAAGTTTATAAGGAAACTGACAGTGAAAAAATTCTTCCTAACAAAAAGTCCCGCGGAACTAAAAGAGATGGACAGCATTCAAGATCAATTCAAGAAAAAGTCAACCTTTTATCCGAAACATCTGAAGGGAAGCCTTATGGACAGTTTCCATAAATCCGTTTTGGAGGACATGGAGAGACTAGATAAAGTCAAATTAAAGAAGTGGAACCTGTCAAAAAAGGAACGATTGGCATTGAAGATACTCCAGAAAGATGACAGTATCGTGATAAAACCATGCGATAAAGGAGGAGGAGTGGCTATACTGAATAAAGAAGATTACATGAAAGAGATTTATCGCCAACTAGAAGATGGTAACACATATTCAAAACTAAGAAGCGACCCAACTAACAGAATAAGAAATGCCCTCAGCCAATTATTAAAGACACATTTAGACAAAAAAACTATCACCGAGAAAGAATTTGAGTACCTCAACGTCCCAGATCCTGCAACACCAACCATCTATGTGTTACCAAAGGTACATAAGAATCCAACGAAACCACCAGGACGACCAATTATAGCAGGAGTGGGGAGCTTAACAGCCAACCTTTCAGAATTCATTGACGCCCACCTACAACCATTGGTTACCAAAACGCCTTTCCACCTTAAGGATACCACCGACATACTACAGAAAATTAACACATTTGAATGGACTGAGGATATGTGGATGGCAACAGCCGATGTAGAGGCATTATACACAAACATACCACATGAGAAGGGACTAGAAGCCGTCAAACACTACCTGGATAAAACAGATTACTCAGTGGACAAAAAAGAATTCCTCCTGGAAGGTATAAGATTTATACTGAAGAATAACTATTTCCATTTTGATGGTACGTACTATAACCAACTTGTCGGTACCGCAATGGGGACAAAATTTGCCCCAAGTTTTGCGAACCTATTTATGTCCTACTGGGAAGAAAATAACATCAAGACTAATCAATCATTTGGAAAAAGTCTCACCCTATGGTATCGCTACATCGACGACATTATTTTTTTCTGGAAGGGGAATGAAGAAACCATCAAGACTTTCTCAGAGGAACTGAACTCCAATGATTCAAATATTAAACTAAGTGTCACAATCAGTCAAACAGAATTAAGCTTTCTGGATTTATCGCTATACATTGAGGACGGCAAACTAGAGACCAAATGTTTCAGAAAACCAACGGACGCCAATAACTATATTGCAATGACTAGCGAACATCATTCCAACTGGCTTACAAGCGTCCCCAAAAGCCAATTCCTAAGACTGAGACGAAATTGTAGCAAGAAAACAGTGTGTGAAGAACAAATAGATATCATGAAAGAGGGCCTCATAAATAAAGGTTATGATGAAAACAAGTTGGAAAAATTCAAAATTGAAGCCCTCCAACAAGATCGCAACAAACTCCTGGAAGGGACCAAGAAAATGAGAGAAAAAGAGAACAAAAATCAATTCGCCTTTATCACTCAGTACAACAGCCAGCACAGGAAAATGGAATCCATTGTGCGAAGACACTGGCACCTTCTATTGAAAGACCCTGTATTAAGAGGAGTACTACCACAACTACCGCGCTTCATATACAGAAAAGCCCCTAATTTGAAAGACAAACTTACTAGGAGCGCATTACCAAATCAGGATCACCATCCCATAAGAAATAAAGGCTTTTTCAGATGCGGGACATGCCAGGCCTGTCGAGCAATTAAATCAGACAGATCCAAGTATGAGGATTTCACTGTTAAAAACAACAAATATAAACTACATCAATTCATGACCTGTCATACCACTAATGTTGTCTACCTAATAGAATGTAGCTGCAACCTAGTATATATAGGCCGAACCAGCCGAGCCCTGAAAACCAGATTAAGTGAACATCTGCGTAATATCAAGAAGGGCTTAATTACACATTCCTTATCTAACCATTTCAAAGAAGTTCACAACTGCTCCACTAATAATATTGTACGCTTTCTGGCAATTGAGAACGTCAAGAACAATTGGAGATACAGAGACGAGGCCACCCGCCTGGCAAGATGCGAAATGAAATGGATCCACAAAGTGAAGAGCCTCATCCCATACGGACTTAACGCAGACTTTGAGCTAAAATGGTTCCTCTAATTTTCACTTCAACCAACCTCTGTCACGATTAACTCTTTTTCTCCACCAACTATCGACTTTCTATCTATTATATATGAGCCTGAATGCAAATTTGTCCTAAAATGCATCTTTGTACATATCTACCAGTATAAGTTTTTGTCCTCTTATTCCCTTCACCAACAATCTCTGGTTATGATCAACTTTTTCCTCCACCAACCACTAATTTTCTTTCTATAATAAATTAGCTTGAATATCTTTTAAATTTGCCCCAAAATATGTATTATTGCATATATACAAGTATGAGCCTTGTCTCCTTACTCCCTTCACCATAATATGTTGTTTTTAATATGTTTGCTGTTCTTTATTCGATATACCAGAACTATGGGCATATTTGCCCACTTCCAAAATGGAGCAGGGATTCCAGAAGCATGTGTTGAATGAGATCTGGTATCCAACCTTTAGGAAAAGGAGCGTTTACTACTTTAATCAACATACAGAAATCCGCATATAAAAAATTCAGGACAATACAGTTTTATACATGACAAAGACTTGATCCTCTCGATGACGGCGGCCGCGACCGGAAGTATACTACCGGAAGTCATCATGCGCGTCAAGTGCGTTCCACCTCAAGTTACTGTGAATCCCGGCTACAGAACCACCGGAAGTACGTCACCGGAAATCCCCTTGCGTTCCAAGAGCGTTCCACGGCGAGTAACGCCGAACGCTCTGGTCTAACATGACTTTCACTCCCCCACCAGCAATGTAATATAGACTTAGAAGATGGGGATTCAATACTATTCAAAAGGTGTTAAAGAACTCCTTTTATATGACGCCCCATCTATTCCAGTCAGCACCGGAGGGCACATAAACGTCACTTCCGGTTATTACAATTTATTTCCAGTCTATTATCATTTCAAAATACACAGAATTCTATGGTTTTTGACATTTACCACTCTGTATACACAATCTTTCGTTGTACTTTTGTTAAAGTTAGATATTATTTAAGGTGCATTAATTACTGCTAAAACATGACCTTTGAACCGGAAGTATAGATGAACTCAGGTATAAATAGGACATCATGGTCACTTCACCCTCACTGCCTGATGAAGGGACATTCCCGAAACGCGTAGCAGCAGGAGAGTGAAGTTGCTGACCAAATCCACAACAGGTGAAAGGTTACTTCAGACGATTGTAACGTGGACGTGGGAACCCGGTTCCGGAGCCAGTTACCCTAAGGTTACATCTGATACGCTCACTTACTACTCTCATCTGGTAATCCTCCACCTTATTACCCTCCATTTGGGAGAAACAGATTTTTATCAATCCAGATCTGCATTTTATGTGTGTTTTGCATATTTTATATTGTTGTTTATTATTATCTATATCATTCATTGTATTAAATCTTGCCCTATTCAAATATACTACACTATATGCTGTTTATTCTTCCTTTTACATGTGAGATGAACCCAAGCATACGCATATAGGTAGTATTAAGGGAAGTATTATTTTTATTCCAGCACTTAAAACATAAATTCATTCTTATGTGGATTTCACGCATCTAGCGCACCCTATTGCACCTACTTTATCTTTCTCACTATTACACATTGGTATAAGGGAATACCATTGGTGCAAAGGGGTAGCTGCTTTTGCTAGTGGCGCCATATTCGTTCTCTATACTTCTCCTATACCACAGCACGTCTATTCCCTAAATTAGAGAACCTTTTAGGCGACAACATGTTTTCCCATCTAAAAAGCAGAGAAGAAAAATGTAAGGAAATATTCCTAACTACATCCCCTACTATGGTAGATGAAGATTTAATGATAACGATGGATCGACTGGAAAAACTCCTACTAAAAGAGAATCGCATTTGGTGGGAATGCGCCACCTTAGAAAAATACGTTACTGATCAAATTATTCCGAAAGGACTTAGAATCAAAAAATGACCGTCCTTTAATGACAGCAGCGAGAAATTTAAAGATGAGTGGATGCGCACACTGGAGATCTGCTCATACACACTAATAGAGCTAATCATGAAAGAACGTAGGGATAAGTTAAAAATCATTAAAGAACAGATCACGACAATCCAATCCACCATTGAATCTTCCCAAGAATTACCGGAATATAAGAAAAAAGAAAAAGAGATACAACAGAGGATTGTGACCAACACCAAAGAAATAATGATTAAGAAGCAGAAGAAATTTAAACGAGATCATGAATATTATAAAAAAGAAGGAAAGGATCCCTTTGCACATATGAAAGACGACAACTCCATGGTGTCTATATGCTCCATTACTGAAGATTACGAAGACATCACACCGGAATCCGATCAAGATCTAAATATAACACACCGAGAAGATTGCCCCCGCTTTATGAAAAACAAGAGACCGATGAATTCTAAACGGGGGACAAGCACCCAAAATAGGACTCAAAGGAGATCATCGCCAAAGAATCCCCAGGCAAGAGGTAACAACTCCAGAGAGAGGGAATATTTGGAAGATATCTCACCTGAGAGAGAAGATGATTTTTTACATAGGAGCGTCAGAAGAGACACAGGAAGAACTCAGTACGTCTCACCAATAAGAAAAGAGAGAACAGCGGGTAGAATCTTTAACAATAGAAACCATCAACACTACGGATTCAGAAGCCCATATCGGAATAGAGACTGGAATAGGAGACACCAGAATTATGGGGAGGAAGGCAACAGATATTGGAGAAATAACATGGACAACAGAGATAGAATCACCACGAAAAGACAAGACGACCATGTCCGTTTTTTAGAGAGACGCCAGTACCAGAGGTACTGAATAAAAGAGAAAGAAAAAGGGGGAAACGAGGAGGGATAAAAAAGAAGAAGAAAAAAACCACAAAAAAACCTAAAGAGATGGGACCATCCTCGACAACAGTGACGAATAACATCATTGAACCAACACAAGGTAAAATCTTCAATTTGAGCAACAAAAACCTCACTGATATAGAAGAAAAACTGTTGTTAAAAGGACTCAAGTATGCACCTACCAATAAATCTTCACCATTTGATGTATACATCGATGTGGAAAAGTTTATAAGGAAACTGACAGTGAAAAAATTCTTCCTAACAAAAAGTCCCGCGGAACTAAAAGAGATGGACAGCATTCAAGATCAATTCAAGAAAAAGTCAACCTTTTATCCGAAACATCTGAAGGGAAGCCTTATGGACAGTTTCCATAAATCCGTTTTGGAGGACATGGAGAGACTAGATAAAGTCAAATTAAAGAAGTGGAACCTGTCAAAAAAGGAACGATTGGCATTGAAGATACTCCAGAAAGATGACAGTATCGTGATAAAACCATGCGATAAAGGAGGAGGAGTGGCTATACTGAATAAAGAAGATTACATGAAAGAGATTTATCGCCAACTAGAAGATGGTAACACATATTCAAAACTAAGAAGCGACCCAACTAACAGAATAAGAAATGCCCTCAGCCAATTATTAAAGACACATTTAGACAAAAAAAACTATCACCGAGAAAGAATTTGAGTACCTCAACGTCCCAGATCCTGCAACACCAACCATCTATGTGTTACCAAAGGTACATAAGAATCCAACGAAACCACCAGGACGACCAATTATAGCAGGAGTGGGGAGCTTAACAGCCAACCTTTCAGAATTCATTGACGCCCACCTACAACCATTGGTTACCAAAACGCCTTTCCACCTTAAGGATACCACCGACATACTACAGAAAATTAACACATTTGAATGGACTGAGGATATGTGGATGGCAACAGCCGATGTAGAGGCATTATACACAAACATACCACATGAGAAGGGACTAGAAGCCGTCAAACACTACCTGGATAAAACAGATTACTCAGTGGACAAAAAAGAATTCCTCCTGGAAGGTATAAGATTTATACTGAAGAATAACTATTTCCATTTTGATGGTACGTACTATAACCAACTTGTCGGTACCGCAATGGGGACAAAATTTGCCCCAAGTTTTGCGAACCTATTTATGTCCTACTGGGAAGAAAATAACATCAAGACTAATCAATCATTTGGAAAAAGTCTCACCCTATGGTATCGCTACATCGACGACATTATTTTTTTCTGGAAGGGGAATGAAGAAACCATCAAGACTTTCTCAGAGGAACTGAACTCCAATGATTCAAATATTAAACTAAGTGTCACAATCAGTCAAACAGAATTAAGCTTTCTGGATTTATCGCTATACATTGAGGACGGCAAACTAGAGACCAAATGTTTCAGAAAACCAACGGACGCCAATAACTATATTGCAATGACTAGCGAACATCATTCCAACTGGCTTACAAGCGTCCCCAAAAGCCAATTCCTAAGACTGAGACGAAATTGTAGCAAGAAAACAGTGTGTGAAGAACAAATAGATATCATGAAAGAGGGCCTCATAAATAAAGGTTATGATGAAAACAAGTTGGAAAAATTCAAAATTGAAGCCCTCCAACAAGATCGCAACAAACTCCTGGAAGGGACCAAGAAAATGAGAGAAAAAGAGAACAAAAATCAATTCGCCTTTATCACTCAGTACAACAGCCAGCACAGGAAAATGGAATCCATTGTGCGAAGACACTGGCACCTTCTATTGAAAGACCCTGTATTAAGAGGAGTACTACCACAACTACCGCGCTTCATATACAGAAAAGCCCCTAATTTGAAAGACAAACTTACTAGGAGCGCATTACCAAATCAGGATCACCATCCCATAAGAAATAAAGGCTTTTTCAGATGCGGGACATGCCAGGCCTGTCGAGCAATTAAATCAGACAGATCCAAGTATGAGGATTTCACTGTTAAAAACAACAAATATAAACTACATCAATTCATGACCTGTCATACCACTAATGTTGTCTACCTAATAGAATGTAGCTGCAACCTAGTATATATAGGCCGAACCAGCCGAGCCCTGAAAACCAGATTAAGTGAACATCTGCGTAATATCAAGAAGGGCTTAATTACACATTCCTTATCTAACCATTTCAAAGAAGTTCACAACTGCTCCACTAATAATATTGTACGCTTTCTGGCAATTGAGAACGTCAAGAACAATTGGAGATACAGAGACGAGGCCACCCGCCTGGCAAGATGCGAAATGAAATGGATCCACAAAGTGAAGAGCCTCATCCCATACGGACTTAACGCAGACTTTGAGCTAAAATGGTTCCTCTAATTTTCACTTCAACCAACCTCTGTCACGATTAACTCTTTTTCTCCACCAACTATCGACTTTCTATCTATTATATATGAGCCTGAATGCAAATTTGTCCTAAAATGCATCTTTGTACATATCTACCAGTATAAGTTTTTGTCCTCTTATTCCCTTCACCAACAATCTCTGGTTATGATCAACTTTTTCCTCCACCAACCACTAATTTTCTTTCTATAATAAATTAGCTTGAATATCTTTTAAATTTGCCCCAAAATATGTATTATTGCATATATACAAGTATGAGCCTTGTCTCCTTACTCCCTTCACCATAATATGTTGTTTTTAATATGTTTGCTGTTCTTTATTCGATATACCAGAACTATGGGCATATTTGCCCACTTCCAAAATGGAGCAGGGATTCCAGAAGCATGTGTTGAATGAGATCTGGTATCAAACCTTTAGGAAAAGGAGCGTTTACTACTTTAATCAACATACAGAAATCCGCATATAAAAAATTCAGGACAATACAGTTTTATACATGACAAAGACTTGATCCTCTCGATGACGGCGGCCGCGACCGGAAGTATACTACCGGAAGTCATCATGCGCGTCAAGTGCGTTCCACCTCAAGTTACTGTGAATCCCGGCTACAGAACCACCGGAAGTACGTCACCGGAAATCCCCTTGCGTTCCAAGAGCGTTCCACGGCGAGTAACGCCGAACGCTCTGGTCTAACATGACTTTCACTCCCCCACCAGCAATGTAATATAGACTTAGAAGATGGGGATTCAATACTATTCAAAAGGTGTTAAAGAACTCCTTTTATATGACGCCCCATCTATTCCAGTCAGCACCGGAGGGCACATAAACGTCACTTCCGGTTATTACAATTTATTTCCAGTCTATTATCATTTCAAAATACACAGAATTCTATGGTTTTTGACATTTACCACTCTGTATACACAATCTTTCGTTGTACTTTTGTTAAAGTTAGATATTATTTAAGGTGCATTAATTACTGCTAAAACATGACCTTTGAACCGGAAGTATAGATGAACTCAGGTATAAATAGGACATCATGGTCACTTCACCCTCACTGCCTGATGAAGGGACATTCCCGAAACGCGTAGCAGCAGGAGAGTGAAGTTGCTGACCAAATCCACAACAGGTGAAAGGTTACTTCAGACGATTGTAACGTGGACGTGGGAACCCGGTTCCGGAGCCAGTTACCCTAAGGTTACATCTGATACGCTCACTTACTACTCTCATCTGGTAATCCTCCACCTTATTACCCTCCATTTGGGAGAAACAGATTTTTATCAATCCAGATCTGCATTTTATGTGTGTTTTGCATATTTTATATTGTTGTTTATTATTATCTATATCATTCATTGTATTAAATCTTGCCCTATTCAAATATACTACACTATATGCTGTTTATTCTTCCTTTTACATGTGAGATGAACCCAAGCATACGCATATAGGTAGTATTAAGGGAAGTATTATTTTTATTCCAGCACTTAAAACATAAATTCATTCTTATGTGGATGTCACGCATCTAGCGCACCCTATTGCACCTACTTTATCTTTCTCACTATTACACATTGGTATAAGGGAATACCATTGGTGCAAAGGGGTAGCTGCTTTTGCTAGTGGCGCCATATTCGTTCTCTATACTTCTCCTATACCACAGCACGTCTATTCCCTAAATTAGAGAACCTTTTAGGCGACAACATGTTTTCCCATCTAAAAAGCAGAGAAGAAAAATGTAAGGAAATATTCCTAACTACATCCCCTACTATGGTAGATGAAGATTTAATGATAACGATGGATCGACTGGAAAAACTCCTACTAAAAGAGAATCGCATTTGGTGGGAATGCGCCACCTTAGAAAAATACGTTACTGATCAAATTATTCCGAAAGGACTTAGAATCAAAAAATGACCGTCCTTTAATGACAGCAGCGAGAAATTTAAAGATGAGTGGATGCGCACACTGGAGATCTGCTCATACACACTAATAGAGCTAATCATGAAAGAACGTAGGGATAAGTTAAAAATCATTAAAGAACAGATCACGACAATCCAATCCACCATTGAATCTTCCCAAGAATTACCGGAATATAAGAAAAAAGAAAAAGAGATACAACAGAGGATTGTGACCAACACCAAAGAAATAATGATTAAGAAGCAGAAGAAATTTAAACGAGATCATGAATATTATAAAAAAGAAGGAAAGGATCCCTTTGCACATATGAAAGACGACAACTCCATGGTGTCTATATGCTCCATTACTGAAGATTACGAAGACATCACACCGGAATCCGATCAAGATCTAAATATAACACACCGAGAAGATTGCCCCCGCTTTATGAAAAACAAGAGACCGATGAATTCTAAACGGGGGACAAGCACCCAAAATAGGACTCAAAGGAGATCATCGCCAAAGAATCCCCAGGCAAGAGGTAACAACTCCAGAGAGAGGGAATATTTGGAAGATATCTCACCTGAGAGAGAAGATGATTTTTTACATAGGAGCGTCAGAAGAGACACAGGAAGAACTCAGTACGTCTCACCAATAAGAAAAGAGAGAACAGCGGGTAGAATCTTTAACAATAGAAACCATCAACACTACGGATTCAGAAGCCCATATCGGAATAGAGACTGGAATAGGAGACACCAGAATTATGGGGAGGAAGGCAACAGATATTGGAGAAATAACATGGACAACAGAGATAGAATCACCACGAAAAGACAAGACGACCATGTCCGTTTTTTAGAGAGACGCCAGTACCAGAGGTACTGAATAAAAGAGAAAGAAAAAGGGGGAAACGAGGAGGGATAAAAAAGAAGAAGAAAAAAACCACAAAAAAACCTAAAGAGATGGGACCATCCTCGACAACAGTGACGAATAACATCATTGAACCAACACAAGGTAAAATCTTCAATTTGAGCAACAAAAACCTCACTGATATAGAAGAAAAACTGTTGTTAAAAGGACTCAAGTATGCACCTACCAATAAATCTTCACCATTTGATGTATACATCGATGTGGAAAAGTTTATAAGGAAACTGACAGTGAAAAAATTCTTCCTAACAAAAAGTCCCGCGGAACTAAAAGAGATGGACAGCATTCAAGATCAATTCAAGAAAAAGTCAACCTTTTATCCGAAACATCTGAAGGGAAGCCTTATGGACAGTTTCCATAAATCCGTTTTGGAGGACATGGAGAGACTAGATAAAGTCAAATTAAAGAAGTGGAACCTGTCAAAAAAGGAACGATTGGCATTGAAGATACTCCAGAAAGATGACAGTATCGTGATAAAACCATGCGATAAAGGAGGAGGAGTGGCTATACTGAATAAAGAAGATTACATGAAAGAGATTTATCGCCAACTAGAAGATGGTAACACATATTCAAAACTAAGAAGCGACCCAACTAACAGAATAAGAAATGCCCTCAGCCAATTATTAAAGACACATTTAGACAAAAAAACTATCACCGAGAAAGAATTTGAGTACCTCAACGTCCCAGATCCTGCAACACCAACCATCTATGTGTTACCAAAGGTACATAAGAATCCAACGAAACCACCAGGACGACCAATTATAGCAGGAGTGGGGAGCTTAACAGCCAACCTTTCAGAATTCATTGACGCCCACCTACAACCATTGGTTACCAAAACGCCTTTCCACCTTAAGGATACCACCGACATACTACAGAAAATTAACACATTTGAATGGACTGAGGATATGTGGATGGCAACAGCCGATGTAGAGGCATTATACACAAACATACCACATGAGAAGGGACTAGAAGCCGTCAAACACTACCTGGATAAAACAGATTACTCAGTGGACAAAAAAGAATTCCTCCTGGAAGGTATAAGATTTATACTGAAGAATAACTATTTCCATTTTGATGGTACGTACTATAACCAACTTGTCGGTACCGCAATGGGGACAAAATTTGCCCCAAGTTTTGCGAACCTATTTATGTCCTACTGGGAAGAAAATAACATCAAGACTAATCAATCATTTGGAAAAAGTCTCACCCTATGGTATCGCTACATCGACGACATTATTTTTTTCTGGAAGGGGAATGAAGAAACCATCAAGACTTTCTCAGAGGAACTGAACTCCAATGATTCAAATATTAAACTAAGTGTCACAATCAGTCAAACAGAATTAAGCTTTCTGGATTTATCGCTATACATTGAGGACGGCAAACTAGAGACCAAATGTTTCAGAAAACCAACGGACGCCAATAACTATATTGCAATGACTAGCGAACATCATTCCAACTGGCTTACAAGCGTCCCCAAAAGCCAATTCCTAAGACTGAGACGAAATTGTAGCAAGAAAACAGTGTGTGAAGAACAAATAGATATCATGAAAGAGGGCCTCATAAATAAAGGTTATGATGAAAACAAGTTGGAAAAATTCAAAATTGAAGCCCTCCAACAAGATCGCAACAAACTCCTGGAAGGGACCAAGAAAATGAGAGAAAAAGAGAACAAAAATCAATTCGCCTTTATCACTCAGTACAACAGCCAGCACAGGAAAATGGAATCCATTGTGCGAAGACACTGGCACCTTCTATTGAAAGACCCTGTATTAAGAGGAGTACTACCACAACTACCGCGCTTCATATACAGAAAAGCCCCTAATTTGAAAGACAAACTTACTAGGAGCGCATTACCAAATCAGGATCACCATCCCATAAGAAATAAAGGCTTTTTCAGATGCGGGACATGCCAGGCCTGTCGAGCAATTAAATCAGACAGATCCAAGTATGAGGATTTCACTGTTAAAAACAACAAATATAAACTACATCAATTCATGACCTGTCATACCACTAATGTTGTCTACCTAATAGAATGTAGCTGCAACCTAGTATATATAGGCCGAACCAGCCGAGCCCTGAAAACCAGATTAAGTGAACATCTGCGTAATATCAAGAAGGGCTTAATTACACATTCCTTATCTAACCATTTCAAAGAAGTTCACAACTGCTCCACTAATAATATTGTACGCTTTCTGGCAATTGAGAACGTCAAGAACAATTGGAGATACAGAGACGAGGCCACCCGCCTGGCAAGATGCGAAATGAAATGGATCCACAAAGTGAAGAGCCTCATCCCATACGGACTTAACGCAGACTTTGAGCTAAAATGGTTCCTCTAATTTTCACTTCAACCAACCTCTGTCACGATTAACTCTTTTTCTCCACCAACTATCGACTTTCTATCTATTATATATGAGCCTGAATGCAAATTTGTCCTAAAATGCATCTTTGTACATATCTACCAGTATAAGTTTTTGTCCTCTTATTCCCTTCACCAACAATCTCTGGTTATGATCAACTTTTTCCTCCACCAACCACTAATTTTCTTTCTATAATAAATTAGCTTGAATATCTTTTAAATTTGCCCCAAAATATGTATTATTGCATATATACAAGTATGAGCCTTGTCTCCTTACTCCCTTCACCATAATATGTTGTTTTTAATATGTTTGCTGTTCTTTATTCGATATACCAGAACTATGGGCATATTTGCCCACTTCCAAAATGGAGCAGGGATTCCAGAAGCATGTGTTGAATGAGATCTGGTATCCAACCTTTAGGAAAAGGAGCGTTTACTACTTTAATCAACATACAGAAATCCGCATATAAAAAATTCAGGACAATACAGTTTTATACATGACAAAGACTTGATCCTCTCGATGACGGCGGCCGCGACCGGAAGTATACTACCGGAAGTCATCATGCGCGTCAAGTGCGTTCCACCTCAAGTTACTGTGAATCCCGGCTACAGAACCACCGGAAGTACGTCACCGGAAATCCCCTTGCGTTCCAAGAGCGTTCCACGGCGAGTAACGCCGAACGCTCTGGTCTAACATGACTTTCACTCCCCCACCAGCAATGTAATATAGACTTAGAAGATGGGGATTCAATACTATTCAAAAGGTGTTAAAGAACTCCTTTTATATGACGCCCCATCTATTCCAGTCAGCACCGGAGGGCACATAAACGTCACTTCCGGTTATTACAATTTATTTCCAGTCTATTATCATTTCAAAATACACAGAATTCTATGGTTTTTGACATTTACCACTCTGTATACACAATCTTTCGTTGTACTTTTGTTAAAGTTAGATATTATTTAAGGTGCATTAATTACTGCTAAAACATGACCTTTGAACCGGAAGTATAGATGAACTCAGGTATAAATAGGACATCATGGTCACTTCACCCTCACTGCCTGATGAAGGGACATTCCCGAAACGCGTAGCAGCAGGAGAGTGAAGTTGCTGACCAAATCCACAACAGGTGAAAGGTTACTTCAGACGATTGTAACGTGGACGTGGGAACCCGGTTCCGGAGCCAGTTACCCTAAGGTTACATCTGATACGCTCACTTACTACTCTCATCTGGTAATCCTCCACCTTATTACCCTCCATTTGGGAGAAACAGATTTTTATCAATCCAGATCTGCATTTTATGTGTGTTTTGCATATTTTATATTGTTGTTTATTATTATCTATATCATTCATTGTATTAAATCTTGCCCTATTCAAATATACTACACTATATGCTGTTTATTCTTCCTTTTACATGTGAGATGAACCCAAGCATACGCATATAGGTAGTATTAAGGGAAGTATTATTTTTATTCCAGCACTTAAAACATAAATTCATTCTTATGTGGATTTCACGCATCTAGCGCACCCTATTGCACCTACTTTATCTTTCTCACTATTGCAGGTAGTATGTTTAACCAAAGTCATATAAGACAAGATTGAAAACATAATAACTGTTTGAACTCGTAGCAACAATGGGGAGAAGTGAGTAAGTAAAAAGAGAAAGCAAATACACCACCATATATAGATGTGGAAGCAGTTATAGTCAGTATACAAAACTACAGAAAATAATTACAAAAAAATGAAAATTATGAATACAACGTATGTATGTACTAATGAATGTCAAAGTTTTATTGAGTAATATCCAACCGGTAAAAGAGGAGCTATAGCCTGCAGGGGAAGTGGCTGAGACCAGTGGAACTAGTAAGTATGGAGCCATTCAAGTACATATATAGTAAGAAAGATCACAGGTAAACATTAATTCGGCAAATGGGAGTAACGAGAGAAGTGCAACATTACCCTTTGACAAAACCTGCTGAAGTTACGATTGGGCCTCTATGATGCTAAACCCTTTTCTTTTTTCCCTAGCAGCAGTGGCCCCTGACTAACATAATCGACAGAGATTTTGTTATGTAACTTGAAATGTGAAATAATAAGATTTTAAACCTACCGGTAAATCTTTTTCTCCTAGTCCGTAGAGGATGCTGGGGACTCCGTAAGGACCATGGGGAATATACGGGCTCCGCAGGAGACATGGGCACTAAAAAGAACTTTAGTTATGGGTGTGCACTGGCTCCTCCCTCTATGCTCCTCCTCCAGACCTCAGTTAGAGAAACTGTGCCCAGAGGAGACGGACAGTACGAGGAAAGGATTTTAGTTAATCTGAGGGCAAGATTCATACCCGCCCACACCATCCACACCGTATAACCTGGAATATACACAACCAGTTAACAGTATGAACAAAACAGTATCAGCTAACAACTGATCTTAACTGTAACATAACCCTTATGTAAGCAACAACTATATACAAGTCATGCAGAAAAATGTCCGCACTGGGACAGGCACCCAGCATCCTCTATGGACTAGGAGAAAAAGATTTACCGGTAGGTTTAAAATCTTATTTTCTCTTACGTCCTAGAGGATGCTGGGGACTCCATAAGGACCATGGGGATTATACCAAAGCGCCAAAATGGGCGGGAAAGTGCGGATGACTCTGCAGCACCGATTGAGCAAACAGGAGGTCCTCATCAGCCAGGGTATCAAACTTGTAGAACTTCGCAAAGGTGTTTGAACCCGACCAAGTAGCAGCTCGGCACAGCTGTAATGCCGAGACACCTCGGGCAGCCGCCCAAGAAGAGCCCACCTTCCTAGTGGAATGGGCCTTTACAGAATTCGGTAACGGCAATCCAGCCGTAGAATGAGCCTGCTGAATCGTGTTACAGATCCAGCGAGCAATAGTCTGCTTCAAAGCAGGAGCGCCAACTTTGTTGGCTGCATACAGGACAAACAGTGCCTCTGTTTTCCTAACCCGAGCCGTTCTGGCCACATAAATTTTCAATGCCCTGACCACATCAAGGGGCTCGCAATACTCCAAGTCCTGTGTAGCCACAGGCACCACAATAGGTTGGTTCATATGAAAAGAAGAAACCACCTTGGGCAAAAATTGAGGACGAGTCCGCAACTCTGCTCTATCCACATGGAAAATCAGATAGGGGCTCTTGTGAGATAAAGCCGCCAACTCCGACAGTCGCCTTGCCGATGCCAAGGCCAACAACATAACCACTTTCCAAGTGAGATATTTAAATTCCACTGTTTTAAGTGGTTCAAACCAGTGAGACTTAAGGAACCGCAACACCACGTTAAAGGTCCCAGGCTGCCACTGGAGGCACAAAAGGAGGCTGGATATGCAGCACTCCCTTCACAAAAGTCTGGACTTCTGGGAGAGAAGCCAATTCCTCCTGAAAGAAAATGGATAGGGCCGAAATCTGAACCTTAATGGAATCTAATTTTAGGACCAAATACACTTCCGTCTGTAGGAAGTAAAGGAAACGGCCCAAATGGAATTCTTCCGGAGGAGCATTCCTGGACTCACACCAAGATACATACTTTCGCCATATAAGGTGATAATGTTTCGCTGTCACGTCTTTCCTAGCCTTTATCAGAGTAGGAATGACCTCATCCGGAATGCCCTTTTCCGCTAGGATCCGGCGTTCAACCGCCATGCCGTCAAACGCAGCAAGTCTTGGAACAGACAGGGCCCCTGTTGTAACAGGTCCTCTCTGAGAGGAAGAGGCCACGGATCTTCTGTGAGCATTTCCTGCAGATCCGGATACCAGGCCCTTCGCAGCCAATCTGGAACAATGAGAATTGTCTGTACTCCTCTTCGTCTTATGATTCTCAATATCTTTGAGATGAGCGGAAGAGGAGGGAACACATAGACCGACTGAAACACCCATGGTGTGACCAGGGCGTCCACCGCCACTGCCTGAGGGTCCCTCGACCTGGCGCAATACTTCGGTAGTTTCTTGTTGAGGCGTGACGCCATCATGTCTATCTGAGGCAGTCCCCACCGACTTGCAATCTCTGCGAAGACTTCCTGATGAAGTCCCCACTCTCCTGGATGTATATCGTGTCTGCTGAGGAAGTCTGCTTCCCAGTTGTCCACTCCCGGAATGAAGACTGCTGTCATGGCGCTTACATGATTTTCCGCCCAGCGAAGAATCCTGGTGGCTTCTGCCATTGCCACTCTGCTCTTTGTTCCGCCTTGGCGGTTTACATGCGCCACTGCGGTGATGTTGTCTGACTGGATCAGAACCGGTAGATCGCGAAGCAAATTTTCCGCTTGTCGAAGGGCGTTGTATATGCCCCTCAACTCCAGTACGTTGATGTGAAGACAAGCCTCCTGGCTTGACCAGAGACCCTGGAAGTTTCTTCCCTTTGTGACTGCTCCCCAACCTCGGAGGCTCGCGTCCGTGGTTACCAGAAACCAGTCCTGAATGCCGAACCTGTGACCCTCCAGAAGGTGAGCACTCTGCAGCCACCACAGGAGAGATACCCTGGCCCTGGGGGACAGGGTGATTATCTGATGAATCTGTAGATGAGACCCGGACCACTTGTCCAGAAGGTCCCATTGAAAAGTTCTCGCATGGAACCTGCCGAATGGGATGGCCTCGTAAGTCGCCACCATCTTTCCCAGAACTCGAGTGCAATGATGCACCGACACCCTCTTTGGCTTCAATAGGTCCTTGACCAAAGACATGAGTTCTTGGGCCTTTTCCGTCGGAAGATAAACCCTTTTCTGGTCCGTATCCAGAATCATGCCTAAGAAAGGCAACCGAGTCATTGGTACCAACTGTGACTTCAGGAAATTGAGAATCCAGCTGTGCTGTTGCAACACCCTCAGGGAGAGTGATACGCTGTTCAGTAACTGTTCTCTTGATCTCGCTTTTATCAGGAGATCATCCAAGTACGGGATAATTGCGACACCCTGCTTGCGCAGGAGCACCATCATTTCCGCCATTACCTTGGTGAAAATCCTCGGGGCCGTGGAAAGCCGAAACGGCAACGTCTGAAATTGGTAATGACAATCCTGTACAGCAAGCCTCAGGAACGCCTGATGAGGCGGATATATGGGGACATGAAGGTATGCATCCTTTATGTCCAGGGAAACCATATAATCCCCCCCTTCCAGGCTGGCAATGACCGCTCTGAGCGACTCCATCTTGAACCTTTTTAAGTATAGGTTTAAGGATTTTAAAATCAAAATGGGCCTGACCGAACCGTCCGGTTTCGGGACCACAAACAGGGTTGAGTAATACCCCATCCCCTGCTGCAGCAGGGGAACTTTGACCACCACTTGTTGAAGACACAATTTTTGAATCGCATTTAACACTATCTCCCTCTCTGGGGGAGAAGCCGGTAGGGCCGATTTGAAAAACCGTCGGGGAGGCACCTCTTCGAATTCCAGCTTGTAACCCTGGGAAACAATTTCTATTGCCCAGGGATCCACCTGTGAGTGAACCCAAATGTGGCTGAAAAGTCGAAGACGTGCCCCCACTGGGGCGGACTCCCTCAGCGGAGCCCCAGCGTCATGCGGTGGATTTTGTAGAGGCCGGGGAGGACTTCTGCTCCTGGGAACTAGCTGTGGTTGGCAGCTTTTTCCCCTTACCCTTACCTCTGGCAAGAAAGGAAGATCCTCGCACTCTTGGATTTATGCGACCGAAAGGACTGCATCTGATAATGTGGTGCTTTCTTAGGCTGTGAGGAAACATAAGGCAAAAAAGTTGATTTACCTGCCGTAGCCATGGAAACAAGGTCCGTGAGACCTTCCCGAACAATTCCTCACCCTTGTAAGGTAAAACCTCCATATGCCTCTTCGAGTCGGCTTCGGCCGTCCATTGTCGGGTCCACAGGGCTCGTCTAGCCGAAATGGCCATAGCGTTGGCTCTGGAACCCAGTAGGCCAAGGTCTCTCTGAGCATCCCTCATATATAGGACAACATCTTTAATATGACCCAAGGTCAATAAAATGTTTTCCTTATCCAGCATATCTATATCAGTAGATAAGGTATCTGTCCACGCTGCTACTGCGCTACAAACCCAAGCCGACGCTATCGCCGGTCTGAGTAAGGTACCAGTATGTGTGTAAATAGACTTCAAGGTAGTCTCCTGCCTGCGATCAGCAGGATCCTTGAGGGTTGCCGTATCTTGAGATGGCAGCGCTACCTTTTTGGATAAGCGGGTCAATGCTTTATCCACCCTCGGGGAGGATTCCCACAGTATCCTGTCCTTAGTTGGGAAAGGATACGCCATAAGAATCCTTTTGGGAATCTGCAGTTTTTTGTCTGGAGATTCCCAAGGCTTTTCAAATAATTCGTTCAGTTCATGAGATGTGGGAAAGGTTACCTCAGGTTTTTTCTCCTTATACATGCGCACCCTCGTGTCAGGTACAGAGGGTTCATCCGTGATATGCAACACCTCTTTTATAGCAATAATCATATAATGAATACTTTTAGCCAATTTTGGCTGCAACTTTGCATCATCGTAGTCGACACTGGAGTCAGAATCCGTGTCGGTATCAGTGTCTACTATTTGGGATAGTGGGCGCTTTTGAGACCCAGAAGGTCCCTGCGACATAGTGAAAGGCAGGGTTTGACTCCCTGTACACTCCCTGGACTCCGCTTTGTCCAACCTTTTGTGCAATAAATTCACATTTACATTTAAAACATTCCACATATCCAACCAGTCAGGTGTCGGCGTTACCAACGGAGACACCACACTCATTTGCTCCACCTCCTCCCTAGAAGAGCCTTCCGCTTCAGACATGCCGACACACGCGTATCGACACACCACACACTCAGGGAATTCTCTTATCTGGAGACAGTTCCCCCACAAGGCCCTTTGGAGAGACAGAGAGAGAGTATGCCAGCACACACGCAGCGCCAATGACCCAGGAAAAAAAATTACCCAGATAGCACTTTTAAATATATAACACTGCGCCAAATTATGTGCCCCCCCCCCCCCCCCCCTTATTTCAAACCCTCTGTCACCGTGTTCAGCAGGGGAGAGTCCGGGGAGCCAGCTTCTCAGTGGTGTGCTGTGGAGAAAATGGCGCTGGTGAGTGCTGAGGATCAAACTCCGCCCCCTCAGCGGCGGGCTTCAGTCCCGCTTGAATTCTTTTAAAAACTGGCGGGGGATCTCTTATATATAGTGTAGAGCCCATATATGTCCTGATTTTGCCAAACCAGAGGTTTAATTGCTGCCCAGGGCGCCCCCCCCTGCGCCCTGCACCCTTACAGTGCCTGCCGTGTGTGTGTTGTGCGGGAGCAATGGCGCGCAACGGTAACGCTGCACGTTACTTCAGTGAAGATCCGAAGTCTTCTGCCGCCTCTGAAGTCTTCTTTCTTCTCATACTCACCGGGCTTCTATCTTCCGGCTCTGTGAGGAGGACGGCGGCGCGGCTCCGGGACGAACAGCTAGGAGAGACCTGCGTTCCGACTCCCTCTGGAGCTAATGGTGTCCAGTAGCCTAAGAAGCAGAGCCTAGCAGTTAAGTAGGTCTGCTTCTCTCTCCTCAGTCCCTCAATGCAGGGAGCCTGTTGCCAGCAGGCTCCCTGAAAATAAAAAAACCTAACAAAATTTCTTTCTTTCAGGAAACTCAGGAGAGCTCCCTGTAATGCACCCAGTCTCCTCTGGGCACAGTATCAAACTGAAGACGGGGAGGGGCATAGAGGGAGGAGCCAGTGCACACCCATAACTAAAGTTCTTTTTAGTGCCCATGTCTCCTGCGGAGCCCGTCTATTCCCCCATGGTCCTTACGGAGTCCCCAGCATCCTCTAGGACGTGAGAGAAACATATATTGTACTCCCGCTCAGGAAGTACAAGGTATGTTAGATACTCCTCAAAGACTAATGTTGCATTCCACTGTTCTAGATTCATGTCCATCACAGGTAGAGGAAATTATCTCGCAGATACCGGGTTCCCTACGAACGTAGGATGGACAGGACACTGGATTGATGGCTGAGGTAGTCCCAGTAGTGACACAGCAAGCACAAGATTTAAGGGGGGTAGACAAAGTAGTTAATTAATTCCCCGTAGTGCCCAATCCATTTGTCATTTTAATAAAATCCTCTCCATCTCTACAAACTTTACTGTCACCAACCTCTATTCTGTTTTTCTGCACAGTTTCCTCTTCAACTCTGCGTTCACAAAGGGGGTACAATACATGGACCCGATTCTCCCAAGGTTTCAAGTGACAGCTTGAGGATTTTCTCCCAAGCCCTACATAACGGTTTACAGTCCTTTCAGCCTGAGAATGGGTCGGTGCTGATACAATATGTCGATTACTTGTTTTTATGCGCTGATTCATTTGAGTCGTCCTGGCAGATATGAAACAGTTTCTGTTTCGTCTCTTCCAGACTGGACACAAAGTCTCAAGGGATAAACTGCAATTGTGTAGGACAAGGGTCAAATACCTAGGACATAGTACTGGTACATGATTTGACAGTTCATACACCACATGCAGTATCAGTCCTTCAAAAGTTCTGCCCGAACCCGGTATGTCTCATCAGCACGATGGCACCAGTATATTACTATATGTGCCTTGTAATGCACAAAGGGTGGAGGATGAGAATACTGGTGAAGGGAAATTTTGTATAGACACTGATATGCATGATGGTGTGGAATATCTGAATCAGACCTTTACTACGAGACAGCCCGTTGGTGAATGCAGACCTGATATTTTTTTTTCTCCTCTAGAGATGTTTTTACTTTACATTGCAAATACACAACACAGTTAAATTAAGATGTAAATTTGTGTTCCCTACAGGAAAAGGAGGTCTGGAAGGCGAAGGGGTATGGTCAGGAGTCCTCAGGACTCTGGAGAGATGGAAAAGGTAAGCCAGTGGCCCCCCAGGGCGTATCTCCCAAGCCTAGCTGAGGCGGCACATGGTCTGACTCACCTAGGGTAAGGAAGGTATGTACAAATTGGTAAGAGCTTACTGGCGTGCACCGGGGTTCTCTTCGCAGGCAAGCAATGACCTGACTTACTTGCATGAGGAAGAACATTTGGTAAGGTAGCACCAACAGAGCCATCCCATACTCCTCCCGCAGACGGACCTTTTCAGGTAATACAAATCGACTTTGTACAGTTAACACCCTGTAGGAATTTGAAATATGTATTGGTGTGCACTGATGTTTTCTCAAACTGGGTAGAGGAATTTCCTGCCGCCACAAATACTGCTGTGTTTACCGCAAAGAAAATTGTGCAGGAATTTGTGTGCAGATATGGTATTCCTAGGAGTAGAAGCAAAGTTATGGCTGAAAATGGACTATTGTTGTCATAGACACTGCCACTAGTGTTATGTAGCATCGGAACCACTCCCAGATCCCCACTTAACGAATCACCCTCTTTTACATTTTTGTTCTGGTTTTTCTTTTGGAAGACAACTTCATGTCATGATCGATCTGCACCATGATCAGAAATACACCAATGAAGTGACAGCACAGTACCTTATCGAGATGAGCCAGCATTTGAGAACTTAACAAAAGAACTTGAAACTGTTGATTCCTGTTATGCCAACTACTAACTGTCTTGATTGTGAACCAAGAGACTGTGTGATTATTCTTACGCTCAGGTTGCCTAATAGACAGGTGGGAAGGACCGTACCAAGTTTTGTTGACAGCACGATTTCAGTGAAAGTAGCCGAGAGAGAGACTTGGGTCCACGATTCCCATCGCAGGAAAGTCGGTAGTCCGGAAGGAACTCGTAAAGGGAGTGAAATCACAGAAATATCACTCGAAAATCTGTCCCGTAAAGACTGAGAGGCGGCACTGTTGAACACTACCTGAGCGTACTAAAGGATTACAAAAAGACCAGTCATTGTAATGGATTTGCTATAAGCAAGATTTGTTTTGTCCCATCTTTCTTTTTCTTTTGACAAACAGGACATTTTATTTTTTGTGAGGTTTCATGAGGAGTCGAGTGTGGGACTGGAACTGGTTCTGAAGAAAGGAGTGATGTCTTTATAGGATCCCAGGATCAGCCTGTCACTTTGTTTAAAGCCAAAGAAAATCAAAGGTCTAGTAGTTACGGAGTTCGGAGGTAACGTGATAGGCTATTGTCTGAGGAATACTGTATTTTGTAGTTATTGTGACCCTATAATTGAAGATGAGTGCATCCAGAGATGTCAGTTTAGCAATAATGTTGAATTTAACAGACATCCTATAAGTGATTACCACTCACCAGTGGGTAAGGTCTTAAACCAAACGGAATGTTGGATGTGCTCACAGGTACCCCAAAAGTAAAATAATGCAGGATTAGTGCCACATTCTTTAGAGTTAGCTGAGGTACTTGAATTACACGGAAGGGATGGGGGGGGACCGGTGGACAAGGAACATAATATAACTAGACCCCATAGTCTTAAGATCCACCAGTACCATAGATAAATCCTTGGTATGTTTAAATCTCACCAATTTCAGGAAATCAGGAAATTGGGAGGTAATCAGGAACAATCAGACAATGGCTTATTCACACAAAGCAGATAAAGAGCTCATTAATATATGTGGAAGAAAAGTTTATGAGTGGCTCTCCCCGAACTCCGAAGGTTTAGGTCATGGGTCTTCAACCTGCGGCCCTCCAGCTGCTGTGAAACTACACATCCCAGCATGCCCTGCCACAGTTTTGCTATTAAGGTATGCTAAAACTGAGGCAGTGCATGCTGGGATGTCTAGTTCCATAGCAGCTGGAGGGCCGCAGGTTGAAGACCCATGGTTTAGGTTATCTAGGAAGGACACTACCTGAAATAATAACCATTGTTCAATGATGAAACAGACCTAGCATACAATCCAGAAATGGAAACAATGTTCAGGGAATGATAGGAATGTATACCATGAAAATGTTATATATCTATTTCACGACTTGTTTGTGTTTTCTCCCTCTACCCAGCAAAACCTCTATTGAATCCGAACATCAGTATACAACGACGTAGGTACATGTATGTATGCAACGTGTCTAGGTCACCGATTATTGTTTGAAATATTTTTTTTGTAATTATGTTTAGTGTGACAGTTATTGTCTACTGTCAAAGGGTGGACTGTCGAAGTCAAAATATTACATTCAGACAACATAGAAACTCCAAACAGAGAGGTCTCTGTTCGTGCGCATACACGCAGCGTGCACAGGATATACGGTAGCATACGCATCCACACAGACAAGCCACAAAGATATATTTAACACATATTTCATACAACACATAAATTACAGATAGACAAAACATGACAAGCACCAGACATTATAATGTATTTATATAATAGAGTGTAACATCAGATATATATGTATTACTGGAACAGAACAAGTTAAATATATCATGCTTAGTGTCAAAATGATCAGGAGAATGTGTGTATTAATTTGATAGCTATGGGTAGATTGTAGCACATTGCAACGATTAGTTATGACCAAATGTATAAATACAAATGACTTCCTGAAGACTTGAAACTGGATTCACAGTCACGGCCCAGGGGGCAGACGTGTTTGCAACATAGAACAAAAGCCCTCACACTGACCTATGAGCCGTCGAGTTCTTGAGAGGTCTTGCGTCTGGACCAATGGTAGAAGATGAAACCTACTGCTGTATACACCTATTATTTTACTGTATAAAAATAGGGACCCAGAAGCAGGAAGTCTTTGATACACACACACACACACACACACACACACACACACACACACACACACACACACACTTATCAGAAGTCTCCTACCTGATGACTGGCTGCCTGGGACCAGTGAAACTAAGCATATGTATAGTGGCTGTAACTGATTCATATGTAACTACAACTGCTTCTTTTATAACTAACTCTGTAACCATATATAACTGAATGATATACTGTACCTGTTATTTTGTATGCATACCCTTTTAATATCAAATATGTATATCTCTGAGCTTTGGACCTCAGCTTACAATGTGTGCGACTGCTTTCTTTCTCTTAAGGGACATAGTGTTGCGAAGTTCAGTGCACTTTTATCGTACATGGTTATAAGATGCGCCTTGCGTCCGCAGTATATATTAACGCTGGCATTTAAATGTTTGTTTCAAATAATCGGAACTTCACAGGTCGCACCCGGGAAGGACCAGTTTCCTATTCATGGGTGCGACATAGCATTGTGGTGTGAAAGCAGTATTAGGCATGTCAAGATTCTAGCCTGGCTGTTCCCAGAGACTGCTACAAGCAAAGCGACTTAAAGGCCAGTCTGCCATCTGGGACTCTGACCATATCACGTCTGCCATGTGATATGGTCAAAATTACACCAATTCATTTTATTCTGCTTAAATTAAATTTTTATGTATTTATTTGTACAGATCTTGCCTGTATGCCCTGCAATTTGGTCATTAATTGCATCTATGCAATTTTTAATAATAGCTAATAAATAATGTCTAATACTTCACAGTGCTTTGCAACCTACTGTTATAAAAAAATAAGAATTTACTCACCGGTAATTCTATTTCCCGTAGTCCGTAGTGGATGCTGGGGACTCCGTAAGGACCATGGGGAATAGACGGGCTCCCCAGGAGACTGGGCACTCTAAAGAAAGATTAGGTACTATCTGGTGTGCACTGGCTCCTCCCACTATGCCCCTCCTCCAGACCTCAGTTAGGGAAACTGTGCCCGGAAGAGCGGACATTACAAGGAAAGGATTTTGGAATCCAGGGTAAGACCCATACCAGCCACACCAATCACACCGTACAACTCGTGATAACCTTACCAAGTTAACAGTATGAACAACAACTGAGCATCACTCAACGGATGGCTCATAACAATAACCCTTTATTAAGCAATACCTATATACACGTATTGCAGAAAGTCCGCACTTGGGACGGGCGCCCAGCATCCACTACGGACTACGAGAAATAGAATTACCGGTGAGTAAATTCTTATTTTCTCTAACGTCCTAGTGGATGCTGGGGACTCCGTAAGGACCATGGGGATTATACCAAAGCTCCCAAACGGGCGGGAGAGTGCGGATGACTCTGCAGCACCGAATAAGCAAACACAAGGTCCTCCTCAGCCAGGGTATCAAATTTGTAGAACTTTGCAAAAGTGTTTGAACCCGACCAAGTAGCCGCTCGGCAAAGCTGTAAAGCCGAGACCCCTCGGGCAGCCGCCCAAGAAGAGCCCACCTTCCTTGTGGAATGGGCTTTCACTGATTTTGGATGCGGCAATCCAGCCGCAGAATGAGCCAGCTGAATCGTGCTGCAGATCCAGCGAGCAATAGTTTGCTTTGAAGCAGGAGCACCCAGCTTATTGGGTGCATACAGAATAAACAGGGAGTCAGTCTTCCTGACTCCAGCCGTTCTGGAAACATATATTTTCAAAGCTCGGACTACGTCCAGCAACTTGGAGTCCTCCAAGTCCCGAGTAGCCGCAGGGACCACAATAGGTTGGTTCAAATGAAACGATGAAACCACCTTTGGGAGAAATTGGGGACGAGTCCGCAATTCTGCCCTGTCCATATGGAAGATCAAATAAGGGCTTTTACATGACAAAGCCGCCAATTCTGATACACGCCTCGCCGATGCTAAGGCCAACAGCATGACCACTTTCCACATGAGATACTTTAGCTCCACGGTCTTAAGTGGTTCAAACCAGTGGGATTTCAGGAAATCCAACACAACGTTAAGATCCCAAGGTGCCACTGGTGGCACAAAAGGGGGCTGAATATGCAGCACTCCCTTTACAAACGTCTGAACCTCAGGCAGTGAAGCCAGTTCTTTTTGAAAGAAAATGGATAGGGCTGAAATCTGGACCTTTATGGACCCTAATTTCAGGCCCATAGTCACACCTGACTGTAAGAAGTGCAGAAATCGACCCAGCTGGAATTCCTCTGTAGGGGCCATCCTGGCCTCATACCAAGCAACATATCTTCGCCATATACAGTGATAATGCTTAGATGTTACATCCTTCCTAGCTTTTATCAGCGTAGGAATCACTTCATCCGGGATGCCCTTTTCCGTTAGGATCCGGCGTTCAACCGCCATGCCGTCAAACGCAGCCGCGGTAAGAGTAAGGAGAAGGCCTGTGGAGCCCCAGCGTCATGCGGTGGACTTAGTGGAAGCCGGGGAGGACTTTTGTTCCTGGGAACTAGCTGCATGGTGCAGCTTCTTTCCTCTACCCCTGCCTCTGGCAAGAAAGGATGCACCTCTGACCTTCTTGCTTCTCTGCGAACGAAAGGACTGCATTTGATAATACGGTGCTTTCTTAGGCTGTGAGGAAACCTGAGGCAAGAAAGTCGACTTTCCAGCTGTCGCTGTGGACACAAGGTCCGAGAGGCCGTCCCCAAACAATTCCTCACCCTTATAAGGCAAAACCTCCATGTGTTTTTTAGAATCGGCATCCCCTGTCCATTGCCGAGTCCATAAGACCCTCCTGGCAGTAATGGACATTGCATTAATTCTAGAGCCCAGCAGGCAAATGTCCCTCTGGGCATCCCGCATATATAAGACGGCGTCTTTTATATGGCCCAGGGTTAGCAAGACAGTATCCCTGTCCAGGGCATCTATGTCCTCTGACAGAGTATCTGTCCATGCTGCTACAGCGCTACACATCCAGGCTGAAGCAATAGCTGGCCTCAGTAGAGTACCAGAGTGTGTATACACTGACTTCAAGATAGCTTCCTGCTTCCTATCCGCAGGATCCTTTAGGGCGGCCGTATCCTGAGACGGCAGGGCCACCTTCTTAGATAAGCGTGTCAGCGCCTTGTCTACCCTAGGGGAGGATTCCCAACGTAACCTGTCCGTTGGCGGGAAAGGGTACGCCAGCAGTAATTTTTTGGAAATCACCACTTTCTTATCAGGGGAACTCCACGCTTCTTCACATAACTCATTTAATTCATGTGACGGGGGAAAAGTCACTGCCTGCTTTTTCTCCCCAAACATATACACCCTCTTGTCAGGGACAGGGTTAACCTCTGAAATGTGCAATACATCTTTCATTGCAATAATCATGTAGCGGATGGCCTTGGTCATCTTAGGCTGTAATTGTGCCTCATCATCGTCGACACTGGAGTCGGACTCCGTGTCGGCATCTGTGTCAACCATCTGAGATAGTGGGCGTTTATGAGACCCTGACGGCCTCTGAGTCGCCTGGGCGGGCCCGGGTTGAGACCCCGGCTGTCAAAAGGCTGCAGCGTCATCAAACCTTTTATGCAAGGAGCTTACATTATCATTTAAGACCTTCCACATATCCAATCAGGTGTCGGCCCCGACACCACATTTATCCGCACTTGCTCCGCCTCCACGTAACCCTCCTCATCAAACATGTCGACACAGCCGTACCGACACACAGCACACACACAGGGAATGCTCTGACTGAGGACAGGACCCCACAAAGGCCTTTGGGGAGACAGAAAGAGAGTATGCCAGCACACACCACAGCGCTATATAACCCAGGGATATTCACTATAATAAGTGATTACCCAATAGCTGCCGATTTTATGTCTTTTGCGCCTAAATTTATGTGCCCCCCCCTCTCTTTTTTACCCTTCTTGTACCTGGATACTGCAGGGGAGAGCCAGGGGAGCGTCCTTCCAGCGGAGCTGTGAAGAGAAAATGGCGCTGGTGTGCTGAGGAAGAAGGCCCCGCCCCCTCAGCGGCGGGCTTCTGTCCCGCTTCTGTGTGAAAAAAATGGCGGGGGTTTTTACATATATACAGTGCCTGACTGTATATATGTATGTTATGCCAAAAAGGTACTTCAATTGCTGCCCAGGGCGCCACCCAGCGCCCTGCACCCTACAGTGACCAGAGTGTGAAAGTGTGCTGGGAGCAATGGCGCACAGCTGCGGTGCTGTGCGCTACCTTAAATGAAGACAGGAGTCTTCAGCCGCCGTTTTCGCCGTCTTCAAGCTTCTGTTCTTCTGGCTCTGCGAGGGGGACGGCGGCGCGGTTTCGGGAACGGACAATCGAGGACAGATGCCTGTGTTCGAACCCTCTGGAGCTAATGGTGTCCAGTAGCCTAAGAAGCGCAACCTAGCTGTAGACAGGTAGGTTTGTTCTCTCCCCTCAGTCCCTCGTAGCAGTGAGTCTGTTGCCAGCAGAAGCTCACTGAAAATAAAAAACCTAATAAATACTTTCTTTTACTAGCAGGCTCAGGAGAGCCCACTAGGAGCACCCAGCTCTGGCCGGGCACAGGTTCTAACTGAGGTCTGGAGGAGGGGCATAGAGGGAGGAGCCAGTGCACACCAGATAGTACCTAATCTTTCTTTAGAGTGCCCAGTCTCCTGCGGAGCCCGTCTATTCCCCATGGTCCTTACGGAGTCCCCAGCATCCACTAGGACGTTAGAGAAATACCCATCAAATCAATTACTGTTTCTAGATTAATTACTACTGAAAGACAAGACGGGAGGTTGTTGCTTCTCAGAAAAGACAGCGTCACATAATATTCACATGGCATAAAACAGGTAAGCAACAAAGTTGTCATTAGACATAGACAAAGGATTACATTAGTCTTTAAAAACAACAATGGTGGGGAAAGGCCAACTAGAAGGACAGAGAAAACCAGATGATGCTTCACATTGGTGTAGGCTGGTACACAGAACAGGCAATATTACCCACAACAAGGTGAAACATGAGTACAGCTATAGGTCATAGTCATATCACAAGTACAACATGACTGTGCACACGTCTAATTACCCCAGGTTCCTTTTGCAACTTGATACGCCAGCTCCAATGAGGAGTAAAGGATTTTCTTCGTATTCCGCGGTGCTGAAAATGATAATAATTGCTGCCAAGTATTACCTGTACAGAAAATAAATAAATAACTAACTATCATGGATAACCTTGGATTTTATCAATATTTGATCAACACTTTCATAAAAATCAAGATATGTCCTCAGGTTTATCACCCCATATGGTGACCTCTTATAGAAGTTGTTTTACAATTCCATTACCAAGCTCTCAGTTTATTCCCAGGCCATAATTCCCAAATATCAGAAGCCACTTACAAATTCTGAGATTATGATTTTTGAAACTGTGTAAAAAGAGATTATGTGGAAATATTTATTGTGAGAATGTTACATTTTTGGGCAATTTGGGCTCTCATTTAGTATCAGTAACAGATTTTGCCAATAAAATCTCATGCTGGGGGCCTCACAGCACAGAGCGGGCCGTCCAGCATGAGAAGAGCTGCTCAGGACTTCGTTCGCATAAAAAAATGCGATTGCAACGCAGGTACCGCAACTGCTGAGATTACCAATTGCCCCCCTACATACCTGCGTATGCAGGTGCACCGGCAGTGCCGTAACTAGGCATTTTAGCGCTGTGTGCAAGAAATGGCATTGCCCCCCCCCCCCCCAATGCAAGACAGGGGCAGTGCGCGGCGCAGGCGTGCGACAAATATATAGGGGCGTGACTTCATGGGGTAGGGCGTTGTCACAAAATAATACCAATTCATAATACGGCGCACGGTAGCGCCACTACACCAGGTAGAGCCCCTTTTACACATTACGGCATACAGCGTCCCCCTTTTTACACATTATGGCAGACGGCGTCCCCCTTTTTACACATTACGGCAGACAGCGTCTCCTTTTTACACATTATGGCCGACAGCGTCTCCCTTTTACATATTACGGCAGACAGCGCCCCCTTTTTACACATTACGGCAGACAGCGTCCCTCTTTTTACACATTACGTCAGACAGCGTCCCCTTTTTACACATTATGGCAGACAGCGTCCCCTTTTTACACATTACGGCAGACAGAGAATAGAACAGTGAGTGACATGGGGGGGGGCAAAAAGTGACATGGGGGGGACAACAGTGAGTGACATGGGGGTAGAACATTGAGTGACATGAGGAGGGGACAACAGTGAGGGACATGAGGGGGGGGGGGGGAGAACAGTGAGGGACATGAGGGGGGGGGGGAGAGAACAGTGAGTGACATGAAGGGGGGGGAAGAACAGTGAGTGACATGAAGGGGGGAAGAACAGTGAGTGACATGAAGGGGGGAAGAACAGTGAGTGACATGAAGGGGGGAAGAACAGTGAGTGACATGAAGGGGGGAGAACAGCGAGTGACATGGTGGTGGGGGGAGAACAGCGAGTGACATAGGGGGGGGGAACAGTGAGTGACATGAGAGGGGAGCAGAACAGTAAGTGACATGTGGGGGAGGGAGTAGTACAGTGAGTGACATGAGGGGGGGTGAGTAGGATGGTGGGGCCGTTAACTCCACGGGTGGCATCAGTACAGATCGGCACCGTAGGCACAGGCAGTTTGACACTGGCTGTTTGCTACATCTCCTACCCTGCTCTCCTCCCACTGATCGCTGCGGTTTCCAGAGGGTGCTGTGCCTAGCAGCCTAGGTGTCCTGTCTGTGACCCTCTCCCTATCGCCAAGTACCTGTCTGCAGGAGTGGATCCATGTCTGGCTCTTGCTGCTCCGGAGGGGGGAGGGCCGCGGCTCCATGTTCTGTGGTGAGAAACCCACAGCTGCAAGCTCCAGGGATGGCGGGGCCCTTGGCCAGCTGGCGTTTCAGCCCATAAACGGACACCCTGTTGAACTGCAGGCAGGCATGTGGGAAGGAGGGGCGACCTTCAGAATTTCAGGGGGCGGTGCTTCAGGCGGCAAACGGCAGGCATGCTGCAGTAAAGGTAAAAAAATAATCCTGTCTACCGCATGCAGATCACTGATCAGGGCTGGATTTCTGGGGGCCCTGCCACTGGCCCCTTGGGAGCCGCCGGGCCCTAGGCGGACACCTAGGTTGCCTAGCGGTAAATCCGCCTCTGCCTGCAGCCGGTTCTTCCGCTCTCTCACCTCCCGCTGCGCCCGTTCCTGCTCCTCTCTCCCCTCACTGCTGACAGACGGGCTGGGGCTGGCGCGTCTCGCTAGAGTTACAGATCACTCTTTCCTATGATCAACAAGAAGCGGTGGGTGGTGAGAGACGGGCGCGCGGGGGGGGTGTGCTGCCGATGGTGCGCCTTCAGTGCATGTGCGCTGTGGGCAAGGCACCATCGGCACACACCTAGTTACGGCACTGCGCACCAGCGCCATGTTTTTCCCCGCAGAGCAAGCACATCCACCACTGTCAGTGGTGGACCTGCTTGGTCGGCAGGATCGCTGCTCATCTTCAGCATCTGCCCTGCCGTTATCAAAGGCAGTGTACCAAACCCAAACTTGTTTCCATGACTTACATCATTTTACACTTCGTCAAGCTGGCGATGAATTTCTGCTGATGTGCCATGTAGACACAGAAATCTAATCACACTACGCACCTTAATGTTTGTTCAGGTTTCCACCAGCCCGCTATCTTACAACTGATGGTGGGACAGTATAACAGATGTGAGATGCAGTCTGATAGAGTCAAGTATCTACCTTTTAACATTAGCTATATACTAATACCGCGTAGCCGTAGTGGCCGCTAAACCATGTGCACATGCTACGCACTCCGTACGCTATTTGCGTATGAAGACCTCGCACGTGGTACGCAAATTAAGTACACACGCTGTTCTGGGTGTACGGAATACCCACAGCGAGCATACACACACACAGTAACCTTTATAAACTTTAAACACAGAATATGCTTACATTGTAAACCTTAATGCATCACACTATGATTGAGTTTGTATTGTAAACCTTACTACTGAAATACTGCAGCGATATAACGCTGCTTAACCTTGTTAATGTAAATGCTGTTAGAGCGATTTAGAAACTCAGAAACCCTTTGTACTAGCTAGAGAGACACAGACACCCTGCTGAGGTTCCAACACCTTTACTAACGAGCATTTAGATATATCAAAAGGGGTACACAGTTACAGCTTATACTCTACATCAGGCTTTCCCAACCACGGTCCTCAAGGCACACCAACAGTGCAGGTTTTAGTGATATCCAGGCTTCAGCACAGGTGACTTAATTAGTACCTCAGTTATTTTGATTTAACCATCTGTACTGCAGCCTGGATATCACTAAAACCTGCACTGTTGGTGTGCCTTGAGGACCGTGGTTGGGAATGACTGCTCTACATACTAACATATAATTCTAACAGAATATCTAGACAGAAATATACAATAACATCACAATCTTATACTATAACAGAGAGAGAGAGAATATGGCCAATACAAACAAAGATTTAGAATGGTTACAGAGAATTACTTACACACACTGGGAATGATCGCTGCTCAGCTTCTGGCACCAGCTCCAAGTTAGTCAAGATGAAAACCGTTTGTGTAGTGTGAGAGAGTGAGCTGTCCAGGCTGGCTGATCTTATATACACTGCATACAGTATACTACAAAGGGACCTATAATCTCATTGTTCATTGGACACAGGAATGTCTCCTCGCATCATAACAAAAGGTCATAGGTGGATTTGAACAGGTGGGCTGTGACTATTTCAAACAGCTCAGGTGGGAGGGAATCTCCGGATTCCCGCCGCATGGATAATGAACTGCAAATATAGGATATGTCCAGAAACTACTAATGGCCATAACTATACGCAGGAGCGTTTAATCTTTACCTAACCAACACCGGATTGTTGCTATTAAAATACTCTTCGGTTAGGTACCAGACACAACTGTTCTACCTTAATCAGACCCTTTGTATCATAAAAAGAGGGCTTCCTATGTCCATGAACAAGTCACATTAAACAAACTTACAGTTATCACTAAGGGGAACATTACCTATAAAACCTGCTATATGGATTTATTATCTAGCGATTGAGTCGCCCGCTAGACGCACACAAACTCTACCGTAAATACACATACCACGCGCTCGAGCGCATGGCCGAGGCGCCATCACGCGGCTGCGAGTATCCGTACGCACGGGAGAGAATGTGCACGTGCAGCAGGCACGCGCATGAGGTGAATATATGGCAACGTGTAGCATGATATTTTTCTGACTTTGACAGTCCACCCTTTGGCAGTCATCAATAACTGCCACTTCCTAAAACAGTTCAAAAAGAGAAAAATATATGTCATGTGTAAATACATTTCTATGGTTGGGTAAGGGAGAAGAGGATCAGGTGGGAAAAAGGTATGACCTAGTGAGATAGTAGAAGCATGTGTGTATGAATCCATGTTTGAGGGGTCATGTATCATCGTGCCGTACGTGTTTTAAATCAAGCTTCGAGGTATTGCGAAGTATACATTTGAATCCTTCTTATCCCGTATGACGGGTCTGTGGATGGGCTGTCAAACTTTACCGAGCTCTTTTCGGCTTTTGCAACAAAATGGGGGAGCACATTTTAGTTGATGATACATGAATGGGGGAATATGTGAGTGCTGATATCTGTGCCTATATTCACTATCGACTATGTGTGTCATTACCTGAAGGTTGTAGAAATGAAGATAAGAAGCAATTATGGTAAATGCAGTCATAAACTATGTGAGTTTAATATACATTTGTTGATTGAGGTCTTGTCTTGTGTCTTGTCTCGATGTACATGTTGACTGTAGTCTCTTTGGGCTTTTGCTATAATGCGAGCAAAACCGTTTCAATGTCCATAAAATTTTAAATCACTAAAGTTCTGGGCTAGCGTTTTCATTAAAGTCACTAGGGATATTGGGGGCCGGCAACATAGTCCATAAAAAAAAATCTTTGTATAAATGTGGTCTTCAAATCCTTCTTCCAAGCGAGTCCTTGTACCTTGGAGAAAAACAAAGGAGAAACGGGTGAAAGAAACGGACCGTGGAATCACATTTTCATCACAACATTGTCTCTATCGTTGGGTCATAAATCAAATTAGTCGTTGTTAATACAGTGTCCTCGCTCCTTAGACTCATCACCCTGGTACTGTTTCTACGCTTCGCTAAAACCCGAACGCATCTAAATATCAGACCGACCAATATGATGACACCCAGAATACACAAAAGAAATTTCCCTACATCCATAATAATACCTTGGGCCCATTCTCCTAAACCAGAGAACCAATTTCGTGGGTTCAACCATGACACCCAACTGGTCAGCTCATTACCCACAGCAGCAAGGGTGAGATTGTGTTTCCTTCGGAACTCCCATTTTAATTGTAAAATGTCATCCATCTTTTGGTCTATGACCTCGACCGGGTCCTCAGTGCTGTTTGTAATATACGTGCAACACTTTATTCCATATTGAGTAGCCAAGGTGACACAATACTCGCCTGTCACTGCTGTGAGATAATTGAGAATCATCCTATGCTGAACCAGTTCTGTTTTGTAGGCTTGTAACTCTCTTCCAGTATACCTGAACGTGTCGTCATACATTTCAGTGATATTGTCTAATAAATTTGCAAGCGCAGATATATATCTATAATTTAACACTCTAGCGGTACGAGTGACATCTAACGCGAGTAGGACTTGAATCCCGGTGGATTCATGGATCAAATCAGAGGCCGGATGCTCTGTTCTTTCTATCAGTTGCCTTTTAACGATGTGCTCGTAATGAGTGCGAGTGTAAGGAGCTTGGGCACCACGGTGAATATCTTTCATTTTAGTGTGGGATACAGTCATTACCTCAGGCAGTACTTTTCCAATATAACATAACCCTTCTGAGTTTGGGGCAAGCCACTTATACGCCTTCCTCCCGCATATGAAATATGCATCATCGGGGAGAACATATGGGACGGAGTATGACATTACCATGTTACAAATTTTCCATGTGAACTCTCCTAACCCTAATTCTCCCATCTGTTTAGTACACGTATCAGTTTGTACGATCTGTGCACAGTATCCTGGTGATACTTCTCCAACTCGCATGATCCTACTTCCTAAGGTGTACCTATACCGAAAGAATTTCCTATGGTCGGCTATCTGGCGTATAAGTTCTGTTTCTATGGGCAATCTGTCGGCTCTATGTGAGAATGTCATGGTTTGATTACTCCATGACACTTCCCAATTTCCCGGCTTTCGGGGATTGGAAATGTTAAAGCACACTAAGGACCTATCCACATGATATTGGTGGAGCTTCAAACTAGGAGGACTGGAGATATTAAACCTCCTGTCCACCGGCCTCCCACCACTTAGCTCAAGTACCTCTCCTACAGTTAAAGGGAATGGTACTAGTCCTGATTTGCTATGGCCTTGAGGTACTTGAGAGCATACCCAACAGTCTGTCTTATTTAACACTTTACCCACTAATGAGTGATAGTCACTCAATGGATGCCGGTCCGTATGGATATTAAAACTGGACTGACATTTCTTGATGCACCCATCCTCGACTATACTGTCACAGTGTCTACAGATGCAGTTCTCTGTAGCTAACAATCCTTCACAATGTCTATAAATAACATGGCTGCTAGATCGTTTTCCGGTACTCGCCTTTGCTCGGTGATTGTGTTTCTATTGGAAATTTACGCCTCCGTCTCTGTCATCAGAAACCCATTCCGGATCCTTTCTCGACCTCACTGGTACTCTCACCGAAACGGACTGCTCTGGTCAACATCATGGTCAACAGGAAAACACGGACTGCAGTCTCTTGGGGCGAGTCCATCTTACAGGAGGAGAAAGAGAAATTTGTAATGGGGGTACAAAAAATACTTTGAGGGGGAAAGAAAAATGTTACGATGATTAGTTCTCTAGTCTTGTTGTTCTTCTTGTTCTGTTGTCATCTCAAAGGTGCTGTCTCTCAGTCTTCTAAACATTCTGGTGATACAATATTCCTTCTAGCTCAGCGATCTCTCTGTAAGGAGCAAAAATCTCGCATTACCATTTATCCAACTGATGTGGGACATACCATCTGTAAAGTATGAGAACATGAGAAAGAAGAAAAAAAAAAAAAAAAAAAAAAAAAAAGAGAGAGAACAATTTATATATATATATGTTACATAAACCAACAATAAACAACAACAGGAAAAAAACATTTTCAGGAAAAAAAACATTGTCAGATCTTCCGTTCACCATCAGGCTGTCACATCTACATGTCCAATGGTATCTTTGCATAGTCTCTCCCACCAGTATTTCCATACTCCACCCTTTGTATCTGGCCAGGATACATCGATGCTGGTAGGTCATACTGGGGTTTGGTAGACTTCTGAAAAGGTCAGGTAGTCAGGTGATGTTGGAGCTGTTGTGGTGAACGTCAGAGATGGGGAAAAAGAAACATTTTACAGATACATTACAAATTTTTACCCGGTCATTCCTGTGTCTTCAAGGAACTGACCTCCCAATTTCATTAACTGTAACCTCAGATTTACTGTCAGTCCTAATGATCACCTTTCCTGATTGCAACTTATAGGTGTAACTCAAAATTTTACATATGTGGTACCTGATTACAATTTCATTTTTCATGTCGTGGTCTAGGGGGTCTGACTTTATGTGGGCTGTTACAGTTACTGGCATAATGCCCTTCCCTTTTACAATGATAACAAACCCTTGGCTTCCTATAAGTGCCAATGACCTGGGGTCTTGGTTGATTTGATGCCTCCTCAAACGCTTGGATGCTCATCACCATCAACCGCTTTCCCTGTACTTCCCTGATTCCTTGGATATCATGGTCATGTCGTTGTCTAGGGAGTTGATATACCTTCTGTAAATCTTTGATCATACAATTTCGTGCAAAATGACCTTCCTTCTGGCAATTATAACACCTTTTCACCTTTGACTTACCCATCGGGATCTGAGGCTTCTTACCTCCCTGTGCTTTTTCCAATCTACAGTCTCGTGCAAAATGTCCCTCTTTATGACATTAATAACAAGTTATCACATTTGAATTTCTCTCAGGGGTTTGGGGCTTAAGCTGGTGTGGCTTTATTGTCAGGGCTTTTCCACTGGTTGTCATTTGCTTTCTGCCTTGTGACTTCAGGTGTTTGCTGATGTTCAGGTTGTGCTCAACAGCGTCAGTCTTTCCCTTGGGGACCGTGATCACCCTGACAGGATTTAATTCAACTACATCATCTTGTGTTGGTTCTACAATATGAGGTACATTTGTTTGTGCGTGATATATAACACCGTACGTACCTGTGGACACGACCTCACCCGACCCTCCGTTAGGGGGTTTGATTACTGTCTTTACCAATTTGGTCGCGTCCACCTGGATGTCTTGTAGGATGGCTGCTGGAAAAGGTGCCGACATCGTGCTGGGCTCACTTTCTTGCTGGTGATCCTGAGGGAAGTTTAACATGGGGTGCAACTTGCATGGGTTAATAGTTGTACATTTAACAGTTTTACTTTTATCATTGTTACACTTATCCTTATCATCTATAATACAGTTGCTAAGTGCATTTTTATCATTCACCAGTGTGCCATTCTCTGTAACCACCTTCTCTCTTGTTGCCATATTTTTCTTACCACAGTGAGAATCAGCTGTGTAAGCTAATTCTCCTTGTATTTCACCTTCCTGTTGCCATAACTGTAAATAATCATTATGTTTGATCCGTCTCTTTGCAGATTTAATGAGACATATCCTTCTCCTTAGATTTTGCAACACGTCTGGGCTAAAACTGCCTACCCGTGGGAACTTTTCCCCGTAATGCACAGTCATTCTTTCCCATTCATTGCACAATACCTTTGTGTGTGATCCATTTCGGACTTCCCGGTCTGTGTCACACGTTATCCTTGCCGACTCTGTTGGCCGGTTTACTAAGTCAACCCGAACCGAGGTTGATCGCCCCCTACCTGAACAACTGGCCCCCATCTTTGCAGGTGTTGCTTTCACTACCTCTGACCTTCAAATCAGGGTCTTCAGCGAACCCTTACAAAAACCAAGATGTCCTGGGTAGGCCGGCGGCGGAAGTTTACAGAGTACTCCACTCACTCGCCCACGTCGACCAATACGCCCACACACTGCCTTAGCGCTGGCGTACTCAACCTAGGGCCCCTGCGACCTGAACCTCTATTTACTGGAACATGTGGGTGTGATCCGAAGAGCACTTAACCCTTTCCAGTAACTATTGGTCGTTGGATAGTTCCCGAGTGACCAGCGAACCTCCCTTAAAATAAAAAAATTACACAAATCACGTTAGAATGTACAAATAGCGTTTGTGACCCCTCTAGCGTACGCAAATGGTACTGGGTCAAGTTACTAACTAATGCACACAATTACGTGCGGTACAATCGTTCTGCACATAAGCAACTAATCTTATGTGCGGAGCGACCAGTGGAATCGAAAATTGTGGCTGCAAATTCCTTCAGCCAGAGCTTAATGGCCTATATGGGTATCGCACCAACCCTTTCTGGTGTTGTGCTCCTTTTATCTATAGCGGACTTCTTAGTCTGCTGTACCTAGACCTCCTGGTCTGTGACCTCCTGGTCTGTGCTACAGCAGACCTCCTGGTCTGCTATACTCTAATGCTCTTTTTTTTTTTTAAATGTTTAACAAGGGATGCCTCCCAAGCCACCATGCAGTCACTTACACATATGTACCTCACGAGAACTCGATGATTTCCTGTGGTTCAACCCCAAAATTTTTTAAAAACTTATATAAGTTGTAACACTGTAGGGGTGCAAGGTGCCTTTTCCTGGGGAATATGGCAGCACGCAGCAGTTGAGGAACAACACAAGTCCAGTTTCTGGTACAACTGACCCCGGCCAGTTTTATTGAAACAGAAAATAAAACAAACCCCAAAATAAAAATACCTTGCCTGTCCGGCACTAACTAAACATAAGATGTTCCTAACTGTCACTAAACAAAACACAGAGTTCTTCAGTACATACTGTATAGCTTACTTGCATCAGAAAGCGTGTCTCTCACACACAGATCCTGCAGCCTTCCCAGGCAGTCTGCCCATACTAATCAGGTTAGAAGCACTATATCACTCTTACACAGCTGAAACCCTGATTAGCCCTCTGTGAGGCCAAAGACCCGAACTGGGCCCAATGTCTAGAACTCGCCTTATCTCTCTCTCAGAGCCTTTACCCAGCTTTTACAGCAAACTGAAAAGGTTCAGACAAAACAAAAAGCATTTTTCCTAGAAGTTAACATTTTCTAAAACATGTAAGACAAGAACCTGGGACAAATATACCTGCCCTCAAACACTATCCCAGTGTTCTTGTCACATATCCCCCTCCCCTGTTTCGACCTAGGGGCCGGAACACTTGTAGCCCCCAAACAGAAGATGCGAGACAATGCATCTGCGTTGGCCAATTGTGTTCCCGGTCTATGTTCGACAGTAAACTTAAAGTCCTGCAACGCTAGAAACCATCTAGTTACACGAGCATTCTTGCCTCTATTTACATACATCCATTTTAAAGGGGCATGGTCTGTCACTAGTCTGAATTGTCTACCCAAGAGGTAATATCTCAAGGTATCTAGTGCCCACTTAATGGCCAAAGCCTCCTTTTCCACAATGGCATACCTTTTTTCATGCTCATTGAGTTTCCTACTCAAATAAATGATAGGGTGTTCGTCCCCATCTCTGGTTTGGGACAGCACAGCACCTATCCCAACCTCTGAGGCATCTGTCTGTACCACAAATTCTTTTGAAAAATCTGGTGTTATCAACACCGGTTGTGAACACAAAGCCACTTTTAACGCTTGGAACGCCTTTTCTGCATCAGGGTTCCATTTCACCACATTTGACTGCTTCCCTTTGGTAAGGTCTGACAACGGCACCGCTGTGGTTGCAAAATTAGGAATAAACCGTCTATAGTACCCAGTAATTCCCAAAAAAGCCCTTACCTGTTTTTTATTCACTGGACGAGGCCAGTTTTGAATAGCATCAACTTTATTCAATTGGGGCCTAATCAGACCTCTGCCTATGGTGAAGCCCAAGTATTTGACCTCCTCCATTGCGAGGCAGCACTTCTTTGGGTTAGCAGTTAACCCTGCCTCTCTGATTGAGTCCAGTACTGCTTGTACTTTAACCAAATGGGACCCCCAGTCTGTACTGTGAATTACCACATCATCCAAATAGGCAGCTGCATATTTTCTATGGGGCCTCAAAATTTTATCCATCGCCCGTTGAAAGGTTGCTGGAGCCCCATGCAACCCAAAGGGTAACATCTTATACTGGTACAGCCCCTCCGGAACCGAAAAGGCTGTTTTTTCTTTGGCGCTATCAGATAAAGGTATTTGCCAGTAACCTTTGGTCAGGTCCAATGTGGTGAGAAACCTGGCTGTTCCCAGCCTTTCTACAAGCTCATCCACACGGGGCATGGGGTATGCGTCAAACTTGGACACCTCATTTAACTTACGAAAGTCATTACAGAAGCGTATGCTACCGTCGGGCTTCGGGATGAGCACTATGGGACTGGACCACTCACTGTTAGACTCCTCTATGACTCCAAGTTCTAACATGGTTTTAACTTCCTTAGAAATAGCTTCTCGCTGAGCTTCAGGAATCCTATATGGCTTTAAATGAACCCTGACCCCTGGTTCTGTGACAATGTCATGTTTTATTATGGTCGTTCGGCCAGGCAGCTCTGAAAATACCTCCCTATTTTGGATGAGAAATTCTTTAACCTGATTGTTCTGATCAGCTGATAATGTCTCTGACACCTTCACTGCGGGAAGCAACCGGGGTGAAGACACCGAAGGGCAAGGCTCCGCTGACAGAGACAACCTATCTTTCCAGGGTTTGATTAAGTTAACATGGTAGATCTGTTCGGGTTTTCTCTTTCCCGGCTGGTATACTTTGTAATTAACCTCATTCACTTTTTCCCTAATCTCAAATGGACCCTGCCATTTAGCTAGGAATTTGCTTTCCACAGTGGGTACCAAAACAAGAACTCTATCTCCAGGAGCAAATTCCCGTATCTTGGCACTCCGGTTATAGACCCTCTGTTGAGCACTTTGGGCCTGTTCCATGTGCTCTCTGACAACAGGTACCACGGCTGCAATCCTATCCTGCATTTGTGTTACATGCTCAATAACGCTTCTATAAGGAGTGGGCTGTCCTTCCCACGTCTCTTTGGCAACATCCAACAGCCCTCTGGGGTGTCTACCATACAACAAATCAAATGGAGAAAACCCCGTAGAGGACTGAGGAACTTCTCTGATGGCCATTAACAAGTAGGGCAACAAACAATCCCAGTTTTTCCCATCTCTCTCAACAACCTTTTTTAACATACTTTTTAATGTTTTATTAAACCTTTCCACCAACCCGTCAGTTTGGGGATGGTAGATGGACGTCCTGAGGTGAGTGACCTTAAATAACTTGCACAATTCTTTCATGATCCTTGACATAAATGGAGTACCTTGGTCAGTCAAAATTTCTTTTGGTATTCCCACTCTACTAAATACCTGCACCAGCTCCCTAGCTATCGCCTTGGTTGTGATAGTGCGTAAAGGGACAGCCTCAGGATATCGAGTGGCATAGTCCATAATTACCAGGATATACTGATGGCCCCGATCAGACTTTAACAAGGGCCCCACGAGATCCATGGCTATTCTGTCAAACGGGACCTCTATAATAGGCATGGGAACTAGTGGGCTCCTGAAATGGGGTCTAGGGGCATGATACTGGCATTCAGGACAGGAAGAACAATATTCAGACACTTCTTTATAAACCCCTGGCCAAAAGAACCTTTGTAAAACTCTTTCAGTGGTTTTTTCTGCCCCTAAATGTCCTGCGGTAACGTGACTATGAGCTAAATCTAGTACCGTTCTCCGATAAGGCTGGGGAACTACCAGCTGTTCCACCACATCCTCACCCCTTTTGACAATGTGGTACAAGAGCTCATTACAGATGGCCATGTGGGGATACGTAACCCTGTCACCTGGTACCACAGGTTCCCCATTAACAATCTTAACATTCTCTCTAGCCTTTATTAAGGTAGGATCCTTTAACTGTTCAGACGCAAACAGATCCTTCTTTACCTCCAGGTCAGGCACGCTTTCAGTTCTAACTACTATGTCTCTGTTCCCGGCAAGAGGGTCCTCACTGGACTCCCCATCTGTCACTTCCCCAGCCAAACTAGCAAAAGGCAAAGGGCCAGAAAGTTCCGAAGACCCACGTACATCCATAAAATCACCGGTATTATCATCAACTGGCTTTTTACTTCTCACATCTGTTGATAACCGTGATTCCCAGTTTCCAAAAATGAGGAAAATCCCTCCCTATTATGGCCTCATGCACCAAGGTAGGGACCAGTCCCACTTTAACCATTGCTGACCCACAACAAGTTTCTATATTCACCTCAGCAGTGGCATAATATTGGGTATCCCCATGTATGCAAGTTACCCCAATAGGTATTTGCTGGACCTTTAAGGGGTTCACTAACCCAGCTTTCACGAGGGTAACTAAACTTCCTGAATCTAGCAAGGCCTCTACCCGGTTACCTTCTAAGAACACATAACACATTTGTTTTTCCAGCTCAGGTGAAGGTACCACAGTACAGGCTAACCTAGCAAAGAAAGACATTCTGCGACATTCAAAGGCAGCATCACATTGCATGGGTTCTTGCGTGACTGGGCAATTGGCAATAACATGACCTGGCATACCACACCTAAAACATTTAACCACACGATTATCAACCCATTTGGGCAGCATAGACCGTTCTAGCCCCATTGGCCTGTTTCCAGGGCCAGTGTTTACAGTCTCTCCAGCCTTGCGTTCTCTTAACCGCCCAGCAACGTTTTCCCACGGAACAGTCTTACCAGTCTTTACTGAAGGGCGCTGTCGAGGATCTATGGGTTGCTGGGTGGTCATCAGTAGTTCCTCTGCTGCCAAATACCTCTCTACCATGTCCACTAATTGGTCAGCAGTACCCGGGTTTCCATGGCTCACCCACTTGCGCAGGACCATGGGCAAAGATCTCAAGTAGCGGTCCATGACGACTCTTTCCACCATCTGGGGACCAGTTAATGTCTCTGGCTGCAGCCATTTTTTTGTTAGCTGAATAAGGTCGTGCATCTGGGAGCGCGGAGGCTTCTCCATGGCGTACAGCCAACGGTGCACCCGTTGTGCTCGTACTGACAGCGTGACTCCCAGGCGGGTCAGGATCTCAGTCTTTAGTTTATCATAGTCCCGAGCCTCAGCAGGGCTTAAATCAAAGTAAGCTTTTTGGGGCTCACCTGACAGGAAAGGTGCCAGCAGACTGGCCCACTGTGCTTTCGGCCAGTTCTCACGCTCGGCAGTCCTTTCAAACGTGGTCAGATAGGCCTCCACATCATCAGCCTCTGTCATTTTCTGCAGGAAGTGACTGGCTCGTATAGAACTAGAGCTGGTTGGAGCACTGACGGCCACATCTCCAACCCGAGCTGCAAGTCTCTGCACCACTTCTGCTAAGGCCTCTCTATCCTGACGCTGTTGCCTGTAAAGTTCATCAACAACTGCCTGCTGTTGTCTCTTATTTTCCTCCATTGCCACCTGCTGCTGTCTTATATTTTCCTCCATTGCCACCTGCTGCTGTCTGTTGGCCTCCTGCTGTAGTCTCCAATTTTCCTCCATTGCCACCTGCTGCTGTCGGTTGGCCTCCTGCTGAGCTGCTGTAGCTTGCAGCAAGGCTTTAAGCAGATCCTCCATGTCAACAGATTTTTCAGGCGGCTTTGCAGCTGCTTTCACCCAGGACATATATCAAACCCTCAGGGGTGAGTCTCAGTAACTTCACACTGGGCTGTATCTGCATAAACCACCGTTTTCTGCAGGCCTCACAAAGCTGCTGCTTTCACTTATGCGCAGAACGGCCTGCTCGCATTCTCCACCAAGTTGTAACACTGTAGGGGTGCAAGGTGCCTTTTCCTGGGGAATATGGCAGCACGCAGCAGTTGAGGAACAACACAAGTCCAGTTTCTGGTACAACTGACCCCGGCCAGTTTTATTGAAACAGAAAATAAAACAAACCCCAAAATAAAAATACCTTGCCTGTCCGGCACTAACTAAACATAAGATGTTCCTAACTGTCACTAAACAAAACACAGAGTTCTTCAGTACATACTGTATAGCTTACTTGCATCAGAAAGCGTGTCTCTCACACACAGATCCTGCAGCCTTCCCAGGCAGTCTGCCCATACTAATCAGGTTAGAAGCACTATATCACTCTTACACAGCTGAAACCCTGATTAGCCCTCTGTGAGGCCAAAGACCCGAACTGGGCCCAATGTCTAGAACTCGCCTTATCTCTCTCTCAGAGCCTTTACCCAGCTTTTACAGCAAACTGAAAAGGTTCAGACAAAACAAAAAGCATTTTTCCTAGAAGTTAACATTTTCTAAAACATGTAAGACAAGAACCTGGGACAAATATACCTGCCCTCAAACACTATCCCAGTGTTCTTGTCACAATATGTATACACACTCTTTCACCTCATATGCACTTTACTTTCGTTTCTGCGCAGAAATCCCTTTCATTCAGTAACACAGTCTAGTCCAGATGAGTTGAAAATTAGAGAAGGATCTTTTAGCTTAAAATTTTGGACACTGAAATTGACTTGCGCTATTTATCGCGTTGCCTCCTTTGCGCCTATTTAAAACAATACTATCGTGTGATTTGTATCATGTGGGCGTACCCAGACTCTACGTTGCGTAATATACGCTCCGTGCGTCGGCCCTTGCGTCGCGTACACTCGTTCTGCCCCTTGTTAGAGACACGTGTACGTAAGCCAGGTATGTCCACAGTAACACAACTAACACGTTTATCAATGTAAATGACCTTTAACTGTAATCATCTACTGAACACCACACAGAACTTCCTTGTATTTTAGGCAAGCCGTGTGCGTGTTTTACAAATTACTTCCTTACGTATTATTTTTACTTTTTAACTATCAATAGCAACAAATCTTTCTTAGCACGTTATCAATTATGAAATGGCAAACAGGAAAGTAAGATGTGAAACTTACACAAATGAACATGCAATTCTAAATTAATCTAATAACATACATTGATGTAAGCACACGCATATAGATATTACATATATGTACTAATCACTATTACTTATGTGAGACCTTATTCAGTACTTCTAATTTGCATATGAATGTGCTCTTTTTTTTTTTTAACTAACTCTGTAAAGGCGATTTCTTTCACTGCTGGGAGAGAAAAAAAACCCAAAGGTTAATTTACACTTCAATGGTTATCCTACACCAAGCAGAGTTAACTAGGCTCTTGAATAGAGACAGTGACAAAACAAAAAAAACAAAAAAAAAAATACTACTTTGTTTTATTTGTATATTTCTTAAATCAAATATTTAATTTATTATTAACTTTTATTAAACTCTATCTGAACCACTTATGATTGACTATGATATAGATTAAATAAATGCATTAAAAAAACTCATTAAATGAGGATTTCTTTTTGACAATGGATGGCTGATTATTTCCTGAGGCAACTGAAAATCAGTCGCTTAGGGGAAATTTTTTTTTTTAACCTTCCCAAAATGGCCGCTGCTCCTCCCCCTTCCACCTCCATGAGGGTTACACAAAATGGTGGACAGACCATGCGGTTCCTTTTGTCATAAAGAAAATCATCATGCCAGCTCCTTTTAGTTATTTTTAAGCCTGGGTAAAAACTATCACGCTATGCAGAAAAATAATTTTTAATCCTATTTAAACAGACAAACCATCCAATCTGCGTGTGCAGTTGGCACCAAATAGAAATAAAAAACAGATTTACAAAGACAATAGCTTAATGCTCCTACCTTCCTCGGATTCCACCAGCATCCCTACAAGCCAAAAGAATCAGACGCAGACTCTCATCTGATCAGCACTACAAGATACTACCTTTTCCTCCCTTTGCTGATCGATAAAGTCTGCGCCTTTTTTCGCCTGACTGCGGATATGAGATGGACCGGACTTGCCCCCACTTGATAGAGTCAAGTATCTACCTTTCTCTAACGTCCTAGTGGATGCTGGGGACTCCGAAAGGACCATGGGGAATAGCGGCTCCGCAGGAGACTGGGCACATCTAAAGAAAGCTTTAGGACTAACTGGTGTGCACTGGCTCCTCCCCCTATGACCCTCCTCCAAGCCTCAGTTAGATTTCTGTGCCCGACGAGAAGGGTGCACACTAGGGGCTCTCCTGAGCTTCTTAGTGAAAGTTTTAGTTTAGGTTTGTTATTTTCAGTGAGACCTGCTGGCAACAGGCTCACTGCATCGAGGGACTAAGGGGAGAAGAAGCGAACTCACCTGCGTGCAGAGTGGATTGGGCTTCTTGGCTACTGGACATTAGCTCCAGAGGGACGATCACAGGCCCAGCCATGGATGGGTCCCGGAGCCGCGCCGCCGGCCCCCTTACAGATGCTGAAGCAAGAAGAGGTCCATAAATCGGTGGCAGAAGACTCTCCTGTCTTCATAAGGTAGCGCACAGCACTGCAGCTGTGCGCCATTGCTCTCAGCACACTTCACACTCCGGTCACTGAGGGTGCAGGGTGCTGGGGGGGGCGCCCTGAGACGCAATAAAACATACCTTACATGGCAAAAAATACATCACATATAGCTCCTGGGCTATATAAATGCATTTAACCCCTGCCAGAATATAAAAAAAAACGGGAGATAAGGCCGCCGTAAAGGGGGCGGAGCCTATCTCCTCAGCACACTGGCGCCATTTTCCCTCACAGCTCAGTTGGAGGGAAGCTCCCTGCTCTTCCCTGCAGTCACTACACTACAGAAAAAAAGAGAGGTGGGCACTAATTAGGCGCAGTATTAAAACATACAGCAGCTATAAGGGGAAAAACACTTATATAAGGTTATCCCTGTATATATATAGCGCTCTGGTGTGTGCTGGCATACTCTCCCTCTGTCTCCCCAAAGGGCTAGTGGGGTCCTGTCCTCTATCAGAGCATTCCCTGTGTGTGTGCTGTGTGTCGGTACGTTTGTGTCGACATGTATGAGGAGAAAAATGATGTGGAGACGGAGCAGAGTGTCTGTAACAGTGATGTCACCCCCTAGGGGGTCGACACCTGAGTGGATGTACTGTTGAAAATTACGTGACAGTGTCAGCTCTATATAAAAAAACAGTGGTTGACATGAGACAGCCGGCTACTCAGCTTGTGCCTGTCCAGACGTCTCATAGGCCGTCAGGGGCTCTAAAGCGGCCGTTACCTCAGATGGCAGATACAGACGCCGACACGGATACAGACTCCTGTGTCGACGGTGAAGAGACAACAGTGATTTCCAGTAGGGCCACACGTTACATGATTGAGACAATGGAAAATGTTTTTATACATTTCCGATAATACGAGTACCACCAAAAAGGGGTATTATGTTCGGTGAGGGAAAAACTACCTGTAGTTTTCCTGAATCTGAGAAATAAAATGAGGTGTGTGATGATGCGTGGGTTTCCCCCCCGATAACAAATTTCTTAAAAAGTATTGGCTGCATACCCTTTCCCGCCAGAGGTTAGGGTGCGTTGGGAAACACCCCCTAGGGGGGATAAGGCGCTCACACGCTTGTAAGAACAAGGGCTCTACCCTCTCATGAGATGGCCGCCCTTAAGGATCCTGCTGATAGAAAGCAGGAGGGTATCCAAAAAGGTATTAACACACATACTGGTGTTATACTGCGACCAGCTATCGCCTCAGCCAGGAGGTGCAGTGCTGGGTTGGCATGGTCGGATTCCCTGACTGGAATATTGATATCCTAGATAAGGATAGTATATTATTGCCTATAGAGCATTTAAAAGATGCATTTCTATATATGCATGATGCACAGCGGAATAATTGCCGACTGGCATCAAGTATAAGTGCGTTGTCCAAGTCTACCAGTAAAATGGTCAGGTGATGCGGATTCCAAACGGCATTTGGAAGTATTGCCTTTGAAAGGGGACATTTGGGGTCGGTCTTTTAGACCTGGTGGCCACGGCAACAACTGGGAAATCCACGTTGGTACCCCAGGTCGCCTCTCAAAATAAGACGCCGTATTATCAGGCGCAGTCCTTTTTTGGCAAGCGGACAAAAGGTTCCTCTTTTCTGCTCGTGACAGAGAGAGAGGAAAAAGGCTGTAGAGATCAGCCAGTTCCCAGGCACGGTGGGGGCCCGTTCTCAATGAATTTCAGTGCGCAGTGGGCTCACTCGCAAGTAGACCCCTGGATCCTTCAGGTAATATCTCAGGGGTACATATTGGAATTCGAGACGACTCCCCCTCGCCGTTTCCAAAAGTCGGCTTTACCGACGTCTCCCTCTGACAGGGAGGCAGTTTTGGAAGCCATTCACAAGCTGTATTCCCAGCAGGTGATAATCGAGGTACCCCTCCTGCAACAGGGAACGGGGTATTATTCCACACTATTGTGGTACCGAAGCCAGACGGCTCGGTGAGACAGATTCTAAATCTAAAATCTAAAATCTTTGAACACTTACATACAGAGGTTCAAATTCAAGATTGAGTCACTCAGAGCAGTGATTGCGAACCTGGAAGAAGGGGACTACATGATGTCTCGGGACATCAAGGATGCTTACCTTCATGTCAAAATTTACCCTTCTCACCAAGGGTACCTCAGGTTATGGTACAGAACTGTCACTATCAGTTCAGACGCTGCCGTAGGGATGGTCCACGGCACCCCGGGTCTTTACCAAGGTAATGGACGAAATGATATCCCTTAGAAGGAAGGGAATTTTAGTTAACCCTTACTTGGACGATTCCCTGATACGGGTAAGATCCAGGGAACAGTTGGAGGTCGGTGTAGCACTATCTCAGGTAGTGTTGCGGCAGCACGATTGGATTCTCAATATTCCAAAATCGCAGCTGGTTCCGACGACTTGTCTTCTGTTTCCTAGGGATGATCCTGGACACAGTCCAGAAAAAAGGTGTTTCTCCCGGAAGAGAAAGCCAGGGAGTTATCCGAGCTGCTCAGGAACCTCCTAAAACCGAACCAAGTCTCAGTGCATCAATGCACAAGGGTTCTGGGTAAAAATGGTGGCTTCCTACGAAGCAATCCCATTCGTTAGATTCCACGCAAGAACTTTCCAGTGGAACCTACTGGACAAATGGTCCGGGTCGCATTTTCAGATGCATCAGCGGATAACCCTGTCGCCAAGGACAAGGGTATCCATCCTGTAGTGGTTGCAGAGTGCTCATCTTCTAGAGGGCCGCAGATTCGGCATTCAGGACTGGGTCCTGATGACCACGGATGCCAGCCTGCGAGGCTGGGGAGCAGTCACACAGGGAAGGAATATCCAGGGCTTAGGGTCAAGCCTGGATACATCACTTCACATAAATATCCTGAAGCTAAGGGCCATTTACAATGCTCTAAGCTTAGCGAGACCTCTGCTTCAAGGTCAGCCGGTGTTGATCCAGTCGGACAACATCATGGCAGTCACCCACGTAAACAGACAGGGTGGCACAAGAAGCAGGAGGGCAATGGCAGATCTGCAAGGATTCTTTGCTGGGCGGAAAATCATGTGATAGCACTGTCAACAGTATTCATTCCGGGAGTGGACAACTGGGAAGCAGACTTCCTCAGCACGACCTCCACCCGGGAGAGTGGGGACTTCACCCAGAAGTCGTCCACATGATTAAAAAACTCGACAGGTATTGCGCCAGGTCAAGAGACCCTCAGGCAATAGTTGTAGACGCTCTGGTAACACAGTGGGTGTACCAGTCAGTGTATGTGTTCCCTCATCTGCCTCTCATACCCAAGGTACTGAGATTGATAAGATGGAGAGGAGAAAGCACTATATTCGTGGCTCCGGATTGGCCAAGAAGGACTTGGTAACCGGAACTTCAAGAGAGGCTCACGGAGGATCCGTGGCCTCTACCTCTAAGAAGGGACCTGCTCCAGCAAGGACCCTGTCTGTTCCAAGACTTACCGCGGCTGCGTTTGACGGCATGCCGGTTGAACACCGGATCCTGAAGGAAAAAAGGCATTCCGGATGAAGTCATCCATATCCTGATCTAAAGCCAGGAAGGATGTAACCGCAAAAACATTATCACCGCAATTGGCGAAAATATGTTGCGTAGTGCGAGGCCAGTAAGGCCCGATGGAGGAAATTCAACTGGGTCGATTCCTACATTTCCTGCAAACAGGAGTGTCTATGGGCCTGAAATTGGGGTCCATTAAGGTTCAGATTTCGGCCCTGTCAATTTTCTTCCAAAAAAGAACTAGCTTCAGTCCCTGAAGTTTAGACGTTTGTAAAAGGGGTACTGCATATACAGCCTCCTTTTGTGCCTCCAGTGGCAATTTGGGATCTCAATGTAGTTTGGGTTCCAAAAGTCACATTGGTTTGAACCACTTAAATCTGTGGAGTTAAAATATCTCACATGGAAAGTGGTCATGCTGTTGGCCCTGGCCTGGGCCAGGCGCGTGTCAGAATTGGCGGCTTTATCCTGTAAAAGCCCTTATCTGATTTTCCATTCGGACAGGGCGGAATTGAGGACTCGTCCTCAGTTTCTCCCTAAGGTGGTTCCAGCGTTTTCACCTGAACCAACCTATTGTGGTGCCTGCGGCTACTAGGGACTTGGAGGAATCCAAGTTGCTGGATGTTGTCAGGGCCCTGAAAATATTTCCAGGACGGCTGGAGTCAGGAAATCTGACTCGCTGTTTATCCTGTATGCACCCAACAAGCTGGGTGCTCCTGCTTCTAAGCAGACTATTGCTCGTTGGATTTGTAGTACAATTCAGCTTGCACATTCTGTGGCAGGCCTGCCACAGCTAAAATCTGTAAAAGCCCGTTCCACAAGGAAAGTGGGCTCATCTTGGGCGGCTGCCCGAGGGGTCTCGGCTTTACAACTTTGCCGAGCAGCTACTTGGTCAGGGGCAAACACGTTTGCTAAATTCTACAAATTTGATACCCTGGCTGAGGAGGACCTGGAGTTCTCTCATTCGGTGCTGCAGAGTCATCCGCACTCTCCCGCCCGTTTGGGAGCTTTGGTATAATCCCCATGGTCCTTTCGGAGTCCCCAGCATCCACTAGGACGTTAGAGAAAATAAGAATTTACTTACCGATAATTCTATTTCTCATAGTCCGTAGTGGATGCTGGGCGCCCATCCCAAGTGCGGATTGTCTGCATTACTTGTACATAGTTATTGTTACAAAAATCGGGTTATTGTTGTTGTGAGCCATCTTTTCAGAGGCTCCTTCTGTTATCATGCTGTTAACTGGGTTCAGATCACAAGTTGTACGGTGTGATTGGTGTGGCTGGTATGAGTCTTACCCGGGATTCAAAATCCTTCCTTATTGTGTACGCTCGTCCGGGCACAGTATCCTAACTGAGGCTTGGGGGAGGGTCATAGGGGGAGGAGCCAGTGCACACCAGTTAGTCCTAAAGCTTTCTTTAGATGTGCCCAGTCTCCTGCGGAGCCGCTATTCCCCATGGTCCTTTCGGAGTCCCCAGCATCCACTACGGACTATGAGAAATAGAATTATCGGTAAGTAAATTCTTATTTTTAACATTAGCTATATACTAATACCGTGTAGCCGTAGTGGCCGCTAAACCATGTGCACATGCTACGCACTCCTTACGCTATTTGCACGTGGTACGCAAATTAAGTACACACGCTGTTCTGGGTGTACGGAATACCCACAGCGAGCATACACACACACAGTAACCTTTATAAACTTTAAACACAGAATATGCTTACATTGTAAACCTTAATGCATCACACTATGATTGAGTTTGTATTGTAAACCTTACTACTGAAATACTGCAGCGATATAACGCTGCTTAACCTTGTTAATGTAAATGCTGTTAGAGCGATTTAGAAACTCAGAAACCCTTTGTACTAGCTAGAGAGACACAGACACCCTGCTGAGGTTCCAACACCTTTACTAACGAGCATTTAGATATATCAAAAGGGGTACACAGTTACAGCTTATACTCTACATACTAACATATAATTCTAACAGAATATCTAGACAGAAATATACAATAACATCACAATCTTATACTATAACAGAGAGAGAGAGAATATGGCCAATACAAACAAAGATTTAGAATGGTTACAGAGAATTACTTACACACACTGGGAATGATCGCTGCTCAGCTTCTGGCACCAGCTCCAAGTTAGTCAAGATGAAAACCGTTTGTGGAGTGTGAGAGAGTGAGCTGTCCAGGCTGGCTGATCTTATATACACTGCATACAGTATACTACAAAGGGACCTATAATCTCATTGTTCACAGGAATGTCACCTCGCATCATAACAAAAGGTCATAGGTGGATTTGAACAGGTGGGCTGTGACTATTTCAAACAGCTCAGGTGGGAGGGAATCTCCGGATTCCCGCCGCATGGATAATGAACTGCAAATATAGGATATGTCCAGAAACTACTAATGGCCATAACTATACGCAGGAGCGTTTAATCTTTACCTAACCAACACCGGATTGTTGCTATTAAAATACTCTTCGGTTAGGTACCAGACACAACTGTTCTACCTTAATCAGACCCTTTGTATCATAAAAAGAGGGATTCCTATGTCCATGAACAAGTCACATTAAACAAACTTACAGTTATCACTAAGGGGAACATTACCTATAAAACCTGCTATATGGATTTATTATCTAGCGATTGAGTCGCCCGCTAGACGCACACAAACTCTACCGTAAATGCACATACCACGCGCTCGAGCGCATGGCAGAGGCGCCATCACGCGGCTGCGAGTATCCGTACGCACGGGAGAGAATGTGCACATGCAGCAGGCACGCGCATAAGGTGAATATATGGCAACGTGTAGCATGATATTTTTCTGACTTTGACAAGTCTAATGGCCATGAGGAGAAGCAGTGGCCTACCTACTCTGGCCTGGCAGTAAATTAGAATGAAATAGAGAACATTACGCATATGAGAAGTCTTGTTACAGTACCTTATTTATTGAACCACCCTTGTACAAGGGTTGCCTGGACATGACTGCCAGAAATCTTTAGTGTGCTTCCTTACATATACCGAACCTGATATGCATATGGGGAGCAATGCTATGACAAAAATTAAAGGGTAGAGCTTGCAAAGAAAGCAAACAAATGGCACTCTCAATGATATAAACAGATCTGGGTGGGAAAAAAAATAATAAGATTTTACTCACCGGTAAATCTATTTCTCGTAGTCCGTAGTGGATGCTGGGAACTCCGAAAGGACCATGGGGAATAGCGGCTCCGCAGGAGACTGGGCACAACTAAAGAAAGCTTTTAGGTCACCTGGTGTGCACTGGCTCCTCCCACTATGACCCTCCTCCAAGCCTCAGTTAGGACACTGTGCCCGGACGAGCTGACATAATAAGGAAGGATTTTGAATCCCGGGTAAGACTCTTACCAGCCACACCAATCACACCGTATAACTCGTGATACCATACCCAGTTTAACAGTATGAAAACAACTGAGCCTCTCAACAGATGGCTCAACAATAACCCTTTAGTTAACAATAACTATGTACAAGTATTGCAGACAATCCGCACTTGGGACGGGCGCCCAGCATCCACTACGGACTACGAGAAATAGATTTACCGGTGAGTAAAATCTTATTTTCTCTGACGTCCTAGTGGATGCTGGGAACTCCGAAAGGACCATGGGGATTATACCAAAGCTCCCAAACGGGCGGGAGAGTGCGGATGACTCTGCAGCACCGAATGAGAGAACTCAAGGTCCTCCTCAGCCAGGGTATCAAATTTGTAGAATTTTGCAAACGTGTTTGCCCCTGACCAAGTAGCAGCTCGGCAAAGTTGTAAAGCCGAGACCCCTCGGGCAGCCGCCCAAGATGAGCCCACCTTCCTTGTGGAATGGGCTTTACTGATTTAGGATGCGGCAGTCCAGCCGCAGAATGCGCCAACTGAATTGTGCTACAAATCCAGCGAGCAATAGTCTGCTTAGAAGCAGGAGCACCCAGCTTGTTGGGTGCATACAGGATAAATAGCGAGTCAGTTTTCCTGACTCTAGCCGTCCTGGAAACATAAATTTTCAAGGCCCTGACTACGTCCAGCAACTTGGAATCCTCCAAGTCCCTAGTAGCCGCAGGCACCACAATAGGTTGGTTCAAGTGAAAAGCTGATACCACCTTAGGGAGAAACTGGGGACGAGTCCTCAATTCCGCCCTATCCATATGGAAAATCAGATAAGGGCTTTTACATGACAAAGCCGCCAATTCTGACACACGCCTAGCTGAAGCCAAGGCCAATAACATGACCACTTTCCACGTGAGATATTTTAGATCCACGGTTTTAAGTGGCTCAAACCAATGTGATTTTAAGAAACTCAACACCACGTTGAGATCCCAAGGTGCCACTGGAGGCACAAACGGGGGCTGAATATGCAGCACTCCTTTCACAAACGTCTGAACTTCAGGTAGTAAATCTAGTTCTTTCTGGAAGAAAATCGACAGAGCCGAGATCTGTACCTTAATGGAGCCTAATTTCAGGCCCATAGTCACTCCTGCTTGTAGGAAATGCAGAAATCGACCTAGTTGAAATTCCTCTGTTGGGGCCTTTTTGGCCTCACACCAAGCAACATATTTCCGCCATATGCGGTGATAATGCTTTACAGTTACATCTTTCCTGGCTTTAATCAGCGTAGGAATGACTTCCTCCGGAATGCCCTTTTCCTTCAGGATCCGGCGTTCAACCGCCATGCCGTCAAACGCAGCCGCGGTAAGTCTTGGAACAGACAGGGCCCCTGCTGCAGCAGGTCCTGTCTGAGCGGCAGAGGCCATGGGTCCTCTGAGATCATCTCTTGAAGTTCCGGGTACCACGCTCGTCTTGGCCAATCCGGAACCACGAGTATTGTTCTTACTCCTCGTTTTCTTATTATTCTCAGTACCCTTGGTATGAGAGGAAGAGGAGGGAACACATAAACTGACTGGTACACCCACAGTGTCACTAGAGCGTCCACAGCTATCGCCTGAGGGTCCCTTGACCTGGCGCAATATCTCTCTAGTTTTTTGTTTAGGCGGGACGCCATCATGTCCACCTGTGGTCGTTCCCATCGATTTACAATCAGCGTGAAGACTTCTGGATGAAGTCCCCACTCTCCCGGGTGGAGGTCGTGCCTGCTGAGAAAGTCTGCTTCCCAGTTGTCCACTCCCGGAATGAACACTGCTGACAGTGCTAGTACGTGATTTTCCGCCCATCGGAGAATCCTTGTGGCTTCTGCCATTGCCATCCTGCTTCTTGTGCCGCCCTGTCGATTTACATGGGCGACTGCCGTGATGTTGTCTGACTGGATCAGTACCGGCTGGTGTAGAAGCAGGGATTTTGCCTGACTTAGGGCGTTGTAAATGGCCCTCAGTTCCAGAATATTTATGTGTAGGGAAGTTTCCTGACTCGACCATAGTCCTTGGAAGTTTCTTCCCTGTGTGACTGCCCCCCAGCCTCGAAGGCTGGCATCCGTGGTCACCAGGACCCAGTCCTGTATGCCGAATCTGCGGCCCTCTAGAAGATGAGCACTCTGCAGCCACCACAGCAGAGACACCCTGGTTCTTGGAGACAGGGTTATTAGGCGATGCATCTGAAGATGCGATCCGGACCATTGGTCCAACAGGTCCCACTGAAAGATTCTGGCATGGAACCTGCCGAAAGGAATTGCTTCGTAAGAAGCCACCATCTTTCCCAGGACCCGCGTGCAGTGATGCACCGATACCTGTTTCAGTTTCAGGAGGTCTCTGACTAGAGATGACAGCTCCTTGGCTTTCTCCTCCGGGAGAAACACTTTTTTCTGGACTGTATCCAGAATCATACCCAGGAACAGTAGACGTGTCGTCGGAACCAGCTGTGATTTTGGAATATTCAGAATCCAACCATGCTGGTGTAGCACCCCCTGAGATAGTGCTACTCCCACCAACAACTGCTCCTTGGGCCTCGCCTTTATTAGGAGATCGTCCAAGTACGGGATAATTAAAACTCCCTTTCTTCGAAGGAGTATCATCATTTCCGCCATTACCTTGGTAAACACCCTCGGTGCCGTGGAGAGTCCAAACGGCAGCGTCTGGAATTGGTAATGGCAATCCTGTACCACAAATCTGAGGTACTCCTGGTGAGGATAGTAAATGGGGACATGCAGGTAAGCATCCTTGATGTCTAGGGATACCATGTAATCCCCCTCGTCCAGGCTTGCAATAACCGCCCTGAGCGATTCCATCTTGAACTTGAATTTTTTTATGTATGTGTTCAAGGATTTCAAATTTAAAATGGGTCTCACCGAACCGTCCGGTTTCGGTACCACAAACAGTGTGGAATAGTAACCCCGTCCTTGTTGAAGTAGGGGCACCTTGACTATCACCTGCTGGGAATACAGCTTGTGAATTGCCTCTAGCACAGCCTCCCTGCCTGAGGGAGTTGTCGGCAAGGCAGATTTTAGGAACCGGTGGGGTGGAGACGCCTCGAATTCCAGTTTGTACCCTTGAGATACTATTTGCAGGATCCAGGGATCCGCCTGTGAGCGAGCCCACTGATCGCTGAAATTTTTGAGGCGGCCCCCCACCGTTTTCTGACAGGGAATCTGACCACGCAGCGGCAGCACTGCACATCCATGCTGACGCAATAGCTGGTCTAAGTATAATGCCTGAGTGTGTATATACAGACTTCAGGATCGCCTCCTGCTTTCTATCAGCAGGTTCCTTGAGGGCGGCCGTATCTGGAGACGGTAGTGCCACCTTTTTAGACAAACGTGTGAGCGCTTTATCCACCCTAGGGGGTGTCTCCCAACGTGACCTATCCTCTGGCGGGAAAGGGAACGCCATTAGTAACTTCTTAGAGATTACCAATCTTTTATCAGGGAAAGCCCACTCTTCTTCACACACTTCATTTAATTCTTCTGATGGGGGAAAAACTACGGGTATTTTTTTCTCCCCAAACATAATACCCTTTTTAGTGGTACCTGGGTTTATATCAGAAATTTGTAACACCTCTTTCATTGCTTCAATCATGCAACGAATGGCCTTAGTGGACATTAGACTAGACTCATCGTCGTCGACACTGGTGTCAGTATCCGTGTCGACATCTGCGTCTGCCATCTGAGGTAGCGGGCGTTTTAGAGCCCCCGATGGTCTTTGAGACGTCTGGACAGGCACGAGCTGAGAAGCCGGCTGTCCCGCATTTGGCATGTCGTCAAATTTTTTGTGTAAGGAGTCGACACGTGCACGCAATTCCTTCCATAAGTCCATCCACTCAGGTGTCTGCCCCGCAGGGGGTGACATCCCTTCTATAGGCATCTGCTCCGCCTCCACATCATTATCCTCATCAAACATGTCGACACAGCCGTACCGACACACCGCACACACACAGGGAATGTTCTAACAGAGGACAGGACCCACCAAAGCCCTTTGGGGAGACAGAGTGAGAGTATGCCAGCACACACCAGAGCGCTATATAATGCAGGGACTAACTGAATTATGTCCCCTATAGCTGCTGTTATATATATTGCGCCTAAATTTAGTGCCCCCCCTCTCTTTTTTACCCTTTTCTGTAGTGTAGACTGCAGGGGAGAGCCAGCGAGCTTCCTTCCAGCGGAGCTGTGAGGGAGAAATGGCGCCAGTGTGCTGAAGGAGATAGCTCCGCCCCTTTTTCGCGGACTATTCTCCCGCTTTTTTATGGATTCTGGCAGGGGTAATTATCACATATATAGCCTCTAGGGCTATATATTGTGGTATTTTTGCCAGCCAAGGTGTTTTTATTGCTGCTCAGGGCGCCCCCCCCTAGCGCCCTGCACCCTCAGTGACCGGAGTGTGAAGTGTGTATGAGGAGCAATGGCGCACAGCTGCAGTGCTGTGCGCTACCTTGGTGAAGACTGATGTCTTCTGCCGCCGATTTTCCGGACCTCTTCTTGCTTCTGGCTCTGTAAGGGGGACGGCGGCGCGGCTCCGGGACCGAACACCAAGGCCAGTTCCATGCGGTCGATCCCTCTGGAGCTAATGGTGTCCAGTAGCCTAAGAAGCCCAAGCTAGCTGCAAGCAGGTAGGTTCGCTTCTTCTCCCCTTAGTCCCTCGCTGCAGTGAGCCTGTTGCCAGCAGGTCTCACTGTAAAATAAAAAATAAGAATTTACTTACCGATAATTCTATTTCTCGTAGTCCGTAGTGGATGCTGGGAACTCCGTAAGGACCATGGGGAATAGCGGCTCCGCAGGAGACTGGGCACAAAAGTAAAGCTTTAGGACTACCTGGTGTGCACTGGCTCCTCCCCCTATGACCCTCCTCCAAGCCTCAGTTAGGATACTGTGCCCGGACGAGCGTACACAATAAGGAAGGATTTTGAATCCCGGGTAAGACTCATACCAGCCACACCAATCACACCGTACAACCTGTGATCTGAACCCAGTTAACAGCATGATAACAGAGGAGCCTCTGAAAAGATGGCTCACAACAATAATAACCCGATTTTTGTAACAATAACTATGTACAAGTATTGCTGACAATCCGCACTTGGGATCGGCGCCCAGCATCCACTACGGACTACGAGAAATAGAATTATCGGTAAGTAAATTCTTATTTTCTCTGACGTCCTAGTGGATGCTGGGAACTCCGTAAGGACCATGGGGATTATACCAAAGCTCCCAAACGGGCGGGAGAGTGCGGATGACTCTGCAGCACCGAATGAGAGAACTCCAGGTCCTCCTCAGCCAGGGTATCAAATTTGTAGAATTTAGCAAACGTGTTTGCCCCTGACCAAGTAGCTGCTCGGCAAAGTTGTAAAGCCGAGACCCCTCGGGCAGCCGCCCAAGATGAGCCCACCTTCCTAGTGGAATGGGCTTTTACAGATTTTGGCTGTGGCAGGCCTGCCACAGAATGTGCAAGCTGAATTGTACTACAAATCCAACGAGCAATAGTCTGCTTAGAAGCAGGAGCACCCAGCTTGTTGGGTGCATACAGGATAAACAGCGAGTCAGATTTCCTGACTCCAGCCGTCCTGGAAACATATATTTTCAGGGCCCTGACTACGTCCAGCAACTTGGAGTCCTCCAAGTCCCTAGTAGCCGCAGGTACCACAATAGGCTGGTTCAAGTGAAACGCTGAAACCACCTTAGGGAGAAATTGAGGACGAGTCCTCAATTCTGCCCTGTCCGTATGAAAAATTAGGTAAGGGCTTTTATAGGATAAAGCCGCCAATTCTGAGACACGCCTGGCTGAAGCCAGGGCCAACAGCATTACCACTTTCCATGTGAGATATTTTAAGTCCACAGTGGTGAGTGGTTCAAACCAATGTGATTTTAGGAACCCCAAAACTACATTGAGATCCCAAGGTGCCACTGGAGGCACAAAAGGAGGCTGTATATGCAGTACCCCCTTGACAAACGTCTGAACTTCAGGAACTGAAGCCAGTTCTTTCTGGAAGAAAATCGACAGGGCCGAAATTTGAACCTTAATGGACCCTAATTTTAGGCCCATAGACAGTCCTGTTTGCAGGAAATGCAGGAAACGACCCAGTTGAAATTCCTCTGTAGGGGCCTTCCTGGCCTCGCACCACGCAACATATTTACGCCAAATACGGTGATAATGCTGTACGGTTACATCCTTCCTGGCTTTGATCAGGGTAGGGATGACTTCATCCGGAATGCCTTTTTCCTTCAGGATCCGGCGTTCAACCGCCATGCCGTCAAACGCAGCCGCGGTAAGTCTTGGAACAGACAGGGTCCCTGCTGGAGCAGGTCCTTTCTTAGAGGTAGAGGCCACGGGTCCTCTGTGAGCATCTCTTGAAGTTCCGGGTACCAAGTCCTTCTTGGCCAATCCGGAGCCACGAGTATAGTCCTTACTCCTCTCCTTCTTATGATTCTCAGTACCTTGGGTATGAGAGGCAGAGGAGGGAACACATACACTGACTGGTACACCCACGGTGTTACCAGAGCGTCCACAGCTATTGCCTGAGGGTCCCTTGACCTGGCGCAATACCTGTCTAGTTTTTTGTTGAGGCGGAACACCATCATGTCCCCCTTTGGTTTTTCCCAACGGTTCACAATCATGTGGAAGACTTCTGGGTGAAGTCCCCACTCTCCTGGGTGGAGGTCGTGTCTGCTGAGGAAGTCTGCTTCCCAGTTGTCCACTCCCGGAATGAACACTGCTGACAGTGCTATCACATGATTTTCCGCCCAGCGAAGAATCCTTGCAACTTCTGCCATTGCCCTCCTGCTTCTCGTGCCGCCCTGTCTGTTTACGTGGGCGACTGCCGTGATGTTGTCTGACTGGATCAGCACCGGCTGACCTTGAAGCAGAGGTCTTGCTAGGCTTAGAGCATTGTAGATGGCCCTTAGCTCCAGGATATTTATGTGAAGTGATGTCTCCAGGCTTGACCACAAGCCCTGGAAATTTCTTCCCTGTGTGACTGCTCCCCAGCCTCTCAGGCTGGCATCCGTGGTCACCAGGACCCAGTCCTGAATGCCGAATCTGCGGCCCTCTAGAAGATGAGCACTCTGCAACCACCACAGGAGAGACACCCTTGTCCTTGGTGACAAGATTATCCGCTGATGCATCTGAAGATGCGACCCGGACCATTTGTCTAGCAGATCCCACTGGAAGGTTCTTGCGTGGAATCTGCCGAATGGGATTGCTTCGTAAGAAGCCACCATCTTTCCCAGGACCCTTGTGCATTGATGCACTGAGACTTGGCCTGGTTTTAGGAGATTTCTGACTAGATCGGATAACTCCCTGGCTTTCTCCTCCGGGAGAAACACCTTTTTCTGGACTGTGTCCAGGATCATCCCTAGGAATAGAAGTCGTGTCGTCGGGATCAGCTGCGATTTTGGAATATTGAGAATCCAACCGTGCTGGCGCAACACTATCTGAGATAGTGCTACTCTGACTTCCAACTGTTCCCTGGATCTTGCCCTTATCAGGAGATCGTCCAAGTAAGGGATAACTAAAACTCCCTTCCTTCGAAGGAGTATCATCATTTCGGCCATTACCTTGGTAAAGACCCGGGGTGCCGTGGACAATCCAAACGGCAGCGTCTGAAACTGATAGTGACAGTTCTGCACCACAAACCTGAGGTACCCTTGGTGAGAAGGGTAAATTGGGACATGTAGGTAAGCATCTTTGATGTCCAGAGACACCATATAGTCCCCTTCTTCCAGGTTTGCAATCACTGCTCTGAGTGACTCCATCTTGAATTTGAACCTTTGTATGTAAGTGTTCAAGGATTTTAGGTTTAAAATTGGTCTCACCGAGCCGTCCGGCTTCGGTACCACAAATAGTGTGGAATAGTACCCCTTTCCCTGTTGTAGGAGGGGTACCTTGATTATCACCTGCTGGGAATATAGCTTGTGAATGGCTTCCAATACTGCCTCCCTGTCTGAGGGAGACGTCGGTAAAGCAGACTTTAGAAAACGGCGAGGGGGAGACGTCTCGAATTCCAATTTGTACCCCTGAGATACCACCTGAAGGATCCAGGGGTCCACTTGCGAGTGGGCCCACTGCGCACTGAACTTTTTGAGACGGGCCCCCACCGTGCCTGAGTCCGCTTGTAAAGCCCCAGCGTCATGCTGAGGACTTTGCGGAGGCGGGAGAGGGCTTTTGTTCCTGGGAACTGGCTGTTTGTTGCAGCCTTTTTCCTCTCCCTCTGCCACGGGGCAGAAATGAGGCGCCTTTTGCCCGCTTGCCCTTATGGGGCCGAAAGGACTGCGCCTGATAATACGGGGTCTTCTTAGGTTGAGAAGCTACCTGGGGTAAAAATGTGGATTTTCCAGCAGTTGCCGTGGCTACCAGGTCCGATAGACCTACCCCAAATAACTCCTCCCCCTTATAAGGCAATACTTCCATGTGCCTTTTAGAATCCGCATCACCTGACCACTGCCGCGTCCATAAACCTCTTCTTGCAGAAATGGACAGCGCGCTAACTCTTGATGCCAGTCGGCAAATATCCCTCTGTGCATCACGCATATATAGAAATGCATCCTTCAAATGCTCTATAGTCAGTAATATACTGTCCCTATCTAGGGTATCAATATTTTCAGTCAGGGAATCCGACCACGCCAGGCCCGCACTGCACATCCAGGCTGAGGCGATTGCTGGTCGCAGTATAACACCCGTGTGAGTGTATATACATTTTAGGATATTCTCCAGCTTTCTATCGGCAGGTTCCTTTAGGGCGGCCGTATCAGGAGAGGGTAGTGCTACCTGTTTAGACAGGCGTGTGAGCGCTTTATCCACCCTAGGGGGTGTTTCCCAACGTGCCCTATCCTCTGGCGGGAAAGGGTACGATGCCAATAACCTTTTAGGAATTATCAGTTTTTTATCGGGGGAAACCCACGCCTCATCACACACTTCATTTAATTCCTCGGATACAGGAAAAACTACAGGCAGTTTTTTCTCTCCAAACATAATACCCTTTTTAGTGGTACTTGTATTATCAGAGAAATGCAATACATTTTTCATTGCTTCAATCATGTAACGTGTGGCCCTAGTGGAAGTCACGTTTGTCTCCTCATCATCGACACTGGAGTCAGTATCCGTGTCTGTGTCTGCCATTTGAGGTAACGGGCGTTTTAAAGCCCCTGATGGCGTTTGAGACCCCTGGACAGGCACAAGCTGAGTAGCCGGCTGTCTCATGTCGTCAACTGTCTGTCCACTCAGGTGTCGACTCCCTAGGGGGTGACAACTCTATAATAGGTAATTGCTCCGCCTCCATCTCATTTTCCTCCTCAAACATGTCGACACAATCGTACCGACACACCGCACACACAGCGAATGCTCTGATAGAGGACAGGACCCCACTAGCCCTTTGGGGAGACAGAGGGAGAGTATGCCAGCACACACCAGAGCGCTATATATAGACAGGAATACCACTATAAAATGTGCTTTTCCCTTTATAGCTGCTGTTAGTATCAAAACTGCGCCAAATTAGTGCCCCCCTCTCTTTTTTACCCTTTTCTGTAGTGCAGGACTGCAGGGGAGAGTCAGGGAGACGTCCTTCCAGCGGAGCTGTGATGGAAAATGGCACCCGTGTGCTGAGGAGATAGGCTCCGCCCCCTTCTCGGCGGCCTTTTCTCCGCTTTTTGGTGAGTTCTGGCAGGGGTTAAAATACATCCATATAGCCCCGGGGGTTATATGTGGTGTATTTATGCCAGCCAAGGTGTTTACATTGCTGCTCAGGGCACCCCCCCCTTGCGCCCTGCACCCTCAGTGACCGAAGTGTGAAGTGTGCCTGAGTAACAATGGCGCACAGCTGCAGTGCTGTGCGCTACCTTGTTGAAGACTGATGTCTTCTGCCGCCGATTTTTCCGGACCTCTTCTTGCTTCTGGCTCTGTAAGGGGGCCGGCGGCGCGGCTCTGGGACCGAGCTCCGAGGCTGGGCCTGTGTTCGGTCCCTCTGGAGCTAATGGTGTCCAGTAGCCTAAGAAGCCCAATCCACTCTGCACGCAGGTGAGTTCGCTTCTTCTCCCCTTAGTCCCTCGATGCAGTGAGCCTGTTGCCAGCAGGCCTCACTGAAAATAAAAAACCTAAAACTAAACTTTCACTAAGAAGCTCAGGAGAGCCCCTAGTGTGCACCCTTCTCGGCCGGGCACAAAAATCTAACTGAGGCTTGGAGGTGGGTCATAGGGGGAGGAGCCAGTGCACACCAGGTAGTCCTAAAGCTTTACTTTTGTGCCCAGTCTCCTGCGGAGCCGCTATTCCCCATGGTCCTTACGGAGTTCCCAGCATCCACTAGGACGTCAGAGAAAACCTAATTATATACTTTCTTTCTAGAAGCTCAGGAGAGCCCCTAGTGTGCATCCAACCTCGGCCGGGCACAAAATCTAACTGAGGCTTGGAGGAGGGTCATAGTGGGAGGAGCCAGTGCACACCAGGTGACCTAAAAGCTTTCTTTAGTTGTGCCCAGTCTCCTGCGGAGCCGCTATTCCCCATGGTCCTTTCGGAGTTCCCAGCATCCACTAGGACGTCAGAGAAACATTATTAGAACACAGTCAGCTCCCTATAAAATAATAATCATACTTGAAACATCTCTATAAAAAAAAAAAAAAAAAAGAGACTTCGGATAGGAACTACATGGAACAGCACCTAGAGAAACAGCTACACAGGCTCTCGTTCAGCACGCATCACATTTGTAAAGCTGCTTGCAGGCAGCTTTGCAAATACAGTAGGAGATGTTAAACAGAGCTGCGACCATGTAGCCTCAGGTTACTCAGACCTTGGCCATGCCACTCCCGGAAAACAAGGCGACATGCCCCTGTTTCCAGAAACGCTGCACGTCTTCGCCCTTGTACGCCTCTGCCTGTCAATCGGGCAGAAGCTGTTGTAAAAATGTGAGCCTGCGCAGTTTCCCGATAATCAGGAAACTGTGCAGGGGATTGCAAAAGCGATCCATGCTGAATGAAGGCCACAGTGAGGGGAAGAAGTAGGAATGTTAACGATTAGGTAGCAGTTTAGCTACTATATGTTGTAGAGCCTAGAGCAGGGGTGGGGAACCTTTTTTCTACCAAGGGCCATTTGGATATTTATAAAATCCTTTGGGGGCCAATCAAAAATTATCAACTTAAAAATTAGCCTGCCCCAAGTCAGTTGTTATACCCCAGTACATATGCCCCCAGTCACTTGTTATGCCCCATTAGATATGCTCCCAGTCAGTTATTATGCCCCATTAGATATGCCTCCAGTCAGTTGGTATACCCCAGTAGATATACCCCCAGACAGTTGCTATGCCCCATTAGATATTCCCCCAGTCCGTTGCTATGCCCCATTAGATATTTCCCCAGTCAGTTGTTATGCCCCATTATATATGACCCCAGTCAGTTGTTATGCCCTATTAGATGTGCCCCCTAGTAGCGCCGCTTACACACACACACACATTAAAAGAAAAAAAAACACACTACTCACGAGCCAAGCTCCTGCTTCTGGACCGCTGCCCTCTACCTGGCCGCCTGCTCCACGGAACTATGGGAGAGACGTCAGGATGTCTCTCCCATAGCGCCGCACACGTACACTGCCAGAGCCAGAAGCCGGAGCTCAGGAGTGGTAACAAAATCTCAGCGGGCGCCCGGCATCTCCCTTGGTTAGGTGAGCCTGGCCGGGCCGGATCAAGTGGCTTTGCGGGCCTTATACGGCCCGCAGGCCTGAGATTCCCCATCTCAGGCCTAGAGCATAATAATTGACGATCTTTAAAAAGCAGATATATGTTGATACACATTGAAAAATAAGATAATTGAAAAGGAATAAATATTTACAATCTGCAGCTCTTGCTGTCAACACAGTACGTAGAACAAATGGTGCACATCTTAGACACACAGATATATATATATTTTATGATATATATTGGTAGATCCATAAAGGTGTGTGTGTGGGGGAAGGGGTGTTGGAGGTGTATAGAATCCTAATCTAGGCGGCCCCATGTTATTCCTGTGCCCCACAGGGCTGAGTGCTCACTTGGATTCGCCATTTCTGCAATTACACTTAAAATACATACATATACACATAGTCATTTCTGACACTTTAAATAACAATTTTACACTGAGCAATGAAGAGGTCACCGTTGTTAGTAAACTTAAACAAGTGAGTCCCATATACAGTGAGTGCAACTGCATTAAAAAAGAATCTGGGACAGTCACTGTCAATTTTTTTTTTTTTAAATGTTTGAAACATCTGAAAATTGGATGAGTTACCAAATGCACAGTGTCCAGCATGGCTGCCATTTACAAGACACACAGTAAAGAGTATACTATAGAAGTGTGTTCACAGGCGTAGGGGGGTGTACCCCGAGCCCAAAGCAGTGTGATCACCTGTCCCATGCTGGTAAAGCCAAGTTTCCTAGCTATCCTCTCCGGCTCCTCCGGGCCCCCGCGCACCTGCACGGCCCAGCTGTTGGTGTACACCCGGAGTGCCAGGGCACAGCGCAGGCTGAGGTACATGGCCAGGGCCGCTTCAACTCTCATCATCTCACCAGCCGCCGTCACTATAGCAATAGCGCGGAGTGAGAGGGCAGGGGCACGTGTAGAATTCTAACCCGGGCGGAAGAATACGCGGCCGTAGCTCAGGTATACACTGGGAAGGAACACTGCGGCTACGTTACTCAAAGTATGCGTTATATATCATTATCGCTTATGTCTCACAAATATCAGCACGTATATATGTAAAACACACGTGGGATGAACGTAGCGGCACTACAGGCGGAGCAGCAGTGTGTACAGGTGCGCGGTGTGATACTATGCAGCCGCACACACACCTTTGGCCCCCAGCACCTGTATGAGAAGCGGGACACGCCCCTCCGCAGTGATTGGCGGCCATGCTCGTGACGTAGAGGTGCAGAACAAGGCATCCCAGGCCAGGAGAGAACGGTCTCCGAGCTGCACTCAGTACCGTGTGTAGCAGCAGCAGCAGCACTCGGCGCCGCCATCATGCCGTCTCTCCGGGAGCGGTTCCGTAATTACTTGAACGGGGATAACGTTGTGTCCCGGTTGCTGGGGAGAGTTGAGGAGAAGACGGGCATCAAGAAGGATTACCTGGCGACCGGTGAGCGGCCGGTGTTACTGTGTGTGTGTGTGTGTGGAGGGAGAGAGAGCCGTTCTGAACCGTACTAGTTCGCTGTAACAGGTGTCCCCCGTTTTCCAGCGTCTCCGCAGCTGTATGCGCTATAAGCAGTCTGAGTCTGCAGGTTACAGGTGTACTTGGCAGCAGACACTTTCTTAGTTTGTCAGTCAGAAAATCTATGGTGCATGTTACCCCAGTGGCTGTATAAGTGTAAGTGGCAGACGATTGGGAAACTCCTTACACTGCTCTGTGTGTGCTGGCATAGCGCTGACCCCTGTCCTGTGTACTTGTCATACACTTGTACAGTCATCCAGACCATGATCACTGCTGATAAGGCAGCACACAAACCTCCACAGGGGGAGGGGCAGGTGATTGTCTGCTGACACTAATCGTGTGAACCTGTGCTGCTTACCCAGCCAGACAGGATTATAGCCTTGTATTCACTACATCGCTGTCCTATTTGTAAAACATTCCCAGACAAAATTCTGATTCAGCTAGGAAAAAGAATTGCAAATAAAAAACAAATAAAACTTTTTCACATGTGATTATATTTTTACATTTTAATTAAATATTGCTATCCTACTTCGTATTCAGATAATCTTTCTGTCTCCCTAGGCTCCATGTGTTCTCTGGGCTTATATCTGGTATTTGGTTATGGGGCTTCTCTGGTCTGCAATTTAATTGGTTTTGCATATCCTGCCTACACATCGTAAGTATTATTTTTTTAACAGCATGAAGGATTAGTATCTCTTCTTCTGAATGAGTCAAGATTGATATTGTGTTTAACTTTTCTTTTTTCTTTGTTTTCCTGTCATGCATGCAATGTTTTCAGAGCTTTAAAGCACTCTTAACGCTGGTTACTTACTGGTTGAGATATCATTCGTCGTATCGATTGACAATATATCCCAAACAGATCGGCGGGTGTGTAAACCCAATATGTCTGTGAACAATGTCGTTCAGCCATATCAGATTAGCCCTGTAGCACAGCTGATGCTAATATATCTTTAGTGCATCCTGCATGTGTGTACAGGCACCCTGCTGATCACCCGTACACAGCTGGACAGGCATATTTAAACTTCCACTCTGTTGTGACGTCTGGCTCTACATATTGAGCGCAGATTTGTGTTAATAGTTTACCTAATTTGTCAGGATGGATGCTTTATCTTTCTAATCTGTACTCCGCATTAGTATTATCTGACATCTGTGTGTCTCTTCTTCCCTAGAATTAAAGCCATTGAGAGTCCAGATAAAAAAGATGACACAATATGGCTGACGTACTGGGTGGTTTATGGAGTGTTCAGTGTGGTGGAGTTTTTTTCTGATATATTTCTCTTCTGGTTTCCTTTTTATTATCTGGGAAAGGTAAGAGAACTTCAGAATTTGCCTCCTATTACCCTTTGATTGCAGGATTTTAACAAGCCAATTGCATGGGCAAACTGCTTGTGAATGATCTACCAAATGTGGGGCCTGTTCATCACCACTTAAGAGCCCATTACACATACGGAAATATTGGTTTCCACATGTGTTTAGTAATGGGCCTATTCACTATTAGGCAGGCATGTCCAAACTGCGGCCCTCCAGCTGTTGTGAAACTACATATCCCAGCATGCCCTGACAGTTTTGCTGTCAGAGAATGCTAAAGCTGTGTCAGGGCATGCTGAGATGTGTAGTTTCTTAACAGCTGGAGGGCCACAGTTTGGACATGCCTGCTATTAGGGGCCTTATAGGGCCACCTAATATTCAGCAAACTCTGAAAACTTTCAGTTATCCTATGAAAACAAATTCCTATGGGAATGAGTTCCGGGGTTTTGAAGAGGTATCCGAGCGGTTCCCTCTGCTGCCTCCTCACTGTGCCCAGCAGCTGTGAGCATGCATGACTTCCGGTCACAAATGCTCAGAAGCCGGCACATGGGTGGTAAGTATCCCTTCCACTTCTGTAGCAGCATTACTGATCTCGGGGACAGCAGCTTTTCGTAGCAGCTGTCCTTGCATCGGAGCAATGCTGAATTGCTCCAGTAATTTAGAATCGCTTGCTGCCAATTGTGTACTTAATAATCGTGCGAGCAGTATTTCTTGGACTGTTCACAAGCAGTTTGCTGGCAGGGAATGCGTATGTAAAGTTTAGTGTGAATAATCTTAACATGTTTTCTCTATCGTCCTAGTGGATGCTGGGGTTCCTGAAAGGACCATGGGGAATAGCGGCTCCGCAGGAGACAGGGCACAAAAAGTAAAGCTTTAGGATCAGGTGGTGTGCACTGGCTCCTCCCCCTATGACCCTCCTCCAAGCCTCAGTTAGATTTTTGTGCCCGGCCGAGAAGGGTGCAATCTAGGTGGCTCTCCTAAAGAGCTGCTTAGAAAAGTTTAGCTTAGGTTTTTTATTTTACAGTGAGTCCTGCTGGCAACAGGATCACTGCAACGAGGGACTTAGGGGAGAAGAAGTGAACTCACCTGCGTGCAGGATGGATTGGCTTCTTTGGCTACTGGACATTAGCTCCAGAGGGACGATCACAGGTACAGCCTGGATGGTCACCGGAGCCTCGCCGCCGGCCCCCTTGCAGATGCTGAAAAGAGAAGAAGGTCCAGAATCGGCGGCAGAAGACTCCTCAGTCTTCTTAAGGTAGCGCACAGCACTGCAGCTGTGCGCCATTGCTCTCAGCACACTTCACACGGCAGTCACTGAGGGTGCAGGGCGCTGGGAGGGGGGCGCCCTGGGAGGCAATGTAAACCTATTTTTTGGCAAAAAATACCTCACATATAGCCTCCGGGGGCTATATGGAGATATTTAACCCCTGCCAGAATCCGTTGAAGAGCGGGAGACGAGCCCGCCGAAAAAGGGGCGGGGCCTATCTCCTCAGCACACAGCGCCATTTTCCCTCACAGAAAGGCTGGAGGGAAGGCTCCCAGGCTCTCCCCTGCACTGCACTACAGAAACAGGGTTAAAACAGAGAGGGGGGGCACTAATTTGGCGTTAGAAATATATAAAAAGATGCTATAAGGGAAAACACTTATATAAGGTTGTCCCTATATAATTATAGCGTTTTTTGGTGTGTGCTGGCAAACTCTCCCTCTGTCTCTCCAAAGGGCTAGTGGGTCCTGTCCTCTATCAGAGCATTCCCTGTGTGTGTGCTGTGTGTCGGTACGTGTGTGTCGACATGTATGAGGACGATGTTGGTGAGGAGGCGGAGCAATTGCCTGTAATGGTGATGTCACTCTCTAGGGAGTCGACACCGGAATGGATGGCTTATTTAGGGAATTACGTGATAATGTCAACACGCTGCAAGGTCGGTTGACGACATGAGACGGCCGACAAACAATTAGTACCGGTCCAGACGTCTCAAAAACACCGTCAGGGGTTTTAAAACGCCCGTTTACCTTAGTCGGTCGACACAGACACAGACACGGACACTGAATCCAGTGTCGACGATGAATAAACAAACATATTCCTTATTAGGGCCACACGTTAAGGGCAATGAAGGAGGTGTTACATATTTCTGATACTACAAGTACCACAAAAGAGGGTATTATGTGGGTTGTGAAAAAACTACCTGTAGTTTTTCCTGAATCAGATAAATTAAATGAAGTGTGTGATGATGCGTGGGTTCCCCCCGATAGAAAATTATTGGCGGTATACCCTTTCCCGCCAGAAGTTAGGGCGCGTTGGGAAACACCCCTTAGGGTGGATAAGGCGCTCACACGCTTATCAAAACAAGTGGCGGTACCGTCTATAGATAGGGCCGTCCTCAAGGAGCCAGCTGACAGGAGGCTGGAAAATATCATATAAAAGTATATACACACATACTGGTGTTATACTGCGACCAGCGATCGCCTCAGCCTGGATGTGCAGAGCTGGGGTGGCTTGGTCGGATTCCCTGACTAAAAATATTGATACCCTTGACAGGGACAGTATTTTATTGACTATAGAGCATTTAAAGGATGCATTTCTATATATGCGAGATGCACAGAGGGATATTTGCACTCTGGCATCAAGAGTAAGTGCGATGTCCATATCTGCCAGAAGATGTTTATGGACACGACAGTGGTCAGGTGATGCAGATTCCAAACGGCACAAAGGTGTATTGCCGTATAAAGGAAGAGGAGTTATTTGGGGTCGGTCCATCGGACCTGGTGGCCACGGCAACTGCTGGAAAATCCACCGTTTTTACCCTAAGTCACATCTCTGCAGAAAAAGACACCGTCTTTTCAGCCTCAGTCCTTTCGTCCCTATAAGAGTCATATTTGCCCAGGGATAGAGGAAAGGGAAGAAGACTGCAGCAGGCAGCCCATTCCCAGGAACAGAAGCCTTCCACCGCTTCTGCCAAGCTCTCAGCATGACGCTGGGACCGTACAGGACCCCTGGATCCTACAAGTAGTATCCTAGGGGTACAGATTGGAATGTCGAAACGTTTCCCCCTCGCAGGCTCCTGAAGTCTGCTTTACCAAGGTATCCCTCCGACAAGGAGGCAGTATGGGAAAAAATTCACAAGCTGTATTCCCAGCAGGTGATAATCAAATTACCCCTCCTACAACAAGGAAAGGGGTATTATTCCACACTATATTGTGGTACTGAAGCCAGAAGGCTAGGTGAGACCTATTCTAAATCTAGAAAAATTTGAACACTTACAAAGGTTCAAATCAAGATGGAGTCACTCAGAGCAGTGATAACGAACCAGGAAGAAGGGGACTATATAGTGTCCCAGGACATCAGGGATGCTTACCTCCATGTCCCAAATTTGCCCTTCTCACTAAGGGTACCTCAGGTTCGTGGTATAGAACTGTCACTGTCAGTTTCAGACGCTGCCGTTTGGATTGTCCACGGTAATGGCCAAGGTAATGGCCGAAATGATGATTCTTCTTCGAAGAAAAGGCGTCTTAATTACCCCTTACTTGGACGATCTCCTGATAAGGGCAAAGTCCAGGGAACAGTTGGAGGTCGGAGTAGCACTATCTCGGATACTGCCACAACAGCACGGATGGATTCTAAATATTCCAAAATCGCAGCTGATCCTGACGACACGTCTGCTGTGCCTAGGGATGATTCTGGACACAGTCCAGAAAAAGGTGTTTCTCCCGGAAGAGAAAGCCAGGGAGTTATCCGAGCTAGTCAAGAACCTCCTAAAACCAGGAAAAGTGTCAGTGCATCATTGCACAAGGGTCCTGGTAAAAATGGTGGCTTCCTACGAAGAAATTCCATTCGGCAGATTTCACGCAAGAACTTTTCAGTGGGATCTGCTGGACAAATGGTCCGGATCGCATCTTCAGATGCATCAGCGGATAACCCTATATCCAAGGACAAGGGTGTCTCTCCTGTGGTGGTTACAGAGTGCTCATCTTCTAGAGGGCCGCAGATTCGGCATTCAGGATTGGATGCTGGTGACCACGGAGGCCAGCCCGAGAGGCTGGGGAGCAGTCACACAAGGAAAAAATTTCCAGGGAGTGTGATCAAGTCTGGAGACTTTTCTCCACATAAATATACTGGAGCTAAGGGTAAATTTATAATGCTCTAAGCTTAGCAAGACCTCTGCTTCAAGGTCAGCCGGTATTGATCCAGTGGGAAAAACATCACGGCAGTCGCCCACGTAAACAGACAGGGCGGCACAAGAAGCAGGAGGGCAATGGCAAAAACTGCAAGGACTTTTCGCTGGGCGGAAAATCATGTGATAGCACTGTCAGCAGTGTTTCATTCCGGGAGTGGAAACTGGGAAGCAGACTTCCTCAGCAGGCACGACCTCCACCCGGGAGAGTGGAAACTTCATCGGGAAGTTTTTCCACATGATTGTGAACCGTTGGGAAATACCAAAGGTGGACATGATGGCGTCCCGTCTGAACAAAAAACGGGACAGGTATTGCGCCAGGTCAAGAGACCCTCAGGCAATAGCTGTGGACGTTCTGGTAACACCGTGGGTGTACCAGTCGGTGTATGGGTTCCCTCCTCTGCTTCTCATACCTAAGGTACTGAGAATTATAAGACGTAGAGGAGTAAGAACTATACTCATGGCTCCGGATTGGCCAAGAAGGACTTGGTACCCGGAACTTCAAGAGATGCTCACAGAGGACTTATGGCCTCTGCCGCTAAGAAGGGACTTGCTTCAGGAAGTACCATGTCTGTTCCAAGACTTACCGCAGCTGCGTTTGACGGCATGGCGGTGGAACGCCGGATCCTAAGGGAAAAAGGCATTCCGGAAGAGGTCATTCCTACCCTGGTCAAAGCCAGGAAGGAGGTGACCGCACAACATTATCACCACATGTGGCGGAAATATGTTGCGTGGTGTGAGGCCAGGAAGGCCCCACGAAGAAATTTCAACTCGGTCGATTCCTGCATTTCCTGCAAACAGGAGTGTCTATGGGCCTCAAATTGGGGCCCATTAAGGTTCAAATTTCGGCCCTGTCGATTTTCTTCCAGAAAGAATTGGCTTCAGTTCCTGAAGTCCAGAAGTTTGTCAAGGGAGTATTGCATATACAACACCCTTTTGTGCCTCCAGTGGCACTGTGGGATCTCAACGTAGTTCTGGGATTCCTCAAATCACATTGGTTTAAAACCAGTCAAATCTGTGGATTTGAAGCATCTCACATGAAAAGTGACCATGCTCTTGGCTCTGGCCTGGGCCAGGCGAGTGTCAAATTGGTGGGTTTTTTCTCAAAAAAGCCCATATCTATTTGTCCATTCGGACAGGGCAGAGCTGCGGACTCGTCCCCAGTTCTCTCCCTAAGGTGGTGTCAGTGTTTCACCTGAACCAGCTTATTGTGGTGCCTTGCGCCTACTAGGGACTTGGAGGACTCCAAGTTGCTGGATGTTGTCAGGGCCCTGAAAGTATAGGTTCCAGGACGGCTGGAGTCAGGAAAACTGACTTGCTGTTATCCTGTATGCACCCAACAAACTGGGTGCTCTTGCTTCTAAGCAGACTATTGCTAGTTGGATGTGTAATACAATTCAGCTTGCACATTCTGTGGCAGGCCTGCCACAGCCAAAATATGTAAATGCCCATTCCACAAGGAAGGTGGGCTCATCTTGGGCGGCTGCCCGAGGGGTCTCGGCTTTACAACTTTGCCGAGCGGCTATTTAGTCAGGGGCAAACACGTTTGTAAAATCCTACAAATTTGATACCCTGGCTAAGGAGGACCTGGAGTTTCTCTCATTCGGTGCTGCAGAGTCATCCGCACTCTCCCGCCCGTTTGGGAGCTTTGGTATAATCCCCATGGTCCTTTCAGGAACCCCAGCATCCACTAGGACGATAGAGAAAATAAGAATTTACTTACCGATAATTCTATTTCTCGGAGTCCGTAGTGGATGCTGGGCGCCCATCTCAAGTGCGGATTATCTGCATTACTTGTACATAGTTACAAAAATCGGGTTATTATTGTTGTGAGCCATCTTTTCAGAGGCTCCGCTGTTATCATACTGTTAACTGGGTTCAGATCACAGGTTGTACAGTGTGATTGGTGTGGCTGGTATGAGTCTTACCCGGGATTCAAAATCCTTCCTTATTGTGTACGCTCGTCCGGGCACAGTATCCTAACTGAGGCTTGGAGGAGGGTCATAGGGGGAGGAGCCAGTGCACACCACCTGATCCTAAAGCTTTACTTTTTGTGCCCTGTCTCCTGCGGAGCCGCTATTCCCCATGGTCCTTTCAGGAACCCCAGCATCCACTACGGACTCCGAGAAATAGAATTATCGGTAAGTAAATTCTTATTTTTTTTTTTTGTTTTGTTTTTTATATAAATGTTCCTGTTTTTGTTGTCTTTGCAGCATACTTGTACTTGTCAGATACTGTTACATATGGGATAAGCTTGTTCCATAGTGCCATTGCTTATCTTTTCTTCTTTTTTATGTTTAGCGAGCACTCATTTATTTTTCTTGCTGTCTTTATCTAATGAGTACCTCTCCTTGATTCTTTGCAGTGTGCCTTCCTGCTCTGGTGTATGGCTCCTTTCTCATGGAATGGGTCCCATATTATTTACAGCCGCTTCATCCGTCCATTCTTCCTAAAGCACCATCAGACTGTAGACAGTGTAGTGAACGATCTGGGAGGTCAGGCTCTGAATACAGCAGAAAATGTTGCCAGGCATGGTATGTTATGATGTTGGTTTCATGTTGACAGAGTTTCCACACCTGACACATACACAGCCCGCATGAGTGCTTTTTTAATTTATATCTTTCTTTCTTTCTATTTTTGTCATCAATTTCTCTTTTTAAATTTGTTTCCCCTTTCTCCCTAACGCCACAGTCTTGCAGACTCTAACCAGCAGCAGATCTCTCCTGGCTCGTGAGGGGGGCCAGCAGGCCCTTCCCAGCACCTCTGTATGTACCAAAATTCAAGATCTAGAGAGCTCAGTTTGGTGCTGCCCATTTCATTACTGCTAAGAGATCTTTCTGATTTGTATCTAAGGATTTGTACCCAAGCATTACTTTCCTCCCTATGAAACAAGTGTACACACTGGCCGATATATTGGCCGCTCTCTTAAACGGCCGATATATTGGGGTCCGTCGGCCAGTGTGTACCAGCAATATGTCTGTGAACTCTGTCATTCAGACATATCGCGTTGGCCCTGCTGTACAGCCAGCGGCCAATATATCGTTAGATATATTGGTACGTCGGTGTATGTGTGTACGGGCGGTTAGTTGACTGCCTGTACTTAAGCCTCAGTAGCCGGTGGTGACTGACAGCTGAATTGAGCGGGCGTGTGTAAATGGCTGCCCAGTTCATGACGTCAGTCCCCAAAAAATCAGGCAGTGTGTATGCACAGCACACTGCCCGATCTGGCTTTAGATATATCTGCAGATCAATTGATCTGCAGATATATCTGTAGGTGTGTACCCAGCATAACGGTACAAAACCATGCAAGGCAAGTACATGTTTATAAACATTGCTGAATCACCAGTCCTAGCACTCAAATAAGCAGTATGGTGGCAGAAACCAGAGCCGGCCTTAGGCATAGGCAAACTAGGCAATTGCCTAGGGCATTTGGTATGCTTAGGGGCACCAGCAGCTTCTGCTGATTAAAATGATATGCGGCATGCCTATATTCTGTGTGTAGCATTTCGTATGCAGATACAGCCGCAGCCGCGCACAGAATATAGGCATGCTGCATATAATTTTAATCAGCAGAAGCTGCTTGTGCATCCTAGCCACATAGTGATGCAAATAAGATGCATTTTCATAAACAAAAGGCACCCGACGTTAGCAGAGCTGCCAGCTGACTCATGCCAGGCATCTCTTGCAGAACTAGAGGTGGTGCTAGGGGGCACCAGACAAAATCTTGCCTAGGGCATCATATTGGTTAGGGCCGGCTCTGGCAGAAACCAAGGGTTTAGTGCAGTGTTTGGAGTATGTGGTGGATAATAGAAGTAAGGGAAGATGGAAAGAGGGACCTGCTCGTGAGAGCTTACATGCTAAAGGAGTGGGGTAGACAGTGATCATGGGGCAGTGGGGTTAGGATGAGAGCTGGATTGCTTAGATGATGAAGTGGGTCTTGAGAGCCTGTTTGAAGTGGTGTAGAGTGTGATAGGAAGAGAATCCATAAGTAGGGAGCTGCACAAGTAAAATCTTAGAGGCAGGAGTGGAAGGCATTCATTTGTGGAGTGAAGAAGTCTGGTGGGTATGAAGGGAGATGAGGTCAGAGATGTAAATGGGGAGTATTGGAAGTGCTTTGTGAGTGTGAGAAGCTTGATTGGGTGCTGAGGGGGAAGAGGAGCCAGTGTAGGGCTTGTAAGAGAGGGGAGGAAGATTAGTCGGGCAGCAGCATTAAGGATGGAGTGGAGAGAGGTGGGAGGTCTTATAGAAAGAGGTTACAGTAGTCCAATCTGGAGTTGGACTGTGAATGGATGAGTCTTCGTAGCATCCAGGGTGAGAGGGTCTGATCCTGGAAATATTTTGAGATTAAAACCGCAGGACTGCAAAAGGTACTCAGTGTGGTTTGAAAGAGAGGGAGGAGTGAAGGACTGCGCAATAGGGGGCTAGAGGTGGTTGTGCTGTCAATAGGTAATTGTGACAATTGAAACTACCAGTTATAACATGTCACTCTTGGATTTTAAAGTTATAGTAATGGGCATGATGTCCTAAATATTCTATTTCAAAAGAAGTAATGGGAAGAGTTGGGGCAATTTAAAATATGAAGTGTATGTTGTAGAGAGAAAGGAACCACAATGTTGCCTTTTCACTATTCATTTTAACTGTGGAACTAATTTTGTGTATTATTGAAAGTAATAAATATTTTCTGTCCCACATTCCAACCTGCCAAACATGGTGGCATGTCTTCATTCAGCAAAGTGCTGTCTTTGCAAAGTACATAGTATAATATTGAAAATCGCTTTTGTGAACTAGGTAAATTGTACTAATTACAGCTCTAGCATGAAATGGGCTTCTTCCAAGCTGAGCTCCCTAATCTAGCAGATAAATGTCCTTTATTGGTCCTGGTTGTGTGGACGCACCTTGCTTTTCTAGGACTCACGGATTAGTAGGCTATTTTCCTGCATTAGAGTGGATGCTTTGTACCCATCTATTGTGTGTGTGTGTGTGTGTGTGTGTGTGTGTGTGTGTGTGTGTGTGTGGTAGATTTATGGACAAAAGCAACTATCGGGCTTTACTAAATTTCAGTCTACTCATTCTGTTTGCAAAACTTGGAACATATTGCAGTGCTATCATTATAGTTAACTGTTTATAATCTAATTGTAATAACATTGTTCGTCTACTCCCTCATGGAATTTGTCACATGGTCTCAGTACTATCGGCTAATTATTGCTGTTACAGACATTTTATTTGCGCACATCCTCTGCAGATGTAAGTAATCAGAAATTCCACCCCACGTACAATGCTTTCCAAAAGCAATAGCCTGCTAAACTACCACTGTTGTATTATACTGTGTATGTAAACTCATACCGTTTTTACACTTTCTTTACCGAATGGGTCTATAGCTCTGGACTATTAGTAATAAGTTACTTGGGTGTATGGGGAAAAAATGGATTTTAGTACCTTTTTGTATTGCACCTTTCTGAGGCTCTTGTGTCTTCAATATTTTCTTAGAAAACGCTAATCCCTTTTCCCTGACATCCAAAGCTTTACTTAATTTTCTATAATTAGACTTCTGATCTCCAATTTGTACACAATGTTGACTTGGCTTCCAATCATTTTAACGATCTTTGGAATCTAAAAGGACATAGTGGTTGAATTTATGGGGTTTAGGTGCTAATTCAGGTTGGATCGCAAATCTCGTCACACGCAGCCGCCGCGATCGGGAAGATGGCGGCTGGCCCCCTTCGGGCGCAGCTAAGCTGCGCTGGCAGGAGGCGTCCCTAATTCCTGCTAACAAGCAGAAATTGCGATGCGTTAGCAGTTTCTGATTTTTGAAAAAGGGGGAGGTGGCGGTCAGCATGCTGGGCTGCCTTGCCCTGCGATGGGCGGCCCGTCAGCATGCTAGCAAAAGGATTGCAAATTCTGCTTACTGAATTAGGCCCTTCATTAACATAAATGTCTGTTTCTCCTTGTAAAATGATGGCCTAGATCTGTTTGCCACGCATTTTACATTTTTCAGGTACAGTGGCTTTTTGTGTTCTGAATGATGTTATGTAAGAAAGTAACTTTCATTACATTTGTCTGGGAACATTTACTGATGGAGGTAATTCCAGCTGTGTCTTTCCCTGGTGAAAACTACAACAGTATGCAAACAATGAATAAAAAGAGAGAAGTATAGTAAAATAAAGGCTGCATCTTCCCTTTTTTTTTTTTTTTTAGTAGTTGTACATGAGAAACGTCTGTACTGCATTATAAGCTCCTGCAGTTCTCCAACATACGGTAGAACTTCCTCTGGCATGTATATATGTTTGATGGATCTGATCAGTCGCTCAGCTGTGAATTAGAAGTAACTGTACTAATATCTATAGCATAATTATGTGAGAGGAGAGTTTCATTGCTGTTGTGAGAGACTTTAGCGTATATGAATTGCTCAACTCTGGGGTGATAAAAGGAGTTTCCTAAACATGGCCTAGTTTCAGTGGTCGGTTTGCAGTACGGCTGTTTCATACAACACACTTGCTTACTTCTGGTTCCTTTTTTGTAACCATAAAAAAATGTGCACAATGCAATTTAAACGATTCACCTCCTTTTTTTCATTTTCTTTTTTTTGTTTCCATCTAGCAGTCAAAGGAGCAATGATCCAGTCTTTGGAAGCTGAAAAGAACAAATGATGGTGTTTCTTTGCTTTCTAGAATGCCTCTACTTAAAAAAAAAAAAAAAAAAAAAAAAATTCTGTTCAGACTAATTTTCCTTAATTTCACTACATGTTTTCTGTGCGATGCATTTATTACTAGCCATTATCTCTAATTAGTTTATCTATGTCCAAGGGTGTTAAAAAGTTAAGTGTTTCTCCAACGTAGGTGCCAATTTTAATACTGGTATCTTATGGAAATGCCATGATAAATAAATGTGAATCTCTGGTTGTTAAAATGCAGATTGTTAATTATGTCCTACAGGCTGTATGTTTGTTAATATGCAACAGGAGAAATGCAGAGCTGGATATATGCCTTGTTTGCTTTAAATGGGTGTGCAGCTTTGTACCACCACTGTGGTGCTGCCCTACTTTTAAACACATCATTGCACACGAACCATTTGCTTAGTCTTGCATATGTGCGAACATTTTTCAGTCCTCCTCCTCAGAGAATGAGAGATAGGAGCATAGTGATCCCCATGGTGTTCTAGGGCAGGGACCTACACGAAAAAGTTTGCAAGACGCACCTAGAAGAAAAAAAAAAGTGTATGGTAATGATTAAAGCATACCACATAAGATCACCCCAGACAGAATGGTTAAAGTAGCACTAAAGGTAACAACATGAATTAGATTTAAGCACTCTTAAAAAAAAATAAATATATATATATATATATATATATATATATATATATATATATATATATATATATATATATATATATATATAATTGACTTCCTTGCTTTTACTTTGGTGTTTTTGATTTTTTTTGTTATTTCTTTTTGGTAGCATGTGTATCTTAAGGTTTACAAACAAGCACAGGTTGAGCCAGAAAAGTAGGTTATTTCAAGATAATTCAGCATAACATTGTCCATTTCATTTGTATGTTGTCTTTGAAGTTTAATAAAATGAGATTTTTGTTTTTTATGTTGCGGTGATGTTGTTCCCTACTGCATGAGATCCAGGTTTTTTTTGGTGTGAGTGTCTCTGCACATGTTCTTAAGAAATGATGAGCAAGACCGGGTAGAGGCTGGGACTGGCGTTTGGGATTCCGGAGGTCCGCATTCTGACCTTGGGATCCCGGCAACAGAATGCCGGCAGGGGCTGAGCGCAATGAAGCCCCTTGCGGGTGATAAAGGTAATCCCAGGAAAGGGCACCCTTTGCTTAACCAAGTTCAAGCACGCATTCAGTCAGTCAGCATCAGGTTCATACGGCTGCAGCCAGTGACCAGTCAACAAAATAACCTTTGTAATAACTAGCCACACGTGTATAAAGTGGAAAGTAATAGAGCAGAGAGAGCTTTATTTCCTACCAGCAGTACATTATAAAGTGATACAAATTAACATATCGTGTCGTCGATTCCTGACACGAAGCTTAATCCTATTGGCTAATAAAACTTCTATCTTATACGTAATATGTTTGCCAACGTCTATATTTCTTATATGTGCTCTTAAGTGGAGTAACTGGTTTTCTCTGACGTCCTAGTGGATGCTGGGAACTCCGAAAGGACCATGGGGAATAGCGGCTCCGCAGGAGACTGGGCACAACTAAAGAAAGCTTTTAGGTCACCTGGTGTGCACTGGCTCCTCCCACTATGACCCTCCTCCAAGCCTCAGTTAGATTTTGTGCCCGGCCGAGGTTGGATGCACACTAGGGGCTCTCCTGAGCTTCTAAAAAGAAAGTATATAATTAGGTTTTTTATTTTACAGTGAGACCTGCTGGCAACAGGCTCACTGCAGCGAGGGACTAAGGGGAGAAGAAGCGAACCTACCTGCTTGCAGCTAGCTTGGGCTTCTTAGGCTACTGGACACCATTAGCTCCAGAGGGATCGAACGCATGGAACTGGCCTTGGTGTTCGGTCCCGGAGCCGCGCCGCCGTCCCCCTTACAGAGCCAGAAGCAAGAAGAGGTCCGGAAAATCGGCGGCAGAAGACATCAGTCTTCACCAAGGTAGCGCACAGCACTGCAGCTGTGCGCCATTGCTCCTCATACACACTTCACACTCCGGTCACTGAGGGTGCAGGGCGCTAGGGGGGGGCGCCCTGAGCAGCAATAAAAACACCTTGGCTGGCAAAAATACCACAATATATAGCCCCAGAGGCTATATATGTGATAATTACCCCTGCAAGAATCCATAAAAAAGCGGGAGAATAGTCTGCGAAAAAGGGGCGGAGCTATCTCCTTCAGCACACTGGCGCCATTTCTCCCTCACAGCTCCGCTGGAAGGAAGCTCCCTGGCTCTCCCCTGCAGTCTACACTACAGAAAAGGGTAAAAAAGAGAGGGGGGCACTAAATTTAGGCGCAGTATATATAACAGCAGCTATAGGGGACATAATTCAGTTAGTCCCTGCATTATATAGCGCTCTGGTGTGTGCTGGCATACTCTCACTCTGTCTCCCCAAAGGGCTTTTGTGGGTCCTGTCCTCTGTTAGAGCATTCCCTGTGTGTGTGCGGTGTGTCGGTACGGCTGTGTCGACATGTTTGATGAGGATAATGATGCGGAGCAGATGCCTATAGAAGGGATGTCATCCCCTGCGGGGCAGACACCTGAGTGGATGGACTTATGGAAGGAATTGCGTGCACGTGTCGACTCCTTACACAAAAAATTTGACGACATGCCAAATGCGGGACAGCCGGCTTCTCAGCTCGTGCCTGTCCAGGCGTCTCAAAGGCCATCGGGGGCTCTAAAACGCCCGCTACCTCAGATGGCAGACGCGGGTGTCGACACGGATACTGACACCAGTGTCGATGACGATGAGTCTAGTCTAATGTCCACTAAGGCCATTCGTTGCATGATTGAAGCAATGAAAGAGGTGTTACAAATTTCTGATATAAACCCAGGTACCACTAAAAAGGGTATTATGTTTGGGGAGAAAAAACTACCCGTAGTTTTTCTCCCATCAGAAGAATTAAATGAAGTGTGTGAAGAAGCGTGGGCTTTCCCTGATAAAAGATTGGTAATCTCTAAGAAGTTACTAATGGCGTTCCCTTTCCCGCCAGAGGATAGGTTACGTTGGGAGACACCCCCTAGGGTGGATAAAGCGCTCACACGTTTGTCTAAAAAGGTGGCACTACCGTCTCCGGATACGGCTGCCCTCAAGGAACCTGCTGATAGAAAGCAGGAGGCGATCCTGAAGTCTGTATATACACACTCAGGCATTATACTTAGACCAGCTATTGCGTCAGCATGGATGTGCAGTGCTGCCGCCGCGTGGTCAGATTCCCTGTCAGAAAATATTGACACCCTAGACAGGGACACTATTCTGCTAACCATAGAGCATATAAAAGACTCAGTCTTATACATGAGAGATGCACAGAGGGAGATCTGCCGGCTGGCATCTAAAATAAGTGCATTGTCCATTTCTGCTAGGAGAGGCTTATGGACTCGCCAGTGGACAGGGGATGCAGATTCAAAAAGGCACATGGAAGTTTTGCCTTATAAGGGTGAGGAATTATTTGGGGATGGTCTCTCGGACCTAGTTTCCACAGCAACTGCTGGGAAGTCAGCATTTTTACCCCATGTTCCCTCACAGCCTAAAAAGGCGCCGTTTTATCAGGTACAGTCCTTTCGGACTCAGAAAAACAGGCGTGGAAAAGGCGGGTCCTTTCTGTCCAGAGGCAGAGGTAGGGGAAAAAGGCTGCAACAAACAGCAGGTTCCCAGGAGCAAAAGTCCTCCCCCGCTTCTTCCAAGTCCGCCGCATGACGGTGGGGCTCCACAGGCGGAGCCAGGTACGGTGGGGGCCGCCTTAAAAATTTCAGCGATCAGTGGGCTCGCTCACAGGTGGATCCCTGGATCCTGCAAATAGTATCTCAAGGATACAAACTGGAATTCGAGGCGTCTCCACCCCACCGGTTCCTAAAATCTGCCTTGCCGATTACTCCTTCAGACAGGGAGGCTGTGCTAGCGGCAATTCACAAGCTGTATTCCCAGCAGGTGATAATCAAGGTGCCCCTACTTCAACAAGGACGGGGTTACTATTCCACACTGTTTGTGGTACCGAAACCGGACGGTTCGGTGAGACCCATTTTAAATTTGAAATCCTTGAACACATACATAAAAAAATTCAAGTTCAAGATGGAATCGCTCAGGGCGGTAATTGCAAGCCTGGATGAGGGGGATTACATGGTATCCCTGGACATCAAGGATGCTTACCTGCATGTCCCCATTTACTATCCTCACCAGGAGTATCTCAGATTTGTGGTACAGGATTGCCATTACCAATTCCAGACGCTGCCGTTTGGACTCTCCACGGCACCGAGGATGTTTACCAAGGTAATGGCGGAAATGATGATACTCCTTCGAAGAAAGGGAGTTTTAATTATCCCGTACTTGGACGATCTCCTAATAAAGGCGAGGTCCAAGGAGCAGTTATTGGTGGGAGTAGCACTATCTCAGGAGGTGCTACACCAGCACGGTTGGATTCTGAATATTCCAAAATCACAGCTGGTTCCGACGTCACGTCTACTGCTCCTGGGTATGATTCTGGATACAGTCCAGAAAAAAGTGTTTCTCCCGGAGGAGAAAGCCAAGGAGCTGTCATCTCTAGTCAGAGACCTCCTGAAACCAAAACAGGTATCGGTGCATCACTGCACGCGGGTCCTGGGAAAGATGGTGGCTTCTTACGAAGCAATTCCTTTCGGCAGGTTCCATGCCAGAATCTTTCAGTGGGACCTGTTGGACCAATGGTCCGGATCGCATCTTCAGATGCATCGCCTAATAACCCTGTCTCCAAGAACCAGGGTGTCTCTGCTGTGGTGGCTGCAGAGTGCTCATCTTCTAGAGGGCCGCAGATTCGGCATACAAGACTGGGTCCTGGTGACCACGGATGCCAGCCTTCGAGGCTGGGGGGCAGTCACACAGGGAAGAAACTTCCAAGGACTATGGTCGAGTCAGGAGACTTCCCTACACATAAATATTCTGGAACTAAGGGCCATTTACAATGCCCTAAGTCAGGCAAAATCCCTGCTTCTACACCAGCCGGTACTGATCCAGTCAGACATCACTGCAGTCGCCCATGTAAATCGACAGGGCGGCACAAGAAGCAGGATGGCAATGGCAGAAGCCACAAGGATTCTCCGATGGGCGGAAAATCACGTACTAGCACTGTCAGCAGTGTTCATTCCGGGAGCGACCTCCACCCGGGAGAGTGGGGACTTCATCCAGAAGTCTTCACGCTGATTGTAAATCGATGGGAACGGCCACAGGTGGACATGATTGCGTCCCGCCTAAACAAAAAACTAGAGAGATATTGCGCCAGGTCAAGGGACCCTCAGGCGATAGCTGTGGATGCTCTAGTGACACCGTGGGTGTACCAGTCAGTTTATGTGTTCCCTCCTCTGCCTCTCATACCAAGGGTACTGAGAATAATAAGAAAACGAGGAGTAAGAACAATACTCGTGGTTCCGGATTGGCCAAGACGAGCGTGGTACCCGGAACTTCAAGAGATGATCTCAGAGGACCCATGGCCTCTGCCGCTCAGACAGGACCTGCTGCAGCAGGGGCCCTGTCTGTTCCAAGACTTACCGCGGCTGCGTTTGACGGCATGGCGGTTGAACGCCGGATCCTGAAGGAAAAGGGCATTCCGGAGGAAGTCATTCCTACGCTGATTAAAGCCAGGCAAGATGTAACTGCAAAGCATTATCACCGCATATGGCGTAAATATGTTGCTTGGTGTGAGGCCAAAAAGGCCCCAACAGAGGAATTTCAACTAGGTCGATTTCAGCATTTCCTACACGCAGGAGTGACTATGGGCCTGAAATTAGGCTCCATTAAGGTACAGATCTCGGCTCTGTCGATTTTTCTTCCAGAAAGAACTAGCTTCACTACCTGAAGTTCAGACGTTTGTGAAAGGAGTGCTGCATATTCAGCCCCCGTTTGTGCCTCCAGTGGCACCTTGGGATCTCAACGTGGTGTTGAGTTTCTTAAAATCACATTGGTTTGAGCTACTTAAAACCGTGGATCTAAAATATCTCACGTGGAAAGTGGTCATGTTATTGGCCTTGGCTTCAGCCAGGCGTGTGTCATAATTGGCAGCTTTGTCATGTAAAAGCCCTTATCTGATTTTCCATATGGATAGGGCGGAATTGAGGACTCGTCCTCAGTTTCTCCCTAAGGTGGTATCAGCTTTTCACTTGAACCAACCTATTGTGGTGCCTACTAGGGACTTGGAGGATTCCAAGTTACTGGACGTAGTCAGGGCCTTGAAAATTTATGTTTCCAGGACGGCTAGAGTCAGGAAAACTGACTCGCTATTTATCCTGTATGCACCCAACAAACTGGGTGCTCCTGCTTCTAAGCAGACTATTGCTCGCTGGATTTGTAGCACAATTCAGCTGGCGCATTCTGCGGCGGGACTGCCGCATCCTAAATCAGTAAAAGCCCATTCCACAAGGAAGGTGGGCTCATCTTGGGCGGCTGCCCAAGGGGTCTCGGCTTTACAACTTTGCCGAGCTGCTACTTGGTCAGGGGCAAACACGTTTGCAAAATTCTACAAATTTGATACCCTGGCTGAGGAGGACCTTGAGTTCTCTCATTCGGTGCTGCAGAGTCATCCGCACTCTCCCGCCCGTTTGGGAGCTTTGGTATAATCCCCATGGTCCTTTCGGAGTTCCCAGCATCCACTAGGACGTCAGAGAAAATAAGATTTTACTCACCGGTAAATCTATTTCTCGTAGTCCGTAGTGGATGCTGGGCGCCCATCCCAAGTGCGGATTGTCTGCAATACTTGTACATAGTTATTGTTAGCTAAAGGGTTATTGTTGAGCCATCTGTTGAGAGGCTCAGTTGTTTTCATACTGTTAAACTGGGTATAGTATCACGAGTTATACGGTGTGATTGGTGTGGCTGGTAGGGGTCTTACCCGGGATTCAAAATCCTTCCTTATTATGTCAGCTCGTCCGGGCACAGTGTCCTAACTGAGGCTTGGAGGAGGGTCATAGTGGGAGGAGCCAGTGCACACCAGGTGACCTAAAAGCTTTCTTTAGTTGTGCCCAGTCTCCTGCGGAGCCGCTATTCCCCATGGTCCTTTCGGAGTTCCCAACATCCACTATGGACTACGAGAAATAGATTTACCGGTGAGTAAAATCTTATTTTATTTTTTTTGCTAACCTCGAAACCTACATATGTCTGGTTATATTTTTACACCTGCTATACCGCAAACTGACAAATACCCTTTGAAGCTCACATGTTTAGCTGCTGACATTATATTTCTGCTAGGAAATTACCGTAAAATATATCTTAGATAAAGGTCATAACTTCACAATATGGCTTCAAACAAAGTGCAGTGTCTGTACTTTTCCCTGTGTCGGCTCTAAGCTGAAAACAATTTGAAACAGCTTGTCAGATGTCAATTATAAATGGAGTCTTATGAACAAATATGGCTTCCATCTTTATCAACTTCCCCTCTTTGTTTTTAATTTTTACCTTTAATTTACCCTTTCTTTACCTGGTCATTGATTCTATAGGGACACCTACTTTCACGACTGGTGTACCATAAGGGCACTCCAGGCATGGGCTAATCCATTTAACATCCCTATGCTCGGGCAGAACCAATGTTCCCTATTTTCTTATCCCTAACCACAAGAGAAAGTTCATAAAGCAGAGGAGTCTTTTGAGGATGGAATCATTATAATGTTCATGGTCCTTGCTCAATAGTCCTCAAAAGTCTTTTTGACTTAATATTGTGACAGCAAAATTCATTAGATTACGTCATCATAACAGTAGGGACAGCTGGAAGCTTTTGTGTATCTGGTATGGCAGGTTTCACAGTAGAAGAATGTGGAATTGTATATTAAAGCTCCTCCAATAAGTTTCATATAAATTGGTTGCAGTTTAGCAGTTTTAGCAATGCCTAAGGTAGAAAAACATTTTAGTGTCAGTATCCACATAATAAGCCTTACCATAAAATATGCAATTAACAGCAAAACAAGTCCCTTAGCAACAATAGATAATATTCCTGAAAAGCAATTGGTTGTATAGTGTTTATAAAACCAAGAAAAGAAAGAATCTGGAAATACACTGGTATAATTATGATTAGTAGCAAACTGATTTTTTAACTGTATTACTTCATTCATCTTTTCATCAATAATATCTTCTGGGTTAGTATCATTAGTTAAATAAGTGCAACATTTAACTACATATACAGTTTGTAACGTGACACAATAGCCTGCAGATACAGTGAACACTTGGTGACAACTTAACACATCCCTTGTCAAATGGGTATATGATGTCTTCTCCAGATTATGCAGGCCTATGAGTTCTTTCGTTCAGGTGAATCTTCTCGTTATAAATGGCTCCCAGTTCATGTCAAAATGGAGAGAAATAAGAGAGAAAAGAAATGTGTAGCACCGTTTACAACAGCTAGAATCGAGAATTCCACACAATGAAAGTTTTTAAGGGCGTACCCCACTCACACAGAAACAAGTAAGTGGGTTCCCGTAAAGGTATCTTTATTGCTAGTTTTTTTCTCCAATCCCCTCAGGTTAGGTTCACGTAATTAAGCGTGCCTGAATCTCACACCACATGGGGTACTGTAAACACGTAGGGGTAGTGTCTGAGGCAATTTCAATGCGTACCCTCACTTACACAGAGCAAAGCCAGAACATTCATATAACGGTTTCTTTATATCAACAAAAATCCTCAGGTGCGTACCCCAACTCACTCAGTAAACGATGAATGACTCCTATAAAGGTTTCTTTAAATAGATTCACTGGTATCCCTTTGGTGGATCCACAAGAGGAAAAGGAACTCTTTCTCCCAAATGCCAGACCAGAGTCATGAAAAAAATCCTTCTTTCTAAAACAGGTTTTTTATTCCAGACATAGTCCAAATTCATACAAAGAAATCACCACACATGGTGACAGAAAAAATAAAAAAGTAAAAATTTAAAAGTACAATAAAAATTCCAAAGGCAAAATTTGAGATAATAATCGGCGTGATTATTCCCTTTTTCCAGAAAACTACTCACAGTACAGTCGTCCGACGCGTTTCGGTCTCGAATGGACCTTAATCATGAACTATCTGCACTGTGAGGAGTAAGCATATTTATGCTATGAACATCCAATGAATGAGTAGCCGGAAATGACATCATTAATTACAATGAAAATTAATTTTGTTTAAAAACATGATTATTCATCACACAAATTCATAATAACATATACATAAACACTAGTATCATGCATGGTGAAAAAGTACAGCAGGAAAAGCACTTTAAAACATATTTTCTTCTCCATTAAAAAACGGAGCTTGGAATTCTGGGTAATGTAGTTTCCATAGTGAACTACTACATGACCATATATGGTGTTTCCACCGGATATTGTGTTGCACCGCTGCTGGTGAAACTTCCCCAGAAAATAATCCCTGAAGGTTTGTTCCGTTTGTAGCCGGAAATGACATAATTAATTACAATGAAAATTAATATTGTTTAAAAACATGATTATTCATCACACAAATTCATACAATTTTTCGTTTTTAAACAATATTAATTTTCATTGTAATTAATTATGTCATTCTCCTCACAGTGCAGATAGTTCATGATTAAGGTCCATTCGAGACCGAAACGCGTCGGACGACTGTACTGTGAGTAGTTTTCTGGAAAAAGGGAATAATCACGCCGATTATTATCTCAAATTTTGCCTTTGGAATTTTTATTGTACTTTTAAATTTTTACTTTTTTATTTTTTCTGTCACCATGTGTGGTGATTTCTTTGTATGAATTTGGACTATGTCTGGAATAAAAAACCTGTTTTAGAAAGAAGGATTTTTTTCATGACTCTGGTCTGGCATTTGGGAGAAAGAGTTCCTTTTCCTCTTGTGGATCCACCAAAGGGATACCAGTGAATCTATTTAAAGAAACCTTTATAGGAGTCATTCATCGTTTACTGAGTGAGTTGGGGTACGCACCTGAGGATTTTTGTTGATATAAAGAAACCGTTATATGAATGTTCTGGCTTTGCTCTGTGTAAGTGAGGGTACGCATTGAAATTGCCTCAGACACTACCCCTACGTGTTTACAGTACCCCATGTGGTGTGAGATTCAGGCACGCTTAATTACGTGAACCTAACCTGAGGGGATTGGAGAAAAAAACTAGCAATAAAGATACCTTTACGGGAACCCACTTACTTGTTTCTGTGTGAGTGGGGTACGCCCTTAAAAACTTTCATTGTGTGGAATTCTCGATTCTAGCTGTTGTAAACGGTGCTACACATTTCTTTTCTCTCTTATTTCTCTCCATTTTGACATGAACTGGGAGCCATTTATAACGAGAAGATTCACCTGAACGAAAGAACTCATAGGCCTGCATAATCTGGAGAAGACATCATATACCCATTTGACAAGGGATGTGTTAAGTTTCATTACCTTTTTCTTTTTTTACGCGCCCTGGACACAGATAAATACCAACACTTGCTTCTTCTATATATTGTTTTGGTAAAATCGGTGATTTTTACATAGGTATTTTGTCAGTGGACGGGCTGCTGTGCGCCAAACTTGTAGACCCTCCCTATTTTCTCCTTTTTTTTCTACTTGGTGACAACTGTTTATATTGGTCCTGTTTTACATTCAATGACTAGCATCTTCTATGCCTATTTGTCTTTACCTGGGTAATTGTTGACATCCTATGTGTATTCCCTTTTGTTCTGTTATTTTTGGCATAGTTAGTGCAATAATCAGTATCACTTGACTCCTCATATAAGTAAGATTCAATCATTACTGTTTATATAAGAATAACCATGCTAACAAGAAGAACTAAGTAACACATTATACATCCCCCAGACCCTTATATGGCCTGGGGCCTATTAAATTGTATTTGTATATTTTGATTATGTATCGTGTTGGATAATACTTCCTTTGTCACTTTCTTGCAATGAGATGCGTCTATTTACGAGTCTCTTTCACTCAACGTGACTGAAGTGGCGGTAGTCAACAGAACTTAAAACGGTCCTTTGAATTTGGGTTCAAGAGACTTTCTCTTTCTTAGTGACCACCCAATTACCTTGCTTTAGTTCATGTGAGTCTTGGAAACAGTTGGTGTCTGGGATAGAATCAAAAACTTTGCCGTGCAATTTGGTTAGTTGCTGTTATATATGCATAACATAATAAGTTAAGTCACCATGTTCATGTTGCTGTGGAAAATAACAGCCTGTTCTAGCAACAATACCGAACAAGTTTTCATATGGTATTAACCTATGCTTTCCACTTGAAGTTTTTGTGAGAACAAAGCAATGGGTAAACATTTTAACCATGTTTTGCCTGTTTCTGTAACTTATTTTTATAGCTTTAGTTTTAAGGTAATAGATACGTTTTTTTACATGTCTACTACACTGCCTATAGGGAGTGTAAAAGGCCTGAGTAACACCTAAATCTGACAGAATTTTGCCTAATACTTCTCCTGTGAAATGGGTACCTCTGTTGCTTTCAATAACTTAAGGTATCTACATATTACTTCTTGCATTAACTTCTTTGCAACTGTTTTGGCGTTTGCTGCCCTGCAAGGCCAAACCTTGACCCAATTTGAAAATAGATCTTTGCACATAAGTACATTTTCATACCCAGAACATTTAGGTAACTGGATAAGGTCTATTTGTAATCGCTGAAAGGGGTAGCAGGTTTGCGGGGTACTTTTTGCTGGTACCTTCACAACCTTTCCTGGGTTATGTAAAGCACAAGCTACACACCCTGCAACATAAGCCTGTGCTGCTTGTGTGAAACCTGGTGCTACCCAATTCTGGTTTAAAATCCTCACCATTGCATCTTTGGATTGGTGAGTTTTTTTCATGCAATATTTGTGCTAAGACTGGGTAAAGTGAGCGTGGTAAACAGATACGGTTTTCCACCATCCATCTGTCACCGTGTATTCGCCCACCTAATTTTTCCCAATCCTTTTTCTCCTTGCCTAAGGCCTGTGCTTGTAATTTGCACAATAACTGTAAGTCTAATGACTCTGGTGTGACAGTTAACATCACCTGAGTGTTTGGCAGAGGCTGGACTGCTGCAGCTTTTGCCGCCTGATCAGCTAAAGCGTTTCCTCTGACCTCTGCAGTATCCTCTTTAGTGTGCGCTTTGACCTTTATGACTGCTAATTTCTTTGGCAATTGAAAGGCAGCAAATAATGCCCTAATACAGTCTGCATGTTTTATTGGTTTTTCTGAAGAGCCTATAAAATCTCCGCTCTTCCAGATAACTGCGTAGTCATGGGCAATACCAAAGCAGTACCTTGAGTCTGTATAAACGTTAACTGTTTGACCTTCAGCATAAATACAGGCTGCTATCAGTGCCCTAAGTTCTGCCTCCTGAGCTGAACTACCTGATGGCAAGGGTTCCTGTATTAAGATGTCTGTTTCTGTGGTAACTGCAAAACCTGTATGCGGTTCCCCAACCACATAGTACCTGGAGCCATCCACAAATAAATGTAAATTTGCATTTAGTAGAGGATGTTCCTGTATTTTTGGTGTACTTGCGGTTTCAAGATTCATTAATTCTATACAATCATGTTCTTGATCGTGTATAGAAATTGAAAAATTTGATTGGTTTTCTGTGCCTGTCATTTAATCATCACTTGCACCATTCCCCTCTTTTGAAACCAGCGGCAACTGTCAAAGTCGAAAAATATCCTGATACATATGCTTTGTACTAACCCCTCATGCACATGCCCGCTGCACGTGCACACGCTCTGCCGTGCGTGCACATATCTGCAATTTGCGTAAGATCGCTCCGGCGATCACGCGCGGTGTATGCGCATTTACGGTAGAGTTTGTATGCGTCTAGCGTGCGACTCGATCATAACCTATTTAACCCATATAGTGTGTTTTATAGATAATATTCCCCTTAACAATGTCAGCAAGTATGTTTAGTTTAAACGGTTCTTGGACAGAGGGATTCCTCTTTGCATGATAGGAAGGGTCAGATAAAGGTTGAACGGTGGTGTCTAGTATCCAGCTGTAGAGTATTTTAATAGTAACATTTCGCTGTTGGTTAGGAAGAGATTGCTCGCTCCTGCGCATAGTTATGTACAAAAGTAGTTTATAGATATTTACTGTATTTGCTGTTCATTACCCATGCGGCGGGAATCCTGAGGATACCTCCCACCTGAGCAGTTGGAGAAAGGCACAGCCCACCTGTTCAAACCCACCTATGACCTTTTGTTATAATGCAGAGACACATTCCTGTGTCCAATGAACCATGAGATTATAGGGACCATTGTATTGTTACTGTATGTTGTGTATATAAAGACCACCATTGCCTGTCCAGTCACTCACTCTCTCTGCAAGGTTTTCACATTGAAGGCTGATGGCTGGATTCAGGACGCGTTTGCGAATCATCCCCACGTGTGTAAGTTCTCTGTAACCATTTTGTTATCCTCTGTTTGCCATTTGTTCTCATTGTGTACTCATTCTGTTTGCTTGTGTTTGCGATCGTTCGCTATTGTTCATAATATTCCTTGTTATTCTGTTTAGATTTTGATGTTAGTTTTGTAGTGTATAAGATGTACTGTTTTTCCCCTTTTTACTCTAAAAGAATTAACCACGAGGGTGTTAGAGCCTAAGTGGTTTTTAAATCCAAACCAGGTCTTGTGTTTTCACTAGTTACTGTAAAGGGTTTTCTGAGCATCTCAATCGCTCAAACAGCTTCTCATATTATCAAGGTTAATAAGCATTACATCGTTATAGTATTTCATTGCCAAGGTTTAAAGTGTAAGCATACCCTTACGGTGTGTTGTTACTAAGGGTTACTGTGTAACATTCCGTGAGCGTGAGTATCGCTCGTGCGTCGCGCCCACGGCCTAGCGTCTGCTACGCTAAGTGCGTACCCTTACGGTACTCAGTGCGCCAATAGCGTACTTAGTCCGTAATAGAATATAGCTTAATGTTTATAGGTAATAACTGACTTTATCACTGGGTTCAAAGAAGTACAACGTTTGATAATGACATTGGATGGTGTAAGCAATGCTACTTCATATTTGGTTAGTCTAGCAGCAGATAAATGTTTAGTCTGCGCTTGGTTCAGAATTTTAGTTACTGAGTGAGGCACCTGTACAGTTAAGGGATGACCCAGAACAATATCAGCAGCCTTGTTTAACAGTAACGCTGCTGCTGCTACTGACTTGACACATGTTGGTGCTGCCCGTATGACTGGGTCTAACTGTACTGAGTAATACGCTAGGGGTCGCTGTTTGTCACAATGTACTTGCGTTAATATTCCTTGCGCATGGCCTGAAATTTCACAACAAAACAAATTGAAAGGCCTTGCATAATCAGGAAGTCCTAATGCTGGTGCTGATATTATGTCTGTTTTTAACTGACAAAAAGCATCTAGCTGTTCCTGTGTCATGAGTAATGCACCTTGTGCATTTTGTCCCTTTAGGGCATCATATAACACTAGTAGTTTCTGAGATGCGCCTACAATCCACTCTCTGCAATAAGTGATCAGTCCTAAAAGGATATGAGTTATTTACATGTTTGAGGAGGTTTAACTTCTGAAATAATTTTCCTCCTTTTTGTAGTGATATGCTTACTATAAGCAGAAATGCAGTGTCCTATAAATTGTACTTTGTCTTGTGCATATTGTAACTTATTTCTATGTGCCCTACATTTTTTTTAATATATATGAATAGCAATAAGGGTTGACATTTGGGTTCTATTTAAAAATACCTTACACTTGTTCTTTTGATGGCATCATATAAAACTTAGTTTTCTGTGATGCCCTTGGAATGTATTTTGTACAATAGGTGATTAATTCTAGAAATGACTTAAGCTGTTGTAAGGTGCGTCAGAGATATTTCTAAAATAAACCTCCCTCCTTTACTGTTATATGCCAAGCATCAACAGTGATGCAATGTTAATGTATGTTCACCTAACATCTTTCAGAGGTATCATTTATGCATTGTTACAGTTTACAGTTACAATCTTGATTTTATACCATGTAAATGTAATTGTATCATGAGGGCAGACTTCTATCTCAGGGGTATGGACTATGACTACAGTTCTGCCCACTTCTCATACCTAGTTTACCTCATCACTTGGCCCCACCCCTTGTAATAGTTACCCAAACACTTCCTGATTCTCTGGCATTTCATTACACACTGTAACAGTAACAGTAACGAGCTGTACATTAAGGAAAATATTTTCTTACATCTGTAACATGTTTCTAATTATTTACCTATGAACTGTTACTGTTTTAGACACAGAGATATCTATTTTACTGTGGAGATCTTTTTAATACAAATACATGTTATATTTTTAGTTTTATGACAGCCCTTTGCTATTGGCTGGGGCAATATTCATTTGGCCACAACACATTTCATTATACTTACGGTATCCAAAACTTTATATTAAGAGAATACTATTTTACACACACAAATAAAACACTGAGAGTGAGCCAGCACTCTCCCAACTCCGAACAGGGGTTAGCTGGAGTTTAATGATAAACCATTAGAACTTACATAATACATTATATTACACACTTCCATTGAAATCTACAAGTCATTTGTAGCCACTGATTCAATACATATTTACCAATGTAATTTACAGACTATATATTTTGCTATTCTGTGGCACAAAATGACAGAAAAGGGCAAACACACTGATTACAATTTATGAATAATTTCTTTACACCATTTGATAAGCATACAGTTTCAGAGACAAAAGCAGCCTGAAACTGAGACTTTGACAAAAGCAGCCTGAAACTGAGACCTTTGGACCCCAGTTTTACCTAATGACGGACCAGACCAGCCCACATGGGAAGGCAAAAATGAGTAAAGAATAGATTACCCACCAGCTGGATTTATGTTTGCATTTCCATGCCACCTGAGTCCAATTGTCCATCACTAAGCAGGATCCAGAAAACTCATAACCCTTTTTGGATTCTATTTTTAGGTTTAAATTATTTTAAATTTTCTTACATATCTAATGAACTTCATAAATTGTTGTTTAACATCAGGGAGTTCTGTAACTGTTATGTTAACAGTTCTGAATTTGTTTATGGGTTGTACCATGTTGTGGTTCTGCGCCGCTCTGCCTGCGCTGCGTTACCATTCGCAGCTGCTACAGCAGGTGTGATTGAATCTTGTGTACATACCGGATACAATCCATAGGGGACTGGTCCCTCGGGTTCAGTATATGCTGGAGGTGCAGATGCCAATGTCTAAATTTAGGGCATCCGCATCTCCAAGTATATTTTGTAGGTTTGTTATTTTTAAGTAATGGCAACCATTCACTGATTAACTTTTTAGATTTAACAGATTTCCTAACATTTGGGCTTTTACAGGGTTTACATTTGTAAGACCAGGGTGTCTGACAAACTGGACATATTGTGTTATCTGGTGGGTTACAATGTCCACAATTTGGACATGCCCAGTAAGGATACCCTTTGGTTTTCTTGGGACCTTTACGTCTAATTGTTCCCTGTCCAGATATGTCTGCATCTTTAAAATCATCCATATTAATTAGAGCCATTTGTTCTTGAGTTTGTCCTAACTCTTCTAACTTTTTCTTATACTGAAGTAATTTACCTGTTTTAATCCACAAGTCAAGACTCTGTTCCAGATTATTATCCTTCACATATCTCCCATAGGTTACTCTAATTTGTTTCAACCTATCCGGGTCTAGAGTGCCATTAGTAGTCACTTTTGCCCATTGAAACAATCGTCTCATACCCTTCAAGCATTGCTCACCATGTCCATTCTTCATAATGTCCATGGCACTCCGAGGTGCTTCATCCGAAGGATAAGTACTTGTATTTCCCATTCTTATGGCCAGTAAGTATTCAAAATCCGGGAAATATCAGTAACCTGGATCTAACAGATCCTCAGAGATATAACTGTGAGGAAAATTGCCTGGAACAGAGGAGATCTGTAACCAATTTTTACCTATGTCACTATCCTTTGGAATGAAATGACATCCCATCAATATCAACACATCATCTGGGTTTTCTCTATTTTTCCAAACCCCTTCTTCTGCAGCGTACACTACTCCTGTCCCTCCCCTAACTTATGTATGATTGCTATGCAGACACAACCCTGACAGGACATTTAACTTGCATTTATTGCTTGCAGCAGTCTGTGGTTACAGCTCACGGAAGAGAGAGAAAAAAAAAGTTTTAAACTGCTTTCGTTCCTGATTTTTTTTTTCTTAACTCTGTACGCTATAATTTTTAAAGCGACAGGACGTGCTTTATGGTACTAACAAGGTATGCAAGTCAGATGCAATGATATTCTACTGTGAGTACAACTTAGACTCTTATATTGTGTGCAATATACTGCTCTGAATCTTTCAATTCAGAAAGTATATCTGACCACTTCCTTCCAATGTCTCTTACTGTAGTAATGAAATGGCAATAAATTGGTGCAAAAATGTCAAATCCTTCTTCCCAAGGGTCAGAAAATAGGGGAGATTCTTCTGGACTACAAATATAATGTAAATAAAATTTTTGATTGTGGTGTGCCTTTACTAAGAGTACTACACACTTACAAACGGGGACATGTCTGTTTCATAACTCTGACTTATTTTTTTTAAAGTCTTTCTACAATATCCTACACATATAGACTGCAGTAACACAAACTTAACCTACGTTCTAATTTTCACTATAAGACAAAACAAGACCGTGGTCGCAACAACATCCAGTTTAACAACCCATCAGTTGGTTATATGCAGACACACTCTAAATACTCAATCCATTTACTCCCACATTCATTCATTCTTACACCTTTATAACACATATAAGCACATATAATAGAAGGAAAATGAAAAAAAAATCAACCTGCTTACTGAGTGAACTTTGTGCGTGCGATCCCGATGCCTGTCTCCCAGCGGAACAGATTTAACAGTTAACGGAATGAGAGTCTACAGAGAAATATTTCTACGTACCATGCATGGGTTTTGAGTCTCAGTCCAGGAACCGTCCGCCCAGTCGTCCGCTGTTCAACAGGTGATGTGGGATCTCGGTGGAACCTCCATATTGATAAAGGTAATCCCAGGAAAGGGTACCCTTTGCTCAACCAAGTTCAAGCACGCATTCAGTCAGTCAGCATCAGGTTCATACACGGCTGCAGCCAGTGACCAGTCAACAAAATAACTTTTGTAATAACTAGCCACACGTGTATAAAGTGGAAAGTAATAGAGCAGAGAGAGCTTTATTTCCTACCAGCAGTACATTATAAAGTGATACAAATTAACATATCGTGTCGTCGATTCTTGACACGAAGCTTAATCCTATTGGCTAATAAAACTTCTATCTTATACGTAATATGTTTGCCAACGTCTATATTTCTTATATGTGCTCTTAAGTGGAGTAACTGGGTTTTTTTTGCTAACCTCGAAACCTACATATGTCTGGTTATATTTTTACACCTGCTATACCGCAAACTGACAAATACCCTTTGAAGCTCACATGTTTAGCTGCTGACATTATATTTCTGCTAGGAAATTACTGTAAAATATATCTTAGATAAAGGTCATAACTTCACAATATGGGTTCAAACAAAGTGCAGTGTCTGTACTTTTTCCTGTGTCAGCTCTAAGCTGAAAACAATTTGAAACAGCTTGTCAGATGTCAATTATAAATGGAGTCTTATGAACAAATATGGCTTCCATCTTTATCACGGGCTTGCTGCGTACGCCATGCAGCAGGTGCGGTGTCTCTCTGCGCTCTCCACAGTTTCTTTTCCCACTCTATGGCTGTCATGTACTCCCACGAGTGGGAATAGAGCCTGTGGAGCGGCATTTTGGCATGGTGACCACCAGGATCACTAATGGCAGTCACATGAATGCATCCTGCAAGAACCTACAAGAGTAGATTTAACTATACATAGCTGGGCAGATCTAGATATATAAATTAAGATATGACATTTCCTACAGTCTGGAGCTGTTTCCCTAGTGTTTGAAAGATAGAAGTATAATGCAGGGACAGAAAATAAACTTTCTCTAATGTCCTAGTGGATGCTGGGGACTCCGTAAGGACCATGGGGGATAGACGGGCTCCGCAGGAGACTGGGCACTCTAAGAAAGATTTAGTACTACTGGTGTGCACTGGCTCCTCCCTCTATGCCCCTCCTCCAGACCTCAGTTGGAATCTGTGCCCGGACAGAGCTGGGTGCATTTTAGTGAGCTCTCCTGAGCTTGCTAATAAGAAAGTATTTTAGTTAGGTTTTTCATTTTCAGAGAGCTTCTGCTGGCAACAGACTCTCTGCTACATGGGACTGAGGGGAGAGAAGCAAACCTACTAACTGCGGCTAGGTTGCGCTTCTTAGGCTACTGGACACCATTAGCTCCAGAGGGATCGAACACAGGAACCTAACCTTGGTCATCCGTTCCCGGAGCCGCGCCGCCGTCCCCCTCGCAGAGCCAGAAGACAGAAGCCGGCGGGTTGAAGCAAGAAGACGTCAAAATCGGCGGCAGAAGACTCCTGTCTTCATATGAGGTAGCGCACAGCACTGCAGCTGTGCGCCATTGCGCCCACACTAACCCACACACTCCGGTCACTGTAGGGTGCAGGGCGCAGGGGGGCAATTGATTACAGCAATTGATTACCTCCTGGCAAAAGTAGCATATATACAGCTAGGCACTGTAATATGCATGAGCCCCCGCCATTAATTTTACACAAAATTGCGGGACAGAAGCCCGCCGCTGAGGGGGCGGGGCCTTCTTCCTCAGCACTCACCAGCGCCATTTTCTCTCCACAGCTCCGCTGAGAGGAAGCTCCCCAGGCTCTCCCCTGCAGATTCACGGTAGAAAGAGAGTAAAAAGAGAGGGGGGGGGGGCACATAAATTTAGCGCATTAATCATATATACAGCAGCTACTGGGTAAACACTAAGTTACTGTGTGATTCCTGGGTCATATAGCGCTGGGGTGTGTGCTGGCATACTCTCTCTCTGTCTCTCCAAAAGGCCTTGTGGGGGTCCTGTCCTCATATAGAGCATCCCCTGTGTGTGTGGTGTGTCGGTACGCGTGTGTCGACATGTTTGACGAGGAGGGCTATGTGGAGGCAGAGCAAGTGCAGATGAATGACGTGTCTCCGCCGACGGCGCCGACACCTGATTGGATGGATATGTGGAAGGTGTTAATTGATAATGTAAACTCCTTGCATAAAAAGGTTGGATAAAGCTGATGCATTGGGACAGTCGGGGTCTCAGCCCATGCCTTATCCTACAGCGCAGAGGCCGTCAGGGTCTCAGAAGCGCCCACTATCCAAAATTGTTGGCACAGATATCGACACGGATTCTGACTCCAGTGTCGATGACGATGATGCAAAATTGCAGCCTAAAATGGCTAAAGCCATCCGCTACATGATTATAGCAATGAAGGATGTATTGCACATATCAGAGGTAAACCCTGTCCCTGACAAGAGGGTTTATATGTATGGGGAGAAAAAGCAAGAGGTGACTTTTCCCCCTTCACATGAGTTATGTGAAAAAGCGTGGGATTCCCCCGATAGGAAAGTGCTGATTTCCAAAAGGTTACTTATGGCATACCCTTTCCCGCCAACGGACAGGTTACGCTGGGAATCCTCCCCTAGGGTAGATAAAGCTCTGACACGCTTATCTAAGAAGGTGGCCCTGCCGTCACAGGATACAGCCGCCCTAAAGGATCCTGCCGATAGGAAGCAGGAAAGTATCCTGAAGTCTGTTTATACACATTCAGGTACTCTACTGAGGCCGGCAATTGCGTCAGCCTGGATGTGTAGTGCTGTAGCAGCATGGACAGATAATCTGTCTAAGGAACTGGCTACCTTAGACAAGGATACCATTTTACTGACCCTGGGGCATATAAAAGACGCTGTCCTATATATGAGGGATGCCCAGAGTGACATTTGCCTACTGGGCTCTAGAATAAATGCAATGTCAATTTCTGCCAGAAGGGCCCTGTGGACTCGGCAATGGACAGGTGATGCCGACTCCAAAAAGCACATGGAGGTTTTACCTTACATGGGTGAGGAATTGTTTGGGGACGGTCTCTCGGACCTAGTTTCCACAGCTACGGCTGGGTAGTCAAACTTTTTGCCATATATTCCCTCACAGCCTAAGAAAGCACCGTATTACCAAATGCAGTCCTTTCGATCACAAAGAAGCAAGAAGGTCAGAGGTGCGTCCTTTCTTGCCAGAGGCAGGGGTAGAGGAAAGAAGCTGCACCATACAGCTAGTTCCCAGGAACAGAAGTCCTCCCCGGCTTCCACTAAATCCACCGCATGACGCTGGGGCACCACAGGTGGAGCCAGGAGCGGTGGGGACGCGTCTCCGAAATTTCAGCCACCAGTGGGTTCGCTCACAGGTGGATCCCTGGGCTATACAGATTGTGTCTCAGGGATACAGGCTGGAATTCAAAGTGATGCCCCCTCACCGTTACCTCAAATCGGCCCTGCCAGCTTCCCCCATGGAACGGGAAGTAGTGTTAGCGGCAATTCACAAGTTATATCTCCAGCAGGTGGTGGTAAAGGTTCCCCTCCTTCAACAGGGAAGGGGATACTATTCCACAATGTTTGTGGTACCGAAACCGGACGGTTCGGTCAGACCCATATTGAATTTAAAGTCCCTGAACATTTATCTGAAAAGATTCAAGTTCAAAATGGAATCGCTCAGAGCGGTCATTGCAAGCCTGGAAGAGGGGGATTTTATGGTGTCTCTGGACATCAAGGATGCTTACTTGCATGTTCCCATTTATCCACCTCATCAGGAGTACCTCAGATTTGTGGTACAGGACTGTCATTACCAATTCCAGACGTTGCCGTTTGGGCTCTCCACGGCACCGAGAATATTTACCAAGGTAATGGCGGAAATGATGGTGATCCTGAGAAAGCAAGGAGTCACAGTTATCCCATGCTTGGACGATCTCCTCATAAAGGCGAGGTCCAGAGAGCAGTTGCTGATCAGCGTAGCACACTCTCAGGAACTGTTGCAGCAGCATGGGTGGATTCTGAATATCCCAAAGTCGCAGCTGATTCCTACGACGCGTTTGCCCTTTCTGGGCATGATTCTGGACACAGACCAGAAGAAGGTGTTTCTCCCGGCGGAGAAGGCTCAGGAGCTCGTGACTCTAGTCAGAGACCTCTTAAAACCGAAACAGGTGTCTGTGCATCACTGCACGCGAGTCCTGGGAAAGATGGTGGCAGCGTACGAAGCCATTCCATTCGGCAGGTTCCATGCGAGGATCTTTCAGTGGGATCTGTTGGACAAGTGGTCCGGATCGCATCTTCAGATGCATCGGCTGATCACCCTGTCCCCAAGGGCCAGGGTGTCTCTTCTGTGGTGGCTGCAGAGTGCTCACCTTCTCGAGGGCCGCAGGTTCGGCATACAGGACTGGGTCCTGGTGACCACGGATGCGAGCCTCCGAGGATGGGGGGCAGTCACTCAGGGAAGAAACTTCCAAGGGTTGTGGTCAAGTCAGGAGGCTTGTCTGCACATAAATATCCTGGAACTAAGGGCCATATACAACGCCCTGAGTCAAGCGGAGCCTCTGCTTCGCAACCAACCGGTGCTGATTCAGTCAGACAACATCACCGCAGTGGCTCATGTAAACCGCCAGGGCGGCACAAGAAGCAGAGTGGCGATGGCGGAAGCCACCAGGATTCTTCGTTGGGCAGAGAATCACGTGCAAGCACTGTCAGCAGTGTTCATTCCGGGAGTAGACAACTGGGAAGCAGACTTCCTCAGCAGGCACGACCTCCACCCGGGAGAGTGGGGACTTCATCACGAAGTCTTCACTCAGATTACAAATCGATGGGAACTGCCACAGGTGGACATGATGGCGTCCCGTCTCAACAAAAAGCTACAAAGGTATTGCGCCAGGTCAAGAGACCCTCAGGCGATAGCTGTGGACGCACTAGTAACACCGTGGGTGTTCCAGTCGGTCTATGTGTTTCCTCCTCTTCCTCTCATACCCAAGGTGCTGAGAATCGTAAGAAAAAGAGGAGTGAGAACAATACTCATTGTTCCGGATGACTTGGTACCCGGAACTGCAAGAATTGCTCACAGAGGACCCATGGCCTCTGCCATGCAGACAGGACCTGTTGCAACAGGGGCCCTGTCTGTTCCAAGACTTACCGCGGCTGCGTTTGACGGCATGGCGGTTGAACGCAGGATCCTAGCGGAAAAAGGCATTCCGGATGAAGTTATTCCTACGCTGATAAAGGCTAGGAAGGACGTGACAGCAAAACACTATCACCGTATATGGCGAAAATATGTTGCCTGGTGTGAGGCCAGGAAGGCCCCTACAGAGGAATTCCAGCTGGGCCGGTTCCTGCACTTCCTACAGTCTGGAGTGACTATGGGCTTGAAGTTGGGGTCCATAAAGGTCCAGATTTCGGCCCTATCCATTTTCTTTCAAAAGGAACTGGCTTCTCTTCCTGAAGTTCAGACGTTTGTTAAGGGAGTGCTGCATATTCAGCCCCCTTTTGTGCCACCAGTGGCACTTTGGGATCTTAACGTGGTGTTGAGTGTCCTGAAATCTCACTGGTTTGAGCCACTTAAGACCGTGGAGTTAAAATATCTCACGTGGAAAGTGGTCATGCTATTGGCCTTAGCAGTAGCGGATCTTGCCACAGGCAAGCAGGACTTTTGCCCGGGGCGCCGCCTTCCGGAGGGCGCTGGCGCCATCTGGAGGGCGCCGCACCGTGGCAAGATCCGCCACTGCTGCCCGCTGTGTCCCCCATCCGCCACCGCTGCCCGCTGTGTCCCCGCCTCCTGTGAAGGGAACTAGACGCTACGCGTCTAGTTTCCCTTCGTGGAGTGTACCTTTGCTGAGCGGTGCGCGATGACGTCATCGTGCACCGCACAGCAAAAGGTCCTCTCCACGAAGGGACACTAGACGCTACGCTTTTGCTGTGCGGTGCGCGATGACGTCATCGCGCACCGCTCAGCAGTCAAGCGGCGCTAGTAATGTACAGGGGGCGTAACTGACCACGCCCCGTTTCCTGCCCGGGGCGCAGAGCGGGCTTGAACCGGCCCTGGGCCTTAGCTTCGGCTAGGCGTGTGTCAGAATTGGCGGCTTTGTCATGTAAAAGCCCCTATCTGGTTTTCCATATGGACAGGGCAGAATTACGAAGGTGGTGTCATCTTTTCATTTGAACCAACCTATTGTGGTGCCTGCGGCTACTCGTGACTTGGAGGATTCCAAGTTGCTTGATGTAGTCAGGGCTTTGAAGATCTATGTAGCCAGGATGGCTGGAGTCAGGAAGACTGACTCGCTGTTTATCCTGTATGCATCCAACAAGCTGGGTGCTCCTGCTTCAAAGCAAACCATTGCTCGCTGGATCTGTAGCACGATTCAGCAGGCTCATTCTGCGGCTGGATTGCCGCATCCAAAATCGGTGAAAGCCCATTCCACAAGGAAAGTGGGCTCTTCTTGGGCGGCTGCCCGAGGGGTCTCGGCATTACAGCTTTGCCGAGCAGCTACTTGGTCGGGTTCAAACACATTTGCTAAGTTCTACAAGTTTGATACCCTGGCTGAGGAGGACCTTGTGTTTGCCCATTCGGTGCTGCAGAGTCATCCGCACTCTCCCGCCCGTTTGGGAGCTTTGGTATAATCCCCATGGTCCTTACGGAGTCCCCAGCATCCACTAGGACGTTAGAGAAAATAAGATTTTACTCACCGGTAAATCTATTTCACGTAGTCCGTAGTGGATTCTGGGCGCCCGTCCCAAGTGCGGACTTTCTGCAATACGTGTATATAGTTATTGCTTAATAAAGGGTTATGTTATGTTGGCATCCATTGTTTGATGCTCTGTTGTTGTTCATACTGTTGACTGGGTAAGTTTATCACAAGTTATACGGTGTGATTGGTGTGGCTGGTATGAGTCTTACCCTGGATTCCAAAATCCTTTCCTTGTAATGTCAGCTCTTCCGGGCACAGTTTCCTTAACTGAGGTCTGGAGGAGGGGCATAGAGGGAGGAGCCAGTGCACACCAGTAGTACTAAATCTTTCTTAGAGTGCCCAGTCTCCTGCGGAGCCCGTCTATCCCCCATGGTCCTTACAGAGTCCCCAGCATCCACTACGGACTACGAGAAATAGATTTAACGGTGAGTAAAATATTATTTTGTATTTTATTTTTTATTTATATATATGTCTAACCAGTTGCAGCAATTAAATCAATCCTTGGTCAGACAAAAGTCTACTCCAGGTCACTCCCGTGTCTCTGGGTCATTTAAGCGGGCTGCTTCCTCCTCACAATCCACGTATCTCTCAGATGTTTCATCTGAAGAGGAGGGGGGAGTATACTGTCCTGTCAGACACTGAATCAGGTGTTTCTGACAAGGATTCTCCATTGCAAATTGATGTCCCTGCCCTAGTGGTTGCTATTAAGCAGATCCTACAAATCTCTGATGATGAGTATTCCACTACTGTGGCTAAGAAAACTGATATGTTTAAACGGCAGAAGGTGGTTAAAAATCTATTTCCTCGGGGGGACGTGGCCTAACGCTTGAGGGAGGAAGACGCGCCTTCACTGGGCTCCCGCTTGGCGTCTCCCAAAACCCCTTCACAGGCAGTATTAGACTGTGTCCCTTATCCCCAAAGTGCCCCCAACGGCCCAAGAAGGGTCCGAGGTAAGCGCTGCGGAGCTGGGAGACACTGTGCTGGTCTCTGCGGCTTGTGGCCTGCTTGGGTCCGGGAAGCTGCGGCCTCAATTTGAAGCAGGGACCCGCGGCAGCATCACGTTGGGCGCAGAGGCCCGAATATCATCGCAGAAGTCTGGTTTTTGGAGACCTGGGGTTCCTGGCCACTGTGGTGGGTGCTCCTGACCCGTAGACCTACGATTCCCTGCTGAAGAAGGTGGCTAACACCCGCTACCCAATGAGATTCCGAGGCAGGCTGCAGACTTAGTGAGTCTCAGTGCAGTGGCTGGCCTCTATAACACCTTGGAGGGAGTCACATTGGGACACTGAGAGACCCAGCTTAGCCAGCACACACTGCCACTGCTCTATCCCTTGTTTCCCCCCGCTGTGCTTGGGAAGAGTCCCCTTACAAGGTCTTCACCTGCGGCGGGCGCTGTGTGACCTACGGCCAGTCATGTGTGCTTTGGAGCCTGACCAACTGTCCTGCTGAGCTGCCCTGCTGGTAAAGTCCGTTGACGGGCAGCCATCTTACTCCCACCACTGTAGCACATAATTGCAGCTCACAGGAACCGGGATGTGGTTTGGCTGGCAACAAAAGAAGAGGCAAGGGCACTGGCTGCCTTTGACACGCTGCGCTGTGCCTGAGACACGGCACAGGTCCTGCTGGAGTCCCCCATTCTGGGGTGCACAGATGGCGGCTATTGTAATCTGAGGTAAGCAAGTTGCCTCCAGTAGTCCCTATACACATCGGGGGAATACCTGGCCTCACTACCCTCCTGCCCAGATTGCAGCACCAGCTCCCCAGCTAAGCTAAATAGACATTAACAGGGACCAACCCAATCCACCTGGGCAAGAACTCTATTTAGTTAAAGGGGTCCTATTGTACCTCCTACATTTTTGGCCCTGTCTCACAACATTGCCGCATATCATATATCTTAGCCCAGTGGCTGTATTTTGCTAAACCATGTGACTGGTTCTGAGGTGCTTCCCTCCTGGGACCGACAGCTGAGCCCACACTACATTACAGGCCTATCGTGCCCTATTGACCTTGGATCTGGGCTGACCCCCTCTTGTTGGGCTCCTGACGCTTTGACTGCTGCGGGGATTCACTCACTGGTGTACAAGTGCAGCGCAGGGTGCCCTGTGTCCCTCTCTAAGGCAGTCTTTATCATAGGGAGACTTCCTATAACAACTATGTTTTGAACCTCTCCTCACTGACCACCCGGATCCTCTACGTTTTTGCTTGTTTACTACATTCGCACTGTTTCAGTCTCACCATGTCTAAACAAAACGCTAAGGCGAAGAAGAATGCGCAACAAGGAATTATGCAACACCTTTCACGACCAATGTCGCTTCATCATTCCGACTCTCCCCCGACCTCTCCGGCTAACTCTCCAGGAGTGGATTCGTCCTCTGGCGATTTCTTTCGCTACCAAGAATGATATCCGGGAGATGATGTCGGAACTTTCAGCAATTATTTGCAGATTTGCGTGACGATTTGACCTCTCTCTCCAACCGTACCGCTGCACTGGAAACTAAAGTTGACTCCAACTTCAAAGGTCTTCTGGAATTCTCTCAGGATGTCAATTACCTGTATCAAGAAATGGAATTTATTAGGGATAAGACGGAAGACCTGGAAAACGGGGAAATACGATGTAATCTCCATATCCGGAATATTCCTGGGTACTTGACACGTCTTTTCCAGAAATTGGTCCATGCTCTTAAGGATCAACCTCTACATATTGAGTGGGCCCATAGAGCCCTCCGTCCGAAATCCAGAGAGGGAGACCCTCCCAGAGATGTGGTGTTGAAATTTCTTTCCTTTAAAGTAAAATACCAGATACCTAACTTCAGTAGATTACTGTCTCGCGCAGTGTTTGAGGATTCCCAATTGCAAATCTTCCAAGATTTAGCCCCTTCAACCATCCTTAACAGAAGAGAGCTACGCGACACCACAAGAGTCCTCCGCGATAACGGCTACAAATACAATTGGGGGTTTCCATTTCATTTGATAGTGGACGTGAACGGCCGTCCAGTGTCGGTAAGCAACCCTAAGGAAGGGACTGATCTACTTCACAGACTTCAGCTTTCTCCAACGGAGGTCAGTCCCACATCTGGCAGCCCGACACGGTCCTGAAGGGGAATACCTAGCAGGTAATGGGAGGTCCCACTCCGTTTCACTTTGACTTTTCCTTTACATTATTCTTAGACTGTGGTCTCTGGACTTTGTGTACATCTGGATGACTGTAGCCTCCCTGGCCTCGTAACACCTTAGTCACCATTTTACTTTTCTATTGTTTAGCGCCAGTCCAGTGGCTGTTGCAATGCTAGGAAGTGGGGACCTTCCATAGTTTTCATGTTTTCCACATTGTTCCCCTGTTCGGATTTTCCAAATAATTGCACCTTTCTTATAGTTATTCTGTTATTTTATACATGTCGTGTTTATGATAATGCTATTTTTGTTCTTGTTTACCAATGCAAAATGTTTATAGTAACTAATACATTTTGGTTCTGGGTGAACAGCTCTTAGCTTCCTCCCGCTACCCCCCCCCCCCCCCCCAATAGTTGGGATTAAAGTGAGAGCTATCCCATTCACGCTTACTCTGATTCTCTAGTAATTGATTACTCTTTTCTTTAGCCCTCGCAGTACCTGGGTCCTCTAAGTTTGCTTGCATCTCTAAGCTGACCTATTTCCCTCCCCCCTGATAGGACCCACTCTGTGTGAACGGATCCCTCTTTGGAGGGGACTTCTCTAGTTCACACTCCCACCCCTTTTCTCCCTATTTCATTTCCCCTTCAGCAGCTACCATTATTTGTTTTCAGGCCTTTTTCCCCAGCAAGTGATAAGGTAATAGTAGAGTGAGCCTACCTAGTTATCATTATGCCCTCTAATGTACTCTCTTTGAATGTTAAGGGATTAATCACCCCTCACAAACGTTCCCTTTTATTTAGGACACTTAACACTCGCCAAGGGGACATAGTATTTCTCCAGGAAACACATCTTAGAAAAGACTCCCACCCCTCGTTGGAACCTAGACGGTTCCCTACCACAGTTTACTCCTCTCACACTTCAAAAAGGAATGGAGTAGCTATCCTGTTGCGCACCACGGTCCCATTTCAGATCCTCTCCACTAAAACAGATAATGAAGGGCGTAACATCATATTGGTTTGCCAATTGGGCCCCCAAGTTCTGACCCTGGTGAATTTGTACACCCCAAATGTGGGCCAAAGTGGCTTCTTTCAGAAACTCCTTCCGAATATTCAATCCACCCATAGAGGTATCCTCCTAGTGGGTGGAGATTTCAATTCTGTAATATCATCAGACTTCGATAAAAGCGTCCCAACTCGCCCACACTCTCAGCATAAACCCCCCGGGTAGTTTAAAGAGGCACATGGCTGAGGCTGGCCTATTCGACACGTGGTGGGCACACTACCCGTCCTCCAGGGATTACACATTTTTCTCAAACCCCCATGGTACTGTACATACACACATATAGACATGATTCTTGGATGCAATAGTGTAGTACAGACACTACTGAAGGTAGATATTAGTTCTAATTCCTGGTCCAACCATTCCATTGTACTGGCTTCCATTAACCCAATAGGATCCCGAAAGGGACGCCATTCTTGGAGGTTAAATGAAACCCTACTTCACATCCCGCACTTCAAGGACTACATAAAAACCTAACTGCAAAATTATTTTGATGTTAACGTTACTGATGATGTCCCCTTTCCAGTAATTTGGGAAGCCCATAAGGCAGTCCTTAGAGGTGTGATAATGAAATATGTGTCCCATAGGAAAAAACATAATGACAGGATTTCATCCCTCTCATCTCGATTAGCCCAACTAAAACGCACGCATAAACGTGTTAGAGGTGAACTTCAGTGCCTTCTAGCTAAACGCACAGAAAAATCTCTTAGGAATCTCAATAAAAAATTGTATGAAAAATGAATAAATCTGACTCCCTTTTGGCAGTGAGACTGAGAGCAAAGTGGGCCTCTCAAACTATCTTGGCTCTTAGAAATGATTTGAATGTCCTTAGTTATGACCCAGGATCTATCAACAACTCATTCTATGCCTGCTATAAATCTCTCTATAACTTGCCTGGCCCGGTTGCAGGACCCAGTGTGCCTTCTGACCTTGCTCAGAATTATCTGGATGCCAGTAACCTCCCTAAACTCTCAGACTCTGCCATACATCTCAACTCCCCTATTTCCCTCGAAAAATTTCATTCGGCCCTGAAGACCCAAAAACCCTTTAAGGCTCCAGGCCCTGATGGTTTCCCTGTGTACTATTACAAGTCTTTCTCGGGTTTACTGGCTCCTCATTTGATTGCTATTTTAAACAAAGTGATATAAGGTGAGCGATTTCATGCTGATTCCTTGAAATCTGCAATCAGTGTGCTCCAAAATCCCGGAAAAGATCCCACACGTTGCACGAGTTACAGACCTATTTCACTCATCAATGCAGATGTAAAGCTATTTGCGAAAATATTGGCTATTAGGCTCAATTTATACCTGACACAACTGATTGACACAAACCAGATGGGCTTTGTTCCTACAAGACAGGCCCTTGACAATAATAGGCGTACGATCAATTAATCTCATACATCAATAAACATAAGAATCCAGCAGTTCTGTTATCACTAGATGCTGAAAAGACCTTTGACCGCCTGTCCTGGCCTTTTATGTTCCAAACATTGAGATCATATGGCCTATGTGGTGGCTATATATATCTGCATTGCACGCTATGTATCATAACCCTGCGGCGAGAGTCTCAACTAATGGACTTTCATCTCCCTCATTCGGCTTGGGAAATGGCACAATACAGGGTTGCCCCTGTCCCCCCTACTGTATGCCCTAAGTAATGAACCCCTCGTGGCTCATATTAGGCAGAATCCTGATTATTAAAGGGATTTCAGTTCAGGGTTCCCAATACAAGATCTCACTTTTTTGCGGACGATGGCCTACTTTCTTTAACGTCTCCATTGACATCTCTCCCCAATTTACAGGCTGAACTTTAATTATATAGTACTTTATCAGGACATAAGGTGAACAGCACTAAATCCGAAGCATTGGCATTTCACCTCCCCCACACCTCGGTACAGCTGTTGGAGGAGAATTTTGATTATGTCTGGAGGTCTAAATCCATCAAGTATCTTGGTATCCAAATCACAAAACACACTATGACCAGTTGTTTAAGACCAATTATATCCCTCTCCTGCACAATATTAAACAGGATATAGCTAAGTGGACACCCCTGTGCATTTCTTGGACAGGTAAAATAAACTCAATCAAAATGACTATTCTTCCGAGATTGCTCTATTTATTTCAAACCATCCCGATAATTGTTCCCTCCTCATTTCTTCGCACTGTGCAATCTTTGTGCGGCCAATTTATCTGGTCTAATAAAACACACAGACACAGTAGGAGATGTCTTGCTAAATCCTCGATTAATGGTGGTTTAGGCCTGCCTATATTTGAACGGTACTATCAAGCTACTCAACTGAGCCACATAGTGGCCTAGCATACTCCAGAGGGGTGCAAGAAGTGGTTATCTCTGGAAAATAATCTGATTGATTATCATCAGGTTAGCACTCTCCCATGGCTACCTCCACGTATGAGACCGGCCTCGGTCAGCACTACTCCCTATGTTCATTCCGTACTAAAAACTTGGGATAGTATGAATAGGAATCTCCAGTTAGCTCCCTACCTTTCTCCTTTTGACACCTCTCTGGCGCCACCCTGACTTCACTTTGGGTTGTATGACCCCCTATTTGCACCCATGGGTCGCAGTGGGTATAACCAGACTTATACATATTGTATCGGGGAATTTGCCCTGCCATATTTTCCTGCCCTTTGTGAGAAGTATGGCATACTGCATGCTAGATTTCTCTTACGTCCTAGAGGATGCTGGGGACTCCGTAAGGACCATGGGGATAGAGGGGCTCTGCAGGAGACATGGGCACTTTAAGAAAGACTTTAGATCTGGTGTGCACTGGCTCCTCCCTCTTTGCCCCTCCTCCAGACCTCAGTTTGATACTGTGCCCAGTGGAGACTGGATGCTTTTCAGAGAGCTCTCCTGAGCTTTCTGACAGAAAGTATATTTGTTAGGTTTTTTATTTTCAGGGAGCCTGCTGGCAACAGACTCCCTGCATCGAAGGACTGAGGGGAGAGAAGCAGACCTACTTCTGTGAGTTTCAAGGCTCTGCTTCTTAGGTTACTGGACACCATTAGCTCCAGAGGGAGTCAGAACACAGGTCTCATCCTGGAGTTCGTCCCGGAGCCGTGCCGCCATCCTACTCAGAGCCGGAAGATAGAAGCCGGGTGAGTATGAGAAGAAAAGAAGACTTGAGAGGCGGCAGAAGACTTCATGATCTTCACTGAATTAACGCACAGCAGTGCAGCTGTGCGCCATTGCTCCCACACACCTCACACACGGCAGTCACTGTAAGGGTGCAGGGCGCAGGGGGGGGCGCCCTGGGCAGCAATATAAACCTAATTTCTGGCAAAAGAGATATATATACAGCTAGGCACTGTATATATAAAGAGCCCCCGCCAGTTTTTATTATATTTAAGCGGGACAGAAGCCCGCCGCCGAGGGGGCGGGCTTCTCCCTCAGCACTCACCAGCGCCATTTTCTCCACAGCACAGCTGAGGGGAAGCTCCCCGGACTCTCCCCTGCTTATCCACGGTGAAAGGGGGTTTCAGAGAAGAGGGGGGGGGGCACATAATTGGCAGCAAATAATAGTATTACAGCGCTACTGGGTAAACACATTGTGTGTTTTTCCTGGGGTATTAGCGCTGGGTGTGTGCTGACATACTCTCTCTCTGTCTCTCCAAAGGGCCTTGTGGGGGAACTGTCTTCAGATAAGAGGATTCCCTGAGTGTGTGGTGTGTCGGTACGTGTGTGTTGACATGTCTGAGGTAAAAGGCTCTTCTAAGGAGGAGATGGAGCAAATGTGTGTGTGTGGTGTCTCCGTCAACAACGCCGACACCTGACTGGATATGTGGAATTAAGTGCTGAGGTAAATTTATTGCACAAAAGATTAGAGAACAGACAGGGAATCTACCCATGTCTGTCCCTATGTTGCAGGGACCTTCAGAGTCTCAAAACGCCCACTATCCAAAATAATAGACACTGATACCGACACGGAGTCTGACTCCAGTGTCGACTACGATGATGCAAAGTTACAGCCAAAACTGGCAGAAAAGTATTCAATATATGATTATTGTAATAAAAGATGTTTTGCATATCACTGATGACCCATCTGTCCCTGACACGAGGGTACACATGTTTAAGGGGAAGAAAGCTGAGATAACATTTCCCCCCTCTCATGAACCAAATGAATTGTGTGAAAAAGAGCGGGAATCTCCAGAGAAGAAACTGCAGTTTCCCAAAAGAATTCTCATGGCGTATCCTTTACCTGCTAGGGCCAGGATACGATGGGAATCCTCCCCTAGGATGGACAAGGCATTGACACGTTTACACAAAAGGTAGCACTGACATACCAAGATACAGCTACCCTCAGGGATCCTGCAGATAACATGCAGAAAAGTACGTTGAAGTCCATTTACACACATTCTGGTACACTACTCAGACCGGCGATTGTGTCGGCAGGGGTTTATAGCGCTGTAGCAGCGTGGACAGATACCTTATCAGCGGAGATTGAAACCCTAGATAAGGATACCATGTTATTGACCCTAGGATATATAAAAGATGCTGTCTTATATATAAGACATGCTCAAAGAGACATTGGTCTACTGGGTTCTAGAGTCAACGCTATGTCGATTTCTGCTAGACGTGTGCTGTGGAACATGCAATGGACAGGTGATGCCGACTAAAAGAGGCATATGGAGGTTTTACCTTACAAGGGTGAGGAATTGTGTGGAGAAGGGCTCTCGGACCTGGTCTCCACAGCTATAGCTGGTAAATCTGATCTTTTGCCTTATATTCCCTCACAGCCTAAGAAAGCACGACATTATCAAATGCAGTCCTTTCTGTTGCAGAAAAACAAGAAAGTACGAGGAGCATCCTTTCTTACCAGAGGTAAGGGCGCAGGGCACAGCTAGTTCCCAGGAACAGAAGTCCTCCCCGGCCTCTACTAAATCCACCGCATGACGCTGGGGCTCCGCTAAGGGAGTCCGCCCCAGTGGGAGCACGTCTTCGACTCTTCAGCCACATCTGAGTTCACTCACAGGTGGATGCCTGGGCAATAGAAATTGTTTCTAAGGGTTACAAGCTGGAATTCGAAGAGGTGCCTCCTCACCGGTTTTCCTTATCGGCCCTACCGGCTTCTCCCCCAGAAAGGGAGATAATATTAAATACAATTCACACATTGTATCTCCAACAGGTGGTGCTCAAGGTTCCCCTCCTTTAACAAGGAAGGGGATATTACTCAACCTTGGCTGTAGTCCCGAAACCGGACGGTTCGGTCAGACCTATTTTAAAATTAAAATCTCTGAACCTATACTTGAAAAGGTTCAAATTCAAGGTGGAATCGCTCAGAGCGATCATCACCAGCCTGGAAGGGGGGGGATTTTATGGTGTATCTAGACATAAAGTCTGCATACCTACATGTTCCCATTTATCCACCCCATCAGGCGTACCTGAGAATTACGGTACAGTATTGTCATTACCAATTTCAGGGTAATTGGTGGAAATGATGGTGCTCCTACGCAAGCAAGGAGTCACAATTATCCCATACTTGGACGATCTCCTAATAAGGGCAAGATCAAAAGAGCAGTTGTTGAACAGCGTGTCACTTTCGCTGAAGGTGTCACAGCAACTCGGCTGGATTCTCAATATCCCGAAGTCACAGTTGGTTCCTATGACTCGTCTGCCCTTCTTGGGTATGATTCTGAATACGGACCAGAAATGGGTTTATCTTCCGATAGAGAAGGCCCAGGAACTAATGACTCTGGTAAAAAAAACCTATTAAAGCCAAAACAGGTGTCAGTGCATCACTGCACTCGGGTCCTGGGAAAGATGGTGGCATCTTACGGGGTGTCGAAGTCGGAAAATATTGCAATACACACACCACATGCAAACACCACACAGATGGCATCCATATATGCACTTAGTCTGGCGTGCGTGCAGCATACTCGCAAATTGCGTAGAATCGCCTCCCACGGGAGTGCGCTTACGGGCGTGGTATGAGCAATTACAGAAAGATTCTTACTTGCAATGGAAATTAATGCAGTACATGCCACAGCCTGTGTCGAGTCACTGTTCACACACACACTAATCTAACCAAACATGCACATCTTTCCAACACAATATCTTGGTATTCCAATGTTTGAACAGACCCCCTGGTCTGTGAAGAAAGATACACACAAACCAAACTGTCATTGTTTAATGGAAACCAGAACAATGAGAGACAAATATCCCAAATAGATACACACAAGCTTGTGGTTACAAATTATTAACTACAGGCAGCCTGCAGTAACACTTGTATATATATATATATATATATATATGTATATATATATATATATAGACAAATATGATATAGCGCTGATTATTGCCTTACAGAGAAAATATAAGATATGTGTATAAAGATACACTAGGCGTGTGTCCATATATTTGAATCACAGCAACTTCATGTGGATGTTGCCAGAAGCACTAGATCCTCGTTATAATAGTAGGACCGCAGCTCCCCTTCCAACAATCCGAACTCCTCCGGAGAAAAAGTATCTGTCAACAAAGCATATATAGGGGGCGCTCCATAGTGCATAAAAGTTTTATTTTAAAAATAATACACAGGGTATTTTAAAACCAATTGTAAATATTCGTACCAGAAGGCAACCAGTGTGGGCTGGTTACCACGTGATTCAAGTAAGGGTGATCAATTGGAAAAGCAGCAGCAAGTGTCAGGCGATCATACCGGATACCTCCACCCGACGACGGCTGGTCTCCCCAGGCTCTCGGGCAGGAATCACACACGTCCCCGACTCCTTGCTCAGCGATACCAATGATCATGTACGTCACCAGACTCCGCCCCAACGCGTTTCGTCATAGACTTCGTCAGAGGGCTGGAGTCTGTGACGATCAGGTCCATTATAAAGTGTTCAGTGTCTAATTTACATGAGTATTGGAGTGATTACACCTGAGCTGCAGGCTGTTGTTTAAAGCTATGGTGGAAGTATACCATAACGATACTCCCTGGTAGTAATTAAGAGCTTGTTAGATAAATGTACAAGAAGATATATATTGTTACATTGTCATGTTATCATTAAAGACCACCTCTCAAATGAAGGTGTACACATTAACGGAACTATTATAGTCTCCATAATTATATAAAACAATTTAGACCATTTATAGGATTTAAGGACACAGTCTGCAGCTTGGTTTACAAAGCCGTAAAAGATCAGATTACATAAGTATAGGGTCTGCAGGATGTGAGCCACAAACTGTCGTATATTGGCATAATAGACCCCTAATGAACACACATTTAGGATATTATACTAAAAACAAGTATTATTTAGATTATTTAGATAGATTATTTCAGTTATTCAAACAATTTAAATTAGGATGAATAATAAGCACCACTAAATGCGGCTAAGCGTAGATAGTGTATAATTAAATACAAGTTGCAGGGGAAGTGTTCCTTCATTATTTAAATCCTTTTCTAAGATTTTTTTTTTACAATACCACAGTGTGCGGTCAGATCCTACATTATAAAAGCATAACTGGCATAGTGTACACCGGCCTTAATGGCGCAATATATAGAACATACATGAATATAAAATTTACTAGTTGACATCTGATTAAACAATTCAAATATAGATGGATTTTATACATATAACAATGCGTACCCATTATGCTATTATATGACTAGATAAACAATAAGTACATAAACGACTGGATGATTATTTATATGGGTCTGACAACACAATCACGTAAACAGAATAATATTCAGAGAATTGCCAGAAAGTTATCAAAGGGAGTATATATATATATGTGGGGAGAATATCACTTAAGGAAAGGGGTGATCACTTTGATGGTGTTCCTTGAAGTGTCACACCATCAAAGTGATCCGACGAAGCTTCGATTTAAAGGTATCGAACACATTAGTATGAATAAATATGGGGGAGACCGGGACTTAGAACTAGAACGCAGAGAAACTTTCTGGATACTTACCCTCAAAACTCTGAGACCAGAGGGGTTAAATGAAGGGTTTGAGATCACCCCTTTCCTTAAGTGATATTCTCCCCACATATATATATATACTCCCTTTGATAACTTTCTGGCAATTCTCTGAATATTATTCTGTTTACGTGATTGTGTTGTCAGACCCATATAAATAATCATCCAGTCGTTTATGTACTTATTGTTTATCTAGTCATATAATAGCATAATGGGTACGCATTGTTATATGTATAAAATCCATCTATATTTGAATTGTTTAATCAGATGTCAACTAGTAAATTTTATATTCATGTATGTTCTATATATTGCGCCATTAAGGCCGGTGTACACTATGCCAGTTATGCTTTTATAATGTAGGATCTGACCGCACACTGTGGTATTGTAAAAAAAAATCTTAGAAAAGGATTTAAATAATGAAGGAACACTTCCCCTGCAACTTGTATTTAATTATACACTATCTACGCTTAGCCGCATTTAGTGGTGCTTATTATTCATCCTAATTTAAATTGTTTGAATAACTGAAATAATCTATCTAAATAATCTAAATAATACTTGTTTTTAGTATAATATCCTAAATGTGTGTTCATTAGGGGTCTATTATGCCAATATACGACAGTTTGTGGCTCACATCCTGCAGACCCTATACTTATGTAATCTGATCTTTTACGGCTTTGTAAACCAAGCTGCAGACTGTGTCCTTAAATCCTATAAATGGTCTAAATTGTTTTATATAATTATGGAGACTATAATAGTTCCGTTAATGTGTACACCTTCATTTGAGAGGTGGTCTTTAATGATAACATGACAATGTAACAATATATATCTTCTTGTACATTTATCTAACAAGCTCTTAATTACTACCAGGGAGTATCGTTATGGTATACTTCCACCATAGCTTTAAACAACAGCCTGCAGCTCAGGTGTAATCACTCCAATACTCATGTAAATTAGACACTGAACACTTTATAATGGACCTGATCGTCACAGACTCCAGCCCTCTGACGAAGTCTATGACGAAACGCGTTGGGGCGGAGTCTGGTGACGTACATGATCATTGGTATCGCTGAGCAAGGAGTCGGGGACGTGTGTGATTCCTGCCCGAGAGCCTGGGGAGACCAGCCGTTGTCGGGTGGAGGTATCCGGTATGATCGCCTGACACTTGCTGCTGCTTTTCCAATTGATCACCCTTACTTGAATCACGTGGTAACCAGCCCACACTGGTTGCCTTCTGGTACGAATATTTACAATTGGTTTTAAAATACCCTGTGTATTATTTTTAAAATAAAACTTTTATGCACTATGGAGCGCCCCCTATATATGCTTTGTTGACAGATATATATATATATATATATATATTTATTTGTGTGTGTATCTTGAGAATGGTTGGTCATTTCATGTGTAGGATCATGTTGCTTGAAGATAGCATGACAGGGTAATCTAATGAACATGGAAATATCTGTCACACATTGCATGTTTCCCAAACTTGGTGCACACATTGCACATAGTCTGCCCTTTCCCCTCATGCAACTTTTACTTATTTGCAAGGCACAACAAGGGAATTATACACCTTTACAGTATATGAGGGGACAGTAACTGATCAGAGCATCATGCATGGTATCTACGTGTTCGGATAATTATGAGTAATAATCCGGTGTTGGTTTGGAGAAGATCGCATGTCGTTGCGAATAGTTATTCGCAAAGGCAGATTAAAGGTATATTTGTGTTTATTATGTACTTGGTATGCGGCTGGAATCCAGAGCTACACACCCCTGGATCAAGGCATCGCCCATCTCTTCAAACTGACCAATGACCTCTCCTGTACTGTAAACGACCATCCCTCCAACCAATCAGTGGAGAGCATACAACCCCATTGTATTGTATTTTGGGCAAGGGTATATAAACCTTGCACCTGGGCTCGTCGCTCTCTCTCTCAGCTTTTTAAAAGACTCATAGGTCATCTTGCCAGATCGACTAGAGGACCGGATCCGGGTTGCGCAGGCGAACAAAGCGTACGTATCATTGGGTGTGACTCTCTCTCTGTGATTGAATTGTATTGTGTTGTACCATTATATTTTAACTTATTGTAAACCCCTTTTACAAATATATTATTACTTATTGCTGCTTTGGACCACAACATACAATCAAATACTGGTGTCGCATTCAGTTTGTGTTGAGCGTTTGTATAGTATAATTGCCACACCTAGAGCTGCCTCGTGCTCTCAGCGTGTCGGTCTGTGTGTATGCACTGAGTGTAAGCTGCACGGCTATTCCGGCGTGTGTACGCTAACTGGGGACAGAGTATTTATTACAGCAGCCGCAGCGGCTTCAGTTACAGTGTGCAATAGGGGTTAGTGGCTGTTTTTCCAAGAAGTCTATCGAACTTCCCAATTGGGGACATCGTCCGGCTCGTCTCATACCCGGCTTTTGCACAACAGTACAGGCGCTTGCCAGCAGCAAAGGGTGGATTAGCATTATTATATTGTGTTGAGCTATCTTGTGCTGATGAACCGCGCCTGTACTGCATTGGTTAGGGATGCTGGCGTGAACCGCAAGGACAAAGGAGAAAAAAAAGCCATTTAAAAGTTTTTTTGTTTTTTTCTTCTTTTTTTTTCTTTTGCACATGTAACTTTGCATAAAGGTGCACACAGCGTACCCATACTTTGCATCTATCCCACATATTGTTGCCATAGATTATAACGGTCATTTATAGGTTTGTGTGAAACCGGATACATCTGTGTTGCTATATACATTTGAAGTAACCGTGTTATAGTATTTTAGGTTAAAACAGAGCAACTGTGGGGTGTGTTCGTGAGCGAAAATAGTTTATATCGCTCACATTTATACTGTGTGATTTGTTTTCGTGCGGGCGCACTTTTGTACACGTGGCCCAGACAAAGTACGTGAGCACGCACAAGCATGAAAAGGCACGTGCGGTTGCGTAATTACGCAAGTTGCGTAAGATCGCTAACGCCAAGGACAAACCACACAATAGTTCTATTTAAAGCGGAGTAGTAGATGTTTATCTACAAATAGCACATAACTATCCGGTTTCAAACGCAGATTAGAATAACATTGATAAAGTGTGTTACCTCTGGGGAAAGCTATCAGTTAACAGGGAAGGATATTTTTCTGATCAGAAAACTATAGAGTGCTAGTGTGGGCTGAAAAAGGTGTGAATGTATTGAACCCTGCTTGGTGGACTTGGTGAACTCGGTGAACTTGGTGAGCACGGTCTAGGTGAACACGTGCAACGGAGTGTGATAAAGCTTTGTGAAGTTGTTGTTTTAAAGGTTTTTTTTCTTGGTATTACACTCCGGCTGTTTTGGAGCACAGTGTGAAGACTCCAGTGATCCTACAACTTATAGATAGCAAGTGTCTATAAGCTGTAAGATTGGACCGCACGATTGTGTGAGCGATACGTGGCGCAACGTGATACGAAGTTTTGCATATTTGTGCGTAAACCTCGTCATCATACGCGTTGTGTAAAGCACATGCAAGCGTGATTTGTGTAAAAATTGTCTTTTAGGCAGATATTCACTGGGTACGGTAAGTTACTCCAAAGGCCCAGGGGATATAGGCCGAAGTAGGGCCTGCACTGGCTACGCGTGTCTGCTAAACAGGGCGGATCCGTGGTACTCGGAGCAGAAGAAGTTAGTGGAAGAACTTTGAGGACTTCCACCATTAGACTACTGTGTTTGGAGCATTTTAGGAAGTTTTCCCGTGTTAAAAGGGTCCACAATGGGAGCCAAGTGCACAACACAGGGACGTTCCTCAGTCAGGGTTCAGACAGCAGAATTGAGACCCAGGGGGTCTGCTCGGTTGGTAATGTGGGGGAAGTATGGTCCCCACACTGAGACCTTTTGTGATGAATGGACACGAATGACTGTGGGGGATAAAGCATCATTTCCTGGGATAGGTAGTTTTGATCCAGAGGTACTACACAATGTAAGGATTAGAATATGTCTGCTCAAATCCAGAAAGCAAAGGGTAAGGCATACAGATTGTTTAAACTTGTGGCAACAAGAGGGGGATGTGCAAAGGGAGCTTGCTCGCACAGCAAGTTCCAAACCAGGCAGAAGCGTGAATGCGACAGCACCACCACCACCATATGTTGATGGAGAGAAGAGTGTCACCACCAATGATACAAAGGTAGAGGTCAGGGAAATGCGCAGCGAATGTATTAAAACTAACGCTTGTACCTTGTACCCTGTTTTACCTTCTTCCCAAGATTACAGCAACATAGAGGATAAGCCTAGCATGATCTCAGCCCTTGCCCTGGCTGCCACCATACATGACACAAGGGTGGGCATTGCCCAACCACCAAGGGCAGTGGCCATATCAGCCAGTGAGGGGGCAGATGAGATCGTGGCGACTGGTAAGTACGGTACCGTCCATTATGCAGAAACAGTGACTCCCCATATTGTAGAGACAAACAAGAAAGATGTGGTTGAGTTGCATCCAGTTAGGGTGATTGCAGTCCCTAACGGGAGAACTGACACTCAGGGGGTGACCCCAATCAGGAACATTGCAATGTACTGTCCCTGGTCCCGTATGGAGCTGAGGTCAATTATGGCAGAATTCCCTGACCCCAGAAAGGATTTAGTTGGATGCCAGAAATATATAAAAGATTTAGGACTTTCCCAAGAACCAACAAACAAAGATTGGCGGACGGTGTTGCGAGCGAGTCTCCCCTCTAACATTGACATCCCAAAATTTATTACAGACTGCAACCTAGATGCAGAAGTGCCACTCACTGATGCTTACAATCAGGAGAATGTCAGGCAAATCAATATACAACTAGGTTTGTATTTCCCAGCCGTAGTTAGATGGAATAAGATTTTTTCCATAAGACAGAAAGAGAATGAACTGGCATCCGAATATTTCCACAGAGCTTTGATGGAAATGGCTAAATTCACTGGGGTTGAGGATATTAGAGACAATGTCAACCACAGGGAAGTAGCTGTCTCTGTATTATTAGAGGGATTGAAGGAGGCACTGAAAACCAGGGTGCAAACTTCTATGCCAAACTGGAGGGGTATTACGGTGACTGCACTTAGGGAATCCGCACTGGAGCACGACCGTAATATCCAGAAAACCAGGGAGGCACAAGGGGAGCGGTTGATGGTTATGAGCATCCAAGCACTGGAAGGAGCACCAACTCGACCAAAACCCCAGGCCCCTGACACATGGAAAAAGCCAAGAGTTTGTTATCTGTGTAAAAGGGAAGGGCATTATGCCAGCAATTGTAACAGCACACAAAAATTCAGACCCCCTAGACAAGAACACGAGCAAAGTAATTATACACATAGAGGAGATCAGGGATCATACAGGAGAGAGTACGAGCCGCATAGAGGGGAAACAAGGAGGTATCCACCACGGGAGGACTGGCGAGCCCCCGAAGACTTACCGTTATCCCCCCCACATATCATAGCCGCCAACGCCCAAAGGGTGGGTCGACGGCCCCAATAGAGGTTAGGCCACACCTGTAGTCTGCAGCCTGTGAAGCTGATCGCTGGCCCTGGGAATGAACCTGAGGTCTTGGTCAAAGTAGCAGGAACACTACAACCATTTCTTGTAGATACAGGGGCGGCCACATCTGTACTCAAAGCTCCAACCAATTTACTGACCACGGGCAAAACCATTTCGGCTATGGGAGTAACAGGAATGGTGCAACACTACCCTTTGAGTAGACCGGCAGAGATTACGATAGGGCCCCTGCAGACCAAACACTCTTTTCTGCTGGCTGCATCGGCTCCGACTAATCTGCTCGGCAGAGATTTATTGTGTAAAATGCGGTGTGTCATATATTGTACTCCTGAGGGTGTCTTCTTGGATATACCCGAGAATCACGTTCAAGAAGTGCAAGATATATTAGACACCCCTCAAAGGCTAATGTCGCACTCTGCTGTTATAGACAAGTGTCCACCAAAGGTAGAGGAAATTATCTCACAAATACCGGGTTCCCTTTGGACCAAAGATGGACAAGACACTGGATTGATGGCGAATGTAGCCCCAGTAGTAGTACAAGTAAAAGATGGTAGGATAGCTCCAAAAATCCCTTAGTATCCTCTGAAGCCAGAGGTAGAATTAGGAGTGTACCCCGTCATAGAGCGCTTGCTACAACAGGGCATCCTAGTCAGGACGTCCAGCACAGCCAATAGTCCCATCTTCCCTGTGAAAAAGAGTGGGGGGAGGGGTTACCGGCTAGTGCAGGATTTAAGAGGGGTGAACAAAATAGTTGAGAGTCAATTCCCCGTAGTGCCCAATCCAGCTGTCATCTTGATGCAGATCCCCGCAACCTCTTCATACTTCACTGTCATTGATCTCTGTTCTGCCTTCTTTTCTGTCCCTCTCCACCCTGACAGTCAGTACCTTTTCGCCTTCTCTTACAGGGGAGTACAGTACACCTGGACTCGTCTCCCCCAAGGCTTCATTGACAGCCCAAGTATCTTCTCCCAAGCACTGCATGACTGCAATCCTTTCAACCTGAAAATGGCTCAGTGCTAATACAGTATGTTGATGACTTATTGTTGTGCTCTGACTCATTTGAAACGTCCTTTGCAGATACGAAGCAGCTGCTGCTTCACCTCTCCCAGACAGGACACAAGGTTTCAAAGGATAAATTACAGTTGTGCAGTAAAAGGGTGAGGTATTTGGGGCATTGCTTGACAGAAGGACGACACCTCACTGCTGATAGGATAGAAGCGATTCGCAACATGACTCTGCCACAAACCCAGCAACAGATCCGCACTTTCCTAGGAATGTGTGGGTACTGCCGAAACTGGATCCCAGGGTTCTCCATACTGGCTTTACCTTTGCAAGAGATGGTCTCTTCAAACAAACCAGATCGGATTTCGCACACAGATGAGTCCAAACTGGCATTTGAGAGACTCAAACAGTGCCCATAACAGGCACCTGCATTAGGTATGCCAGATTATGGGAAACCCTTTGAATTGTACGGTACAGAGAGTGCTGGGTGTGCGGCAGGTGTTTTAACACAGAAATATGGTGATGCCAGCAGACCAGTAGCATACTACAGTGCACAATTGGACACTGTAGCACGGTCTCTCCCCACATGCTTGCGAAGTGTTGCAGCGATAGCTTTGCTAGTGAGTAAGAGCGAAGACGTAGTGTTAGGACACAACCTGACCATCCATACACCTCATGCAGTATCAGCCTTACTGAACTCCGCCCAAACCAGACATGTCTCATCGGCACGATTTACAAAGTGGGAATTAGCACTAATGGCCCCTGTAAACATCACTATAAAGAGATGCAGCACACTAAATCCTGCAACAATCCTGCCAAGTGTGCTTGGACAGGCACAAAGGGTGGAGGATGAGAATGATGGTAAAGGAGGAGCAGTGCAGACACTGATACGCATGATTGTATGGAATATCTGAACCAGACTTTCACTGCGAGACCTGACATTAGTGACAACCCACTGGAAAACGTAGATTTTACCTTCTACACTGACGGTAGTTGCCACAGACAGACGGACACGGGAGACCTGTGCACTGGGTACGCAGTTGTAGATGACAGAAGTATCATAAAAGCTGAGCCCCTGGGCCCACCGCACTCAGCACAAGTTGCTGAGCTGGTCGCCCTAACCAGAGCGTGTGAATTGGCCAAGGGTAAGTCAGCTAATATATACACAGATTCTAGGTATGCCTTTGGAGTGGTACATGATTTCGGGGCCCTATGGCGCCTCAGAAATTTCATGACAGCAGCTGGCACACCCGTGGCGCATGCGACCCACATCAAAAGATTGCTATCAGCAATACAAGACCTCGACAGAGTGGCTGTTATCAAGTGCAAAGCCCACACTTACAGTCAAGACCCAGTGTCACTTGGTAACAGCCGGGCAGATGAAGCTGCCAAGGCAGCAGCAAGTTCAGCCACACTAACCAACATCACACCACTGATGACATTTAACACAATAAGCACACAACAACTCATTGAAATGCAAGATTTGTGTTCCCTGCAGGAGAAGTCCGTCTGGAAGGCGAAGGAATATGGAAGAGAGTATTCGGGCCTCTGGACAGATGGGCACGGTAAGCCAGTGGCTCCCAGAGCATATCTTCCAAGCTTAGCTGAGGCGGCACACGGTCTGACTCATCTAGGTAAAGAGGGTATGTGTAAGCTGGTGAGAGCCTACTGGTGTGCGCCAGGATTCTCTTCTCATGCGGGTAAGAGAGCAATGACATGTCTTACTTGCTTGAGGAAGAATATTGGAAAGTCAATACCAACAGAACCATCCCATATCCCTCCGACAGACGGCCCTTTTCAGGTAATACAAATTGACTTCATACAGTTACCACCCTGTAGGAATTTAAAATATGTATTAGTCTGTATTGATGTGTTTTCAAACTGGGTAGAAGCGTTCCCTGCTGCCACAAATACTGCTACGTTCACTGCAAAGAAAATTGTGCAGGAATTTGTGTGTAGATATGGTATCCCTAGAATAATTGAAAGTGATAGGGGTACCCATTTTACAGGTGAAGTCTTTCAGGTCATGTGCAAACTGATGGGTATTAATAGCAAGCTACATACTCCGTACCGGCCACAGGCGAGCGCAAAGGTGGAGAGAATGAATAGCACTATTAAGAACAAGCTTAGCAAAGTGATGGTTGAAACTGGATTGTTGTGGCCAGAGGCATTGCCACTAGTGTTGTACAGCATCAGAACCACTCCCAGGTCACCACTTAACCTATCACCCTTTGAAGTTCTTTTTGGGCGACAACCTCACGTAATGATTGACCCCCAGGATGATTTGAAATGTAATAACGAAGTGACTGTGCAATATTTGGTTAGGATGAGCCAGCAGCTCAGAAATCAACAAAGAAATCTAAAGCTGGTGATTCCTGACCTACCAAACAGTAATTGTCATGACATTGAACCTGGGGACTTTGTGATGATTCGAAATTTCTTACGCTCAGGTTGCCTCATTGACAGGTGGGAAGGACCGTACCAAGTTTTATTGACCAGTACAACAGCACTAAAGGTCGGCGAAAGAGAGACTTGGGTCCACTCGTCCCACTGCAAGAAAGTTGCTGACCCGGAGAAGACTCGTGACAAAGAGCAGGTGGAAGAGAACCTCGTATCACTAGAGTGCTTGTTCCGGGAAAGTTGAGAGGCAGGACTGTTGAAAGGCATCTGAGCACGGAGAGTAACGAGAGTTAGAACGGTTGTCGTACCATTTTCTTTTTTCACCTCCCCCTGCATTTTTTGTTTTCCTTTCTTTTCTCCTTCTTATTTTCCTCCTTTCCCCTAACAAAATGGATCGGTTACAAGAGACTGCGTTTCGGGTTCTGTTAGTGACTTTGTTTTTAATAAGGACAACTTGTCTTTGTGAGGGTCCCAGAGAGGTGGAGCAAGGATCTGGAGTGAGTTCTGATGGAGAGTATGGGTTGGTAGGACCCCAGGATCAGCGTATCACTTTCGCCAAGGCCAGCATCAGAAAAAGGTCTGGTAGTCACAGAGCTCGGGGTCACTGTGAAGGGTTATTGTCTGTAGAGAACTGTATATGCAAGAAATGTGACAACATAGTCGGAGACGGGTGCATCCAGAAATGTCAGTCCATTTATAATATCCCCACGGACAGGCATCCCCTGAGTGATTACCACTCATTAGTGGGTACGGTCTTAAACCAAATAGAATGCTGGGTGTGTTCACATGTACCTCAAGGACAGAGTAAATCGGGATTAGTGCCACTTCCTTTAACGATAGATGAGGTACTTGAATTAGGGGGGGGAGACCGGTGGACAGGAAATTCAATATATCTAGACCCCCTAGCTTGAAGCTCCACCAGTTCCATGTAGATAAGTCACTAGTCTGTTTCAACGTGTCCAATTCCGGACAACCAGGAAATTGGGAAGTAACATGGAATAATCAGACAATGACCTTCTCACACAGAGCCGATAAAATCGCTATCGATTCTGAACTTGTGCGCAAGATAGCCACTAGTGGGAGGTATTTTCGATACAGGTACACACGTGGCAGCAAGACCATGTGGGCTGGGAAAGTACCGCAAGAATATTGTGCACATATTATCCAGCATGAAACTTGTATGGAACAGATGAGAGAACTAGGGACTGGTTTCTTTCCATGGAAGATATGTAATATGGTGATGCTGCATTTTGTCCCCTATGTTCTTCCAGATGATACTTATTTCATATGTGGGAGGAAAGCGTACAAGTGGCTGACTCCGAGCTCTGAAGGGTTGTGTTATATTGGCAGAGTACTACCAGATGTTATTACTATAACCCATGACCTAATGAAAGATGTTCACCGCAACGCTCAGAATCCGTATACTCATACCCATTATGAGCACATTGTCAAGAGACACCTCATAGCTAGGACAGAGCACGCAGGCTCTGATTTGATCCATGAATCTACCGGGATTCAAATTCTCCCCGCATTAGATGTCACCCATACTGCCAGGGGAGTTATAAATTATAGGTATATCCATGCGCTGGCGAACTTGATAGACAATATTACCGAAATGTATGATGACACCTTCAGGTACACTGGCAGGGAACTGCGGGCTTATAAGAATGAATTGATCCAGCATAGGATGGTTTTAAATTATGTTACAGCTGTGACGGGTGGGTACTGTGTTACTCTAGCTACTCAGTATGGTGTAAAGTGCTGTACCTACATCACAAACAGCACCAACGACCCCACGGAGGTCATCGACCAAAAGATGGATGAGATCCTACAACTTAAATGGGAATTTAGGAGACGACACAATCTGACGTTAACAGCTGTGGGTGATGAAGTGATCGGCTGGGCCTCTTGGTTGAACCCACTCAAATGGTTCTCAGGGCTAGGAGAGTGGGCACAGAATGTGATTGCCAGTGTGGGGAAGATTCTTCTCCTAATCTTAGGTGTCGTCATAATTGTCGGGTTAATATTTAAATGTGCTTGAATTTTGACGCGGCGCAAGCAAAGCATAAATTTAATGAGTCTAAGGGGCGAGGGCGTTGTAACAGCGGCAGACTTGACTTATGACCCTTCTGTTGAGACAGTGTTATGATAAAGATTGAAAATTAATTTCATGGCCTGTTTCTGTTCACCTTCTCTCTGTTTCCCCCTTACCCAGGAAATCCACAAACCAGAACCCAACTCATCAATCATCAAACATGACATTTTTGTATGTACTGTTACATGGCTTCTGTTCATCTCTGTAGGGCTAGGTTAGTGAAACACACATAGTCATTAGACAATAGGGACACATAATTGCTCACACATATGGATCCCCACGATGTATCATCAGATAAATGTGCTCCCCATTTATCATATAGCTCGGTGGAGTTTGTTGGACCATGTACAGACCCTTAATACGGGATGAGAAGGAATATAATGAATACTTCGCAAAGCCTAGAAGCTAGTTATGCACGATGATACATCCCCCTCAGGCAGTTACTCATACATACACGTTTTTCCTATCACACTAGGCCATCCATTTCTCACCTATGACCTTTTCTCCCTCTTCCAAGGTACATACTCGCCCATTGTAATGTATAGCATGTAAATATTTTTTTCTCCTTCTGTTATTAATATTAGTGGCAGATATTGTTGACTGCCAAAGGGTGGACTGTCGAAGTCGGAAAATATTGCAATACACACACCACATGCAAACACCACACAGATGGCATCCATATATGTACTTAGTCTGGCGTGTGTGCAGCATACTCGCAAATTGCGTACAATCGCCTCCCACTGGAGTGTGCGCACGGGCGTGGTATGAGCAATTACAGAAAGATTCTTACTTGCAATGGAAATTAAAGCAGTACATGCCACAGCCTGTGTCGAGTCACTGTTCACACACACACTAATCTAACCAAACATGCACATCTTTCCAACACAATGTCTTGGTATTCCAATGTTTGAACAGACCCCCTGGTCTGTGAAGAAAGATACACATAAACCAAACTGTCATTGTTTAATGGAAACCAGAACAATGGGAGACAAATATCCCAAATAGATACACACAAGCTTGTGGTTACAAATTATTAACTACAGGCAGCCTGCAGTAACACTTGTATGTATATATATATATATATATATATATATATATATATATATATATATATAGCATGTGGAGAGACTGCGGCACTCGTTATGAATAAAGATGAAGGTGCTTTTTATTAAATCAAGTCCGTCATGATAATGCCATGCAAGGCCTAGCATGGCATTATCATGACGGACTTGATTTAATAAAAAGCACCTTCATCTTTATTCATAACGAGTGCCGCAGTCTCTCCACATGCTATCACTTATTTACTGAAGGCACCGCTCACAATACATTACAGCAACGAGTGACGGTTCATCTCTGCAATTATATATATATATATATATATATGTACACAAAACCGGGATAGGCGGCACTCACGGACTTTTCAGAAGCTAAATGACCACTAGAAGGCTCCTGTGGTCATTTAGCTTCTGAAAAGTCCGTGAGTGCCGCCTATCCCGGTTTTGTGTATTTCGTGAGATTTCACCTTGGATGGCACCAGGCATGCTGTTTATTCATATTGAAGTGAGTGCCGAATATTTACTATATATATATATATATATATATATATATGTATATATATATATATTTATTTGTGTATGTATCTTGAGAATGGTTGGTCATTTCATGTGTAGGATCATGTTGCTTGAAGATAGCATGACAGGGTAATCTAATGAACATGGAAATATCTGTCACACATTGCATGTTTCCCAAACTTGGTGCACACATTGCACATAGTCTGCCCTTTCCCCTCATGCAACTTTTACTTATTTGCAAGGCACAACAAGGGAATTATACACCTTTACAGCATACGAGGGGACAGTAACTGATCAGAGCATCATGCATGGTATCTACGTGTTCGGATAATTATGAGTAATAATCCGGTGTTGGTTTGGAGAAGATCGCATGTCGTTGCGAATAGTTATTCGCAAAGGCAGATTAAAGGTATATTTGTGTTTATTATGTACTTGGTATGCGGCTGGAATCCAGAGCTACACACCCCTGGATCAAGGCATCGCCCATCTCTTCAAACCGACCAATGACCTCTCCTGTACTGTAAACGACCATCCCTCCAACCAATCAGTGGAGAGCATACAACCCCATTGTATTGTATTTTGGGCAAGGGTATATAAACCTTGCACCTGGGCCGGTCGCTCTCTCTCTCTGCTTTTTAAAAGACTCATAGGTCATCTTGCCAGATCGACTAGAGGACCGGATCCGGGTTGCGCAGGCGAACAAAGCGTACGTATCATTGGGTGTGACTCTCTCTCTGTGATTGAATTGTATTGTGTTGTACCATTATATTTTAACTTATTGTAATAATTACAAATATATTATTACTTGTTGCTGCTTTGGACTACAACATACAATCAAATACTGGTGTCGCATTCAGTTTGTGTTGAGCGTTTGTATAGTATAATTGCCACACCTAGAGCTGCCTCGTGCTCTCAGCGTGTCAGTCTGTGTGTATGCACTGAGTGTAAGCTGCACGGCTATTCCGGCGTGTGTACGCTAACTGGGGACAGAGTATTTATTACAGCAGCCGCTGCGGCTTCAGTTACAGTGTGCAATAGGGGTTAGTGGCTGTTTTTCCAAGAAGTCTATCGAACTTCTCAGGGGCAATTCCCTTCGGCAGGTTCCATGCGAGGACTTTCCATTGGGATCTACGGAACAAGTGGTCCGGATCACATCTACAGATGCATCAGTTAATCACCCTGTCCCCTAGGGCCAGGGTGTCTCTCCTATGGTGGCTGCAGAGTGCTCACCTTCTGCAGGGTCGCAGGTTCGCCATCCAGGACTGGATTCTGGTAGCCACGGACGCGAGCCTCCGAGGTGGGGGAGCAGTCACACAGGGAAGAAACTTCCAAGGTCTTTGGGTCAAGTCAAAAAACTTGTATTCAAATCAACATCCTGGAGCTGAGGGCCATATACAACGCCCTTCGGCAAGCGGAAACATTGCTTCGCGACCTACCGGTTCTGATCCAGTCAGACAACATCACCGCAGTGGCTCATGTAAACCACCAAGGCAACACAAAGAGCAGAGTGGAAATGGCAGAAGCCACCAGGATTCTCCGCTGGGCGGAAAACCATGTAAGCGCATTTTCAGCAGTTCATTCCGGGAGTGGACAACTGAGAAGCAGACTTCCTCAGCAAACACGACCTGCATCCAAGAGAGGACTTCTTTAGGAAGCCTTTGCACAGATTGCAAGTCAGTGGGAACTGCCACAGATAGACATGATGGCGTCCCGCCTCAACAAGAAGCTACAGAGGTATTGCACCAGGTCAAGAGACCCTCAGGCAGTAACTGTAGATGCCCTAGTGACAGCGTGGGTGTTCCAGTCGGTCTATGTATTTCCCCCTCTTCCTCTCATACCCAAGGTGTTGAGATTGGTAGGAGTGAGAGGAATGAGAACAATCCTCATTGTTCCAGATTGGCCACGAAGGACCTGGTATCCTGGTATCTGCAGGAAATGCTCACAGAAGATCCGTGGCCTCTTCCTCTAAGACAGGACCGGTTGCAACAGGGGCCATGTCTATTCCAAGACTTACCGCGGCTGCGTTGGACGACATGGCGGTTGAACGCCGGATCCTAGCGGATAAGGGTATTCCAGATGAGGTCATTCCTACGCTAATAAAGGCTAGGAAGGACATGACATCTAAACATTATCACCGTATATGGCGAAAATATGTTTCTTGGTGTGAGGCCAGGAATGCTCCTACGAAAGAATTCCATCTGGGCCGTTTCCTTCACTTCCTGCAAACTGGAGTGAATTCGGCCTAAAATTAGGATCTATTAAGGTTCAGTTTTCGGCCTTATCCATTTTCTTTCAAAAGGAATTGGCCTCTCTCCCTGAAGTACAAACTTTTGTGAAGGGAGTACTGCATATTCAGCCTCCTTTTGTACCTCCGGTGACGCCTTGGGACCTTAACGTGGTGTTAAGTTTCATTAAGTCACACTGGTTTGAACTAGTGATGTGCACCGGACATTTTTCGGGTTTTGTGTTTTGGTTTTGGATTCGGTTCCGCGGCCGTGTTTTGGATTCGGACTCGTTTTGGCAAAACCTCACCGAAAATTTTTTGTCGGATTCGGGTGTGTTTTGGATTCGGGTGTTTTTTACAAAAAACCCTAAAAAACAGCTTAAATCATAGAATTTGGGGGTCATTTTGATCCCATAGTATTATTAACCTCAATAACCCATAATTTCCACTCATTTCCAGTCTATTCTGAACACCTTACACCTCACAATATTATTTTTAGTCCTTAAATTTGCACAGAGGTCGCTGGATGGCTAAGCTAAGCGACACAAGTGGCCGACACAAACACCTGGCCCATCTAGGAGTGGCACTGCAGTGTCAGGCAGGATGGCACTTCAAAAAAATTGTGCCCAAACAGCACATGATGCAAAGAAAAAAAGAGGCGCACCAAGGTCGCTGTGTGACTAAGCTAAGCGACACAAGTGGCCGACACAAACACCTGGCCCATCTAGCAGTGGCACTGCAGTGTCAGGCAGGATGGCACTTCAAAAATATTGTCCCCAAACAGCACATGATGCAAAGAAAAAAAGAGGCGCACCAAGGTCGCTGTGTGACTAAGCTAAGCGACACAAGTGGCCGACACAAACACCTGGCCCATCTAGGAGTGTCAGGCAGGATGGCACTTCAAAAAAATTGTCCCCAAACAGCACATGATGCAAAGAAAAATTAAAGAAAAAAGAGGTGCAAGATGGAATTGTCCTTGGGCCCTCCCACCCACCCTTATGTTGTATAAACAGGACATGCACACTTTAACGAACCCATCATTTCAGTAACAGGGTCTGCCACACGACTGTGACTGAAATGACTGGTTGGTTTGGGCCCCCACCAAAAAAAGAAGCAATCAATCTCTCCTTGCACAAACTGGCTCTACAGAGGCAAGATGTCCACCTCATCATCATCCTCGATTCCTCACCCCTTTCACTGTGTACATCCCCCTCACAGATTATTAATTCGTCCCCACTGGAATCCACCATCTTAGGTCCCTGTGTACTTTATGGAGGCAATTGCTGCTGGTGAATGTCTCCACGGAGGAATTGATTATAATTCATTTTGATGAACATCATCTTCTCCACATTTTCTGGAAGTAACCTCGTACGCCGATTGCTGACAAGGTGAGCGGCTGCACTAAACACTCTTTCGGAGTACACACTGGAGGGAGGGCAACTTAGGTAGAATAAAGCCAGTTTGTGCAAGGGCCTCCAAATTGCCTCTTTTTCCTGCCAGTATACGTACGGACTGTCTGACGTGCCTACTTGGATGCGGTCACTCATATAATCCTCCACCATTCTTTCAATGGTGAGAGAATCATATGAAGTGACAGTAGACGACATGTCAGTAATCGTTGGCAGGTCCTTCAGTCCGGACCAGATGTCAGCACTCGCTCCAGACTGCCCTGCATCACCGCCAGCGGGTGGGCTCGGAATTCTTAGCCTTTTCCTCGCACCCCCAGTTGCGTTAGAATGTGAGGGAGGAGATGTTGACGGGTCACGTTCCGCTTGACTTGACAATTTTCTCACCAGCAGGTCTTTGAACCTCTGCAGACTTGTGTCTGCCGGAAAGAGAGATACAACGTAGGTTTTAAATCTAGGATCGAGCACGGTGGCCAAAATGTAGTGCTCTGATTTCAACAGATTGACCACCCGTGAATCCTGGTTAAGCGAATTAAGGGCTCCATCCACAAGTCCCACATGCCTAGCGGAATCGCTCTGTTTTAGCTCCTCCTTCAATGTCTCCAGCTTCTTCTGCAAAAGCCTGATGAGGGGAATGACCTGACTCAGGCTGGCAGTGTCTGAACTGACTTCACGTGTGGCAAGTTCAAAGGATTGCAGAACCTTGCACAACGTTGAAATCATTCTCCACTGCGCTTGAGTCAGGTGCATTCCCCCTCCTTTGCCTATATCGTGGGCAGATGTATAGGCTTGAATGGCCTTTTGCTGCTCCTCCATCCTCTGAAGCATATACAGGGTTGAATTCCACCTCGTTACCACCTCTTGCTTCAGATGATGGCAGGGCAGGTTCAGGACTGTTTGGTGGCGCTCCAGTCTTCTGTACGCGGTGGCTGAATGCCGAAAGTGGCCCGCAATTCTTCGGGCCACCGACAGCATCTCTTGCACGCCCCTGTCGTTTTTTAAATAATTCTGCACCACCAAATTCAATGTATGTGCAAAACATGGGACGTGCTGGAATTTGCCCAGATGTAATGCACGCACAATATTGCTGGCGTTGTCCGATGTCACAAATCCCCAGGAGAGTCCAATTGGGGTAAGCCATTCTGCGATGATCTTCCTCAGTTTCCGTAAGAGGTTGTCAGCTGTGTGCCTCTTCTGGAAAGCGGTGATACAAAGCGTAGCCTGCCTAGGAACGAGTTGGCGTTTGCGAGATGCTGCTACTGGTGCCGCCGCTGCTGTTCTTGCTGCGGGAGGCAATACATCTACCCAGTGGGCTGTCACAGTCATATAGTCCTGAGTCTGCCCTGCTCCACTTGTCCACATGTCCATGATTAAGTGGACATTGGGTACAACTGCATTTTTTAGGACACTGGTGACTCTTTTTCTGAGGTCTGTGTACATTTTCGGTATTGCCTGCCTAGAGAAATGGAACCTAGATGGTATTTGGTACCGGGGACACAGTACCTCAATCAAGTCTCTAGTTGCCTCTGAATTAACGGTGGATACCGGAACCACGTTTCTCACCGCCCAGGCTGCCAAGGCCTGAGTTATCTGCTTTGCAGCAGGATGACTGCTGTGATATTTCATCTTCCTCGCAAAGGACTGTTGGACAGTCAATTGCTTACTGGATTTAGTACAAGTGGTCTTCCGACTTCCCCTCTGGGATGACGATCGACTCCCAGCAGCTACAACAGCAGCGCCAGCAGCAGTAGGCGTTACACTCAAGGATGCATCAGAGGAATCCCAGGCAGGAGAGGACTCGTCAGACTTGCCAGTGACATGGCCTGCAGGACTATTGGCTTTCCTGGGTAAGGAGGAAATTGACACTGAGGGAGTTGGTGGTGTGGTTCGCAGGAGCTTGGTTACAAGAGGAAGGGATATAGTGGTCAGTGGACTGCTTCCGCTGTCACCCAAAGTTTTTGAACTTGTCACTGACTTATGATGAATGCGCTGCAGGTGACGTATAAGGGAGGATGTTCCGAGGTGGTTAACGTCCTTACCCCTACTTATTACACTGCACAAAAAAGAGATTTGGAGAGGAGTGTACAGCGCTGAAAAACCCTTAAAATCTGGATAGTGTCTATATATAAAACACAAAAAGGATTATTCTATCCTTTGTACATAAAAATGGGCAGTAATCCAAGCTCTAACAGATAGCTTAGTGGATAATTAGTGAAAAAGCATATGATATAGAGAGCATTAATTAGAGCAGTTGGTAATCGTTATGCAAACTTCTATCCTTTGTACATACAAATGGGCGTAATACAAGCTCTAATAAATAGCTTAGTGGATAATTAGTGAAAAAGCATATGATATAGAGTGCATTAATTAGAGCAGTTGGTAATCGTTATGCAAACTTGATATCCAGCTGATTGTCAGTAGTGAGATCGGTTTAAACAGAATCTCTGTTTTTTGCTGTGCTCACTATGAAACTGACACTCACTTTAAAAAAACCAATACCGTTCACTGAAAGGTATCTTTGTATTCCTTAATCCCATCTGGTGTCATCAGGATTCAGGACTCCAACAGACCAATCACAAATGGATAAAAAGAAGTACCCCTTAGGGAATTTATTCACAAAGACGTAACAAATTTTTCTTTAAAAAAGAAGGAGAACACGGAACGCATACCCGCTCCCAGACAGAGGCTGTGCTTCACCACTGAGATGTCCGGAATATCTCAGTCCGCTGTAACGGCAAACAGCCTCAGGCGTGCGGGTAAGTTGCAGCTCTCTCCTGGATCAGTTCCCACGTCACTACAGCATCAACCGGTTTCGGGGGTCCGCCCCCTTTCTCAAGATCTTGAGAAAGGGGGCGGACCCCCGAAACCGGTTGATGCTGTAGTGACGTGGGAACTGATCCAGGAGAGAGCTGCAACTTACCCGCACGCCTGAGGCTGTTTGCCGTTACAGCGGACTGAGATATTCCGGACATCTCAGTGGTGAAGCACAGCCTCTGTCTGGGAGCGGGTATGCGTTCCGTGTTCTCCTTCTTTTTTAAAGAAAAATTTGTTACGTCTTTGTGAATAAATTCCCTAAGGGGTACTTCTTTTTATCCATTTGTGATTGGTCTGTTGGAGTCCTGAATCCTGATGACACCAGATGGGATTAAGGAATACAAAGATACCTTTCAGTGAACGGTATTGGTTTTTTTAAAGTGAGTGTCAGTTTCATAGTGAGCACAGCAAAAAACAGAGATTCTGTTTAAACCGATCTCACTACTGACAATCAGCTGGATATCAAGTTTGCATAACGATTACCAACTGCTCTAATTAATGCACTCTATATCATATGCTTTTTCACTAATTATCCACTAAGCTATTTATTAGAGCTTGTATTACGCCCATTTGTATGTACAAAGGATAGAAGTTTGCATAACGATTACCAACTGCTCTAATTAATGCTCTCTATATCATATGCTTTTTCACTAATTATCCACTAAGCTATCTGTTAGAGCTTGGATTACTGCCCATTTTTATGTACAAAGGATAGAATAATCCTTTTTGTGTTTTATATATAGACACTATCCAGATTTTAAGGGTTTTTCAGCGCTGTACACTCCTCTCCAAATCTCTTTTTTGTGCAGTGTTAACTACAGGTGTTGGTGTATACCTGGGATTGGAGTTGAGCAGCTGATTACCAGCGCTGTGAGGGGGAATAATTTCTGTTTTCCCTACTTATTACAGCTTGACAAAGGCAACACACGGCTTGACACCTGTTGTCCGCATTTGTGTTGAAATAATTCCACACCGAAGAGCTGATTTTTTTTGTATTTTGACCAGGCATGTCAATGGCCATATTCGTCCCACGGACAACAGGTGTCTCCCGGGGTGCCTGACTTAAACAAACCACCTCACCATCAGAATCCTCCTTGTCAATTTCCTCCCCAGCGCCAGCAACACCCATATCCTCATCCTGGTGTACTTCAACAGTGACATCTTCAATTTGACTATCAGGAACTGGACTGTGGGTGCTCCTTCCAGCACTTACAGGGGGCGTGCAAATGGTGGAAGGCGCAAGCTCTTCCCATCCAGTGTTGGGAAGGTCAGGCATCGCAACCGACACAATTGGACTCTCCTTGGGGATTTATGATTTAGAAGAACGCACAGTTCTTTGCTGTGCTTTTGCCAGCTTAAGTCTTTTTATTTTTCTAGCGAGAGGATGAGTGCTTCCATCCTCATGTGAATCTGAACCACTAGCCATGAACATAGGCCAGGGCCTCAGCCGTTCCTTGCCACTCCGTGTCGTAAATGGCATATTGGCAAGTTTACGCTTCTCATCAGATGCTTTTAATTTTGATGTTTGGGTCATTTTACTGAACTTTTGTTTTTTGGATTTTACATGCTCTCTACTATGACATTGGGCATCGGCCTTGGCAGACGACGTTGATGGCATTTCATCGTCTCGGCCATGACTAGTGGCAGCAGCTTCAGCACGAGGTGGAAGTGGATCTTGATCTTTCCCTATTTTAACCTCCACATTTTGTTCTCCATTTTTTAATGTGTGGAATTATATGCCAGTATCAATAGCAATGGCCTACTACTATATATACTGCGCACAACTGAAATGCACCACAGGTATGGATGGATAGTATACTTGACGACACAGAGGTAGGTAGAGCAGTGGCCTTCCGTACCGTACTGCTATATATACTGGTGGTCACTGTCAGCAAACTGCAAAACTAAAATGCACCACAGGTATAGAATATAGATGGATAGTATACTTAATGACGACACAGAGGTAGGTACAGCAGTGGCCTTCCGTACCGTACTGCTATATATAGTATACTGGTGGTCACTGTGTCAGCAAACTGCAAAACTAAAATGCACCACAGGTATAGAATGTAGATGGATAGTATACTTAATGACGACACAGAGGTGGGTACAGCAGTGGCCTTCCGTACCGTACTGCTATATATAGTATACTGGTGGTCACTGTGTCAGCAAACTGCAAAATTAAAATGCACCACAGGTATAGAATGTAGATGGATAGTATACTTAATGACGACACAGAGGTAGGTACAGCAGTGGCCTTCCGTACCGTACTGCTATATATAGTATACTGGTGGTCACTGTGTCAGCAAACTGCAAAACTAAAATGCACCACAGGTATAGAATGTAGATGGATAGTATACTTAATGACGACTCAGAGGTAGGTACAGCAGTGGCCTTCCGTACCGTACTGCTATATATAGTATACTGGTGGTCAGTGTCAGCAAACTGCAAAACTAAAATGCACCACAGGTATAGAATGTAGATGGATAGTATACTTAATGACGACACAGAGGTAGGTACAGCAGTGGCCTTCCATACCGTACTGCTATATATAGTATACTGGTGGTCACTGTGTCAGCAAACTGCAAAACTAAAATGCACCACAGGTATAGAATGTAGATGGATAGTATACTTAATGACGACTCAGAGGTAGGTACAGCAGTGGTCTTCCGTACCGTACTGCTATATATAGTATACTGGTGGTCACTGTGTCAGCAAACTGCAAAACTAAAATGCACCACAGGTATAGAATGTAGATGGATAGTATACTTAATGACGACTCAGAGGTAGGTACAGCAGTGGCCTTCCGTACCGTACTGCTATATATAGTATACTGGTGGTCACTGTGTCAGCAAACTGCAAAACTAAAATGCACCACAGGTATAGAATGTAGATGGATAGTATACTTAATGACGACACAGAGGTAGGTACAGCAGTGGCCTTCCGTACCGTACTGCTATATATAGTATACTGGTGGTCACTGTGTCAGCAAACTGCAAAACTAAAATGCACCACAGGTATAGAATGTAGATGGATAGTATACTTAATGACGACTCAGAGGTAGGTACAGCAGTGGCCTTCCGTACCGTACTGCTATATATAGTATACTGGTGGTCACTGTGTCAGCAAACTGCAAAACTAAAATGCACCACAGGTATAGAATGTAGATGGATAGTATACTTAATGATGACACAGAGGTAGGTACAGCAGTGGCCTTCTGTACCGTACTGCTATATATAGTATACTGGTGGTCACTGTGTCAGCAAACTGCAAAACTAAAATGCACCACAGGTATAGAATGTAGATGGATAGTATACTTAATGACGACACAGAGGTAGGTACAGCAGTGGCCTTCCGTACCGTACTGCTATATATAGTATACTGGTGGTCACTGTGTCAGCAAACTGCAAAACTAAAATGCACCACAGGTATAGAATGTAGATGGATAGTATACTTAATGACGACACAGTGGTGGGTACAGCAGTGGCCTTCCGTACCGTACTGCTATATATAGTATACTGGTGGTCATTGTGTCAGCAAACTGCAAAACTAAAATGCACCACAGGTATAGAATGTAGATGGATAGTATACTTAATGACGACACAGAGGTAGGTACAGCAGTGGCCTTCCGTACCGTACTGCTATATATCGTATACTGGTGTTCACTGTGTCAGCAAACTGCAAAACTAAAATGCACCACAGGTATAGAATGTAGATGGATAGTATACTTAATGACGACACAGAGGTAGGTACAGCAGTGGCCTTCCGTACCGTACTGCTATATATACTGGTGGTCACTGTGTCAGCAAACTGCACAACTGAAATGCACCACAGGTATAGAATCTAGATGGATAGTATACTTAATGACGACACAGAGGTAGGTACAGCAGTGGCCTACTGTACCGTAATGCTATATATTATATACTGGTGGTCACTGGTCAGCAAAACTCTGCACTGTACTCCTCCTATATAATATTATACTGGTGGTCCCCAGTCCCCACAATAAAGCAGCACACTGAGCACAGATATGGAGTGTTTTTCAGGCAGACAACGTATACTGGTGGTCACTGTCAGCAAAACTCTGCACTGTACTCCTGCTATATAATACAGCTGCTCCCCAGTCCCCACAATTAAGCAGTGTGAGCACAGATATATGCAGCACACTGAGCACAGATATGGAGCATTTTTTTCAGGCAGAGACCGGATAACTGGTGGTCACTGATCAGCAAAACTCTGCACTGTACTCCTCCTATATTATACAGCTGCTCCCCAGCCCTCCCCACAATTAAGCAATAATGCACAATCAAGTTCAACAATAACGGAGAGGACGCCAGCCACGTCCTCTCCCTAACATTTCCAATGCACGAGTGAAAATGGCGGCGACGCGCTGCTGCTTATATAGAATCCGAATCTCGCGAGAATCCGACAGCGGGATGATGACGTTCGGGCGCGCTCAGGTTAACCGAGCCATACGGGAGAATCCGAGTATGGCTCGAACCCGTGTAAAAAGGGTGAAGTTCGGGGGGGGTTCGGTTTCCGAGAAACCGAACCCGCTCATCACTAGTTTGAACCACTTAAAACGGTGGAGTTGAAAAATCTCACTTGGAAGGTGGTCATGTTATTAGCATTGGCTTCGGCTAGGCAAGTGTCGGAATTAGCGGCTTTTTCACATAAAAGCCCCTATCTGGTTTTCCATATGGATATAGCGGAATTGCGGACCTGTCCTCAATTCCTGCCTAAAGTGGTTTCATCCTTTCATATGAACTATTGTGGTGCCTGTGGCTACGCATGACTTGGAGGATCCCGAGTCCCTTGATGTGGTCAGGGCTTTACGTGGCCAGATCGGCTACAGTCAGAAAAACAGAAGCACTGTTTGTCATGTATGCAACCAACAAGATTGGTGCCCCTGCTTCAAAGTAGACTATTGCTCGCTGGATCTGTAACACAATTCAGCAGGCGCATTCTACGGCGGGATTGCCGTTACCTAAATCGGTCAAGACCCATTCCACTAGGAAGGTGGGCTCTTCTTGGGCGGCTGCCAGAGGGGTCTCGGCGCTACAGCTGTGCCGAGCTACTACTTGGTCGGGTTCAAACTCCTTTGCAAAGTTCTATAAGTTTGATACCCTGGCTGAGGAGGACCTCCTGTTTGCTCAATCGGTGCTGCAGAGTCATCCGCACTTTCCCGCCCGTTTGGGAGCTTTGGTATAATCCCCATGGTCCTTACGGAGTCCCCAGCATCCTCTAGGACGTAAGAGAAAATAAGATTTTAAACCTACCGGTAAATCTTTTTCTCGTAGTCCGTAGAGGATGCTGGGCGCCCCTCCCAAGTGCGGACTACTTCTGCAAGACTTGTATATAGTTATTGCTTAAATAAGGGTTATGTTATAGTCTCATCGGTCTTGGACTGATGCTATGTCGTTTTCATTCTGTTAACTGGATAGTATATCACAAGTTATACGGTGTGATTGGTGTGGCTGGTATGAATCTTGCCCTTGGATTAACTAAAATCCTTTCCTCGTACTGTCCGTCTCCTCTGGGCACAGTTTCTCTAACTGAGGTCTGGAGGAGGGGCATAGAGGGAGGAGCCAGTGCACACCAGATCTAAAGTCTTTCTTAAAGTGCCCATGGCTCCTGCGGAGCCCGTCTATCCCCATGGTCCTTACGGAGTCCCCAGCATCCTCTACGGACTACGAGAAAATGATTTACCGGTAGGTTTAAAATCTTATTATTTTGACTATATGCAGATTACCAGTTTTGTGCATTCATTAAGCAAGCCTGGCACACTCAGACCTCCAACTCCTTTTGAACGGTTGTGTTTTTATACCCCTGACCGTAGGGGCCTTATATCAATTTTTTCTCCACCCTCCAAAGAACCATTCGAACTAGCCTGGGAACGTGATTTGGGTATGACTATGGAGGAGGAGGACTGGTCACAAAAAAGGGAGTTGGTTGCTAAGGGGTTCACTACGATATGCCGGTGGTTGGGTTCCCGGCGACCAGCATACGGGCGCCGGGAGCCCGACCACCGGCTTACCAACAGTGTGGCGAGCTCAAATGAGCCCCTTGCAGGCTCGCTGCGCTCGCCACGCTACGGGCACGGTGGCACGCTATTTTATTCTCCCTCCAGGGGGGTCGTGGACCCCACGAGGGAGAATAAGTGTTGGTATGCCGGCTGTCGGGATCCCGGCGCCGGTAAACTGTGCGCCGGGATCCCGTCAGTCGGCATACTGAAGACCACCCGTTGCTAAGGCCTCCATAAACTCAAATATTAAGGAAAACGCATACAAGGTTTACTCAAGGTGGTACATGGTTCCTGTAAGAATACATAGTATCTTTCCCTTAAGTATCAATTTATGTTGGAGACATTGTGGTTCCAAGGGCTCATATTTACGCGTGTGCTTGGACTACCCAGGGATTGGCCCTTATTGGGATGATATTTTCTCTCTCTTGGTTAATATCTTGAATTCCTCTATTCCTAAACATCCAATCCACGCTTTGCTTTGCAAGCCACTGGAACGACTTTCCAGACCAGGTAGCAAATTATGCAACCATATATTTAATTCCGCCAAATTACTTATAGCAGCTAACTGGAGACAGCCCGCTGCCCCATTCCTACAAGGGGTGATTAATAACATTTGGTTTGTTGCCTCAGTGGAATACATCACGGCCCTACTCCACGATTTGGTAGCTAAATTCTCTACGGTTTGGAGCCCTTGGTACCAACATTTCCAGAAACAATTGCCCTGTACCTTATAGGCTCACTCACTGCCTTTCCCACTGGTTAGGCCTTACCACTTTTCATTACAGATGGGCCATACTCATTCCCAATGTTTTTGAAACCCACAATTCTTATATCGTTCTCAACTTGTTTCCCTTTCCCCATTCTTCCTCTCCCCCTATTCATACATGGTATTTGTATATTTGCTATACGTTGTCGAAGTAAAAAAAAAATTACATAAAGAGAACATACAAACTACACACATTATGAGTCGCTGTACTTGCAAATATGGCAGCGAGCACAGCAATATATGGTAACACACGCATTTAAACGGACATGCCACAGAGATGGATTCGACACTTATTTCATACAGTACATAATTATAATAATATTATGCGCCAGACATCATGATGATTTAGAATTGTATATGATGGAGTGGTGTCATGTATGTGTATTATTTGAATGGAACCAGATAGACCTGTCATGTTTACTATTGAAGCAACCAGATTGATGTGTAGATTCATTTGATGCTTGTTGTGAAGTTGTGGGACATTGCAGCGGATAGTTATGATTACATGTATAAAAGCTAAATTCACTTTTATTAGAACAATAGATATTCCAAACAGGTGGTGGACAGGAAACTCAGGCCAGCCCCTTTGGACATTCCCAATGCTGAACCTGTTCAGCATATACAAAGGGACTGGTGACTCATCGTGAACCCCTCCCCCAGAAACTAGATAACACATTTTGCTGATCACACAGGAAGGTAGTTCCTGTTTTGGACTCAGAGGAAGATAGAGTCCCAGCATTACTTTACAGAGAGAGAGAGTGATATGGAAAGACGAATTTATATAACTTAAGGATAATGGTATTGTATGCTGGCATGTAACTGTATGTAACTTTATGTATTAACTGCTTACTGTGTGAGTTGTAATCATGTAACTATAGGTATACTGTACTTTGTAATATATATTGAATCCATATCCTTTTAATAACAAATATATACATCAATGAGCTTTGGAACTCAGATAATGTGTGGGTGTATTGTTTTCTCTTATGGGATGCAGTGTTTTGCGATGTATAGCGCACATTCATGGGATATGGTAATAAGAGATGCAGGCTTTACAATATATATTAGAGCTGGCATTTTAAATATTTGTGAGAAATCAATTTGGCATTCTTAGATGGGGGCTGGTCCGCGATATCATGTTCTTAATGATGCACTGTACATTATAAACGCGATGCTGTGGTCGATCGGCTTGTGATGGACGCATCCTAAAGCTGAGAAAATCATCATATCTGTGTGTATTATTGTGGTATTAGTAAGATGCTGATATGAAATTCAAGGGACAATGCGTTTCTCATAATATTTAAGATGCTAAAATGTATTTTTATTGTTGCAAAACAAGGTTCAAATAAGTAATATTGTGTTTGATTCAGATTAGATTGTTTATCTGTTTAAGTAGGTTTAAAAGTATATTTAAAAGTTGCTGCATAGCCTTGATATAGTTTTTATTTTTAACTCAGGCCTAAAATAACGTCTGGTGCTTTTATGATGTGTGATTTCTTTGTGACAAAGGAAGCCGCATGGTCTGTCCTCCATTTTGGACTAACCACATGGCCTGTCCACCATTTTGTGTAACCCTCATGGATGTGGAAGGGGGAGGAGCAGCGGCCATTTTGGGAAGGTCATTTTCTAAATGGCTGATTTTCACTGCTCAGAATAATCAGCTTTTCTTGGTCACATCAAACACCATTTATGAGTTACCAATGCATTTATTTAACCCATGCCATAGTCAATTACAAATAGTTTCAGCTGGGCCTAGTGAAAGTTAATAGGTGAATACTTAGTGTAAGAATTACACACAGATATAAAAAAGTTTTTTTTTCTATTACCTCTAGGATTCAGTTAACTCTGCTTGCTAGTTTAGGATAGCCATTGAAATGTTAATTAACCTGTCCTACTACCCTCTTGAACAGGCATATGAACCTCTGTTGATATGCAAATTAGAAGCACTGAATGGGTAAATGAGTCTCATAGGAGACCAGTGAATGGTACATATATATAATATTATTATAATTATGTGTATATTTATATCAGTGTATGTTCTGCAGGATAGCTACCCAATCTGAATCATATCATTTAAATTATTGATTATTGCTAGAGTCATTATAGATCTGTGTGATACCGGATACATTTGTTGCTATATAGTTAAAACTAAAATAAATGTTTAAGGAAGTAAGCGTAAAGACACAAACGCAGGTCTGCATAAAAGTTTATACAGAACAAGTTGTGTCTAGTGGGCAATAGTAGTTAGTCTTGCTTACATTTATAGAAGCTGTGTGATTTGTTTTATTGCGGACGCAGGGTTTTGTACATGTGTCTCGGACAAAGTAAAGGACTGCGCATGCAGCGTAAGGGACACGCACGGTCGCATGTTTGCGCAAAGTGCGTAAGAATGCGGGCGCTAAGTACAAATTATACAATAGTGTCGTTTAGTTCAAAGGTGGGATAGTAGACATTTAATACAATAGCACATAACTATCAGATTTCAAAAGCAGGTTACTCTAAATTTAGTTTAAAAACTGTATTGCCTCTGGGGTAAAGCTGCCTATCTGAATAAATCCAAATTTTCTGTACAGAAAAGACAAAGTGTACTTGAGTGAGTGAGCGAACGAACGTAGGAGTGAGTGAAATTCGAACCCCGGAATTCGGGATCCTGTCATTTGGTACATCAAGTGAGTGGAGGCTTGGTGGCGTGAGAAGGCTGACTCACATTAGTATAAGGTTTAATACGCAAATCGTGACGTGATTTGTAGAGGAGCGTGATAGTGCATTGTATTGCGAAGTATTGAAGTAAAAAGTTTTTTTGGTATTACGCTCCGGACTGAGGGTCCCAGGTTGTACAACGACCCGTGGTCGTACGGCAGATAAGTAACAAGTACCTATACGCTGTGCGATTGGACCGCGCGTTTGTGGGTGCGATACATAGCGCAACGTGATATCCTTTTACGAGCTTTTGCGTAAAATCGCGGTATCATTAGTGCTATATAGAGCATACGCAAGCGTGATTTGTGTATAATAAAGTGCATAGGGAGTTTTCGCTGGTCTCTCTCAGGAAAATCTCCAACGACCGATACTTTACTGGAAAGGGTAAGTTATTCCTAAAAACTTTCAGTAAATATAGGTCAGATAGGGCCCTAGGTTGGGTACATTGCCTTCGCTATCAACAGTGTATGGTAGTACTGGCTAACGTGGGCGTGAGTGTGTGAAAGCGCTCTGAGAACTTTCACCGTCTATTCGTATTGTGCATTGGGGATTGCGTTAAAGGAAAAAGTCCGTGATGGGATCCAATTGCACAAGCGGTGGACGTTTTGTAACCAGGGTTCAGGTTGAAGAGCCGCGGCCCAAGGGGTCAGCGAGATTTGTTATGTGTGGAAAATATGGTTCACACACGGAAGACTTTTTGTCTGAATGGGTACGTTTGACTGACAAAGATAGGGTACCATTCCCTAAAGTGGGCAACTTTGAACCAGAGGTATTGCAGAACTTAAAGATAAGAATATGTCTGATAAAATCCCGAAAACAAAGGGTCAGACATACAATTTGTTTAAACCTGTGACAGCAAGAGGGGTTGGTGAGTTTGATCCTAAGGTATTGCAGGTGGTATGTTTAACCAGTCATATAAGACAAGAATAGAAATATAAGAACTGTTTGAACTTGTAGCAACAATAAATAAGTAGGAAAAAAAAAAAAGAGAATGCAAGTACACCGCCATATGTAGATGTGGAAGCAGTTACGGCCAGCAAACAAACTATAGAAAATAATAAAAATATGAAAAATATGACTGTAACCTATATATGTACTAATGAATGTTGAAGTTTTATTTAGGAGGAGAAGGTGACCTGATCGTTTTCAGCCATTTCTCATGCACCCAGAGGAGTATCCAACCGGTAAAAGAAGAGCAGTAGCCTGTGGGGGAAGTGGCTGAGACCAGTGGAACAGGTAAGTATGGTATCATTCGTGTACATATATAGTAAAAAAAATAAAAAATAAATAATCAAGAAAGTAACGTCAGAAATGTATTTGCCAGTAGGAAAGCGGACAGAGACAAGGTAACCCCAGGGTATTTCTTTCAGTTACCATATAAGAAGTATTCATTCCTAGTAATGCCCCTAGTAAAGATGAGCTTGGAAATGTTTGTTGGACCACGTACAGACCCTTAATACGGAATGAGAAGGATTGAATGAAATACTTCGCATGACCTAGAAGCTTGTTAAACTTTTTTTTTGTTTTTGTCTCTTGCAGAAATAGAAAACTCTCCATCTGGATAAGATCACTGGTAAACACTAATTCGGCAAATGGGAGGTGGCTGTCTCTGTGCAAATGGATGGGCTCAATAAGGCATTGAGTGTCAGGGTGCAGACTTCTTTGCAAAATTGGAAAGGTCACAGTAGCTAATCTTAGATAGTGTGCTATTGAGCATCACAAGAATAGTGCTAGGCGCAGAGAACAACAGGTGGAGAGGTTGTGGATGGTAAGTATACTGGCACATACAGGAAAGACCCATCAGTCCAAACCCCAGATCCCTAATGGTCAATAATATGTTACACTTGTAGGAAGGAAGGGCATTTTGCCAGAGATTGTAGGAGTAGTAGGACACATAGTCAATATAGATCCCCTAGACAGAAAACACAAGCCACATTATTAAACACATGGGCCAATATTTACTAAAAAATCGAGTTTGTCCGATTTGTGTTTTTTTTTCTAAATCCCAATCCGGGAATTCACTAAGCACCAATCTCGGCAGTGTTTGGACTATTCGTAATGGTTTGAATGTCAACGTTCACAAATACGAATGAATAGACCATCGGTCAAACGCGGCTGTTATTACATAGAATACGGGAATTCACTATTCATTCGTATTTGGATGTCAGTCTCTGAGTGCGGTCGTATTTTTTTGCGATTCGTTAAATAAAGCGGCAAAAAAATAGACCTGCTTTTTTCAGTCGTGTTTACATGTGTTGCAAATAAAAAATCACTCACACCTGAATTAGGATGCCTATAAAAGGATGTTAGGCCCATTTCAATACACCTACACTCAGAAATGGCAGCAGGACTGTGGGCCAGTGATCTTTTGTGTGCTGTGGGATTCCTCAGACTCAGACATCAGCCTGTAAGTAACCAGGGCCAAGAAACTGAACATGGTCAGCAGGTTGTACAGGTTCCGCGGAGGCTGCGCAGGCCTCGTTTTTTTAGGGGGCGTTTAAACTTGAACGCATTGTCCGATGATAAGGTCATACAGATGTTTCGTCTAAATCGTAACAACATTTTCCGTCTGTATGACCTTGTCAAACTGGGCCTAGACCCAGAGACAGCACGCTCTCGCTCTGTCTCAGGCCTGCACAAACTCCTGGCTGTGTTGCACTTTATGGCTACTGGCAGCTTTCAGGCTGTGTCTGGGGATGTCATAGGAATCTCACAGCCCTCATTTTCCAGAATCTTAACACAGGTGATGTATACCTAACTACCTCTTCTGTTTTGTGTTTGTTTTAATTTCTCGGTGGCCAGTTCTGTCCTAAAATCTCATGTTTATTGTTCTTTTTGTCACAATCCTGACTGTAGTTTTCTTATTTGGTGACTTACCCCTGCCATCTGTCCCGGATCCTGTGCCTTTTTGCTCACTGAGTTAAACAGCTTGTCAGCACCATGAGTTTCCTGAGTTCTCTGCCTGAAAGATAATAGTTAACTAGCTCCACCTGTGGTGATCTCCTGTGTGAGTCTGAATTCAGTAATCTGAAGTTTAGGCCTCTAAGCCAGCATCCTATGTTTTGCAGAAGTTCAGGCTTCAGTGTTCTCTCGGCCTGCTAGGCCTCATTCTACATCACAGCCTAGTCTAGAGTACTCACATGACAGTGCCTGTTCACCTGACCCAGAGTTGTCCAATCCTCTGCCAGCCTGAGACTCTCTGCATCACCTAATCCTGCTCACCAATCACCAAGGACCAGGAAGTATAAGTCGGGAGACTGAGTTGGAAACTGGGCCAGTTCCTCGTGTCACACACAGCTCTGTGTGAGCTTTGAAGCTGAGCTCCCTAAAGGTAACCTTTGTACTTTAGTTCCTGTGAAAACTCTGTTCCTTTGTTACCCAGTTTGGTTTACTTTTGTGTTGCCACTGATATTCACTATTTCCATGAGTCTCAACGTAAAGGCACAGCTGCAGTGGTTCATCTTAAAGGCACAGTACGGTATTCCATAGTCTTAACTGAAAACCACAGCTGCCGTGTTTCATCTTTACTGCTGTTGTAGTTGTGATCTCCAGAGCTCCCGTATCCCTGTGGCTTCAGTGCCTCCAAGAACCTCCAAGCACCTTCGTGCCTCCGAGCACTTCTGCACCTCCAAGCACCTCAGTGCCTCCAAGCACCTCAGTGCCTCCAAGCACTTCGGCACCTCCAAGCACCTCAGTGCCTCCAAGCACTTCTGCACCTCCAAGCACCTCAGTGTCTCCAAGCACCTCAGTGTCTCCAAGCACCTCAGTTTCTCCAAGCACTTCTGCACCTACAAGCACTAGAGTGCCTCCTAGCACTTCTGCACCTCCAAACACCCAGTGCTCACAAGCGTAATTGGTGTCTCCAGCTTCCGGTACTCCTTCATTCATTCCTCAGCACCTTTTCAAGTTCTGTCTTTCAGGAGACCTCCAGCATCCATACGTGCCTCCTGTCTGCCGACCAAATCCTGCATGAGGAAAACCTAGATTCGGTCATCTCAGCTGCGGTTCCTCTTTCCGGTCACCGGAAGAAACCCCGAGTCTACAACACTCCCAAACCAGGTCAGTAATAGTATTCACATTGTCCTCCAGTCGCCCGCACAGACTTCACTAACACCGGGTCCACAAAACCATAGTCATGACACTTTTAAATATACACACAGGTGTTGGCTGTTTTGCAGCCCCACATCGAGGCCTCAATCTGCTTCCCTACCCAGGAGTCTCAGTGGCATGACATCAGGGTAGATTTCTATGAGCTGGCTGGCATGCCCAATGTGCTTGGAGCCATAGATTGCACACACAGTCAGCTGAGACCACCTAGGGGCAGGCAGCACATATATACAAACCGCCATTTCGAACACTCCACAAATGTGCAGGTGGTTTGTGATGCAAATCTCAAAATAATGAGTGTTGTTGCTGGTTACCCTGGGGGCTGCCATGACTCCTTCATCCTCAGTCAGTCATCCCTCTTTTATAAGTTTGAAGACGGACAAATACCAGATGGATGGCTGCTGGGTATGTAATTTGATATGTGTAGGCCTGCGTATACTTTGTCCAAATACAGGTGCAGATGTATTAACCTGTAGAAGGCATAAGGAAGTGAGAAACCAGTGATCTGTGCAAGGTGAGAAAGGCACCAGCCAATCAGCTCCAATATGTAAATGAACATTTAGGAACAGATTGTCTGCTGCCTTTATTACCTTGCACATATCACTGGTTTTTCACTTCCTTATGCCTTCTACAGGTTAATACATCTGCCCCACAGTGTGTTACTTATGTGTTGCTGTATGTTAACATGAATCACGTTACTATATCTGTCTTTTAGGTGATGGAGGATATGGCTGTTTCTCTTGGCTTCTAATGATACCCCTGCTGAACACAATTACAATCATGCACATAAGACCACGCGGAATGTGATAGAAAGATGTTTTGGTGTGCTGAAATCTAGGTTTTGGTGTCTGGATAAGTTTGGTGGCCTTTTGTTGTATAGTCCCTCCAAGGTGACTCAAATTGTGTTCTGCTGCTACTTTCTTCATAACATGTGTTTGCAACAACATCTGCCACATGTTGAGGAGGAGGAGGAGGAGGAGGAGGAGGAAGAAAGCAGCCAGCAAGCAGAGGAATTAGAGACATCTGGTGATACTTGGAGTACAGATGTAGGGAGGCAGGTTAGGCAAGAGATCATCAATCGCTATTTCTAAGGTAAGCTTGGTTTGCTTATTCCATTTGTTGTGTAATCATAAGTAGATGTTTTGCCTTTTTTTTCAAAAAACCATTACTCAGAATGTGTCTGTCTCCTTGACACATACAAACATACCCTCGCTTTATGAAAAACAAATGTCGCATGTGTATTGTGTGTATTTTAAAACTCAAAACAACAGATTATGAGTGGCATGCATTAAGTCTGGATAAGTGATCGTAAACTTGCAGTGCTAATTTTTTACAAGCCCACATAATCCACTTAGTATTTCACTTTATCATTGTGTGTAACGTCCTAATGCACAGGTTCCAAAACTTGGCCCTCAGGACCACACACAGTGCATGTTTTTCACGTAACCTAGTAGAAGCACAGGTGTATGAATTACTCACAGACATATGTTAAAAGGTTCACAGGTGGAGCTAATTATGTCACTTGTGATTCTGTGAGGAGACCTGCAAAACATGCACTGTGTGGGTTCCTGAGGGCCGAGTTTGAGAACCTGTGTTCCCAAAAAACACTCCTCAACATATAATATGTTAGCCTTGAGGAATACATGTGTCCCTATATGTGATGCACCATCATATTTAAGACACACAAACTTACTGTAATCAGGAATAATTTATTTCCTAATGTTTGATGCTGTAAACTTGATGATGTGTAAGTAAATACACAGTTTGCCACACATATACATTATTATACACATTCTTTGATTTTTGATGTAAAAGTACATATTTGTTTGTTTCAGCATCATGTGTAAAAACATTCGTACTAATTTTTAACACACACAAACATGTCCCAACAATACTGACATTCATTTTGACAATGTTTTTTTAAAAAACAACAAAGCCAACATATTACAAGTTTTTTACGCAACTCAATTGTGTTCTTCTTGTAATGTTGTATAGAGAAGAAAGCTAAAATATGTATCAATAACATAGTAATTTGGATTGTCTGCAGGAAAAGAGAATGATTGGAATCTAGAAAGAGTAATGATTAGTAAAAAATCAAGTGGTCAGTTTACTTCTTGCTAAAGACATTCTGCCTGGCTGCCAATTATTGTGTCTGCAGGAAAAGAGAATGATTGGAATCTAGAAAGAGTAATGATTAGAAAAAAAATCAAGTGGTCAGTTTACTTCCTGCTAACATGTATGTGTGACTCCATCAACATTTCTCTCCTCCAATACCAAAAAAAAATGGTAAAGAATAAATGTGCGTACAAATTTTTTGTTTTTGTTTGTAGCACTTATAATTAATGATGTTGAAAAAAGTGTCAAGGAGCTAAGTGTTATATATTTTTCGCCAAAAATACACTTACTAACTATTTTGAGTTACTTATCCCAAATGTCTAACTTGTATTATTTTCACGTTTTTTTTGGTGGCTGCTTGTCCTGCCCTTTGCCTTTAGCACTGTCATGTTGTCGTGCTCTGGTGGAGCGTCTTGGTGGTGATGAGACTGGCATGATATTTGGAGTAGTCGTACCAGAACTGCTGCTTGTTTGCTGTTGGTGCATGCATCTGAGTGTTTCATTCAGGTTAGTGAGGGTGGCATTGAGTTCACGTGTAGCAGCATTTTGATTGTCTACTATTCGGAATAAACTTTCATTAATCTTTTGATTGTTTTGAAAAATGCTCATATAACTTTGCTGTTGTCTGTGCTGTTCTTCCATTATGCGCTGTAAGCTGCCCATGACCTGTGTAACGCATGAGTTCCATGATATTGCCTATTCTGGTTGTTTGTTCGTTTTGTCTACTCAGATTTCTTGATATTCTTCTGAGGTGAGATGGTAGGCTTGCAAACATTTGTGTCTGCTTACCCAGGCAATCTTCATTAGTGGCCTGCTGTCTAGCCCAAATGGTCCAAAACACCTGATCAGGGCCTTGTGTTCCTGGTGTTGTTGGGCTGTGTTGTGGTGGTGTGCTTTGCTGTGGTGGTGTACTCACAGGTGCTGGGGGGCTCATTCCTTGCATTAATGGCTGCATTTCTAAGATGTTTGTCTCCTCCATGTCACTGTGTTGCTGTTGTTGCGGAGGGATGCTGTTCCCAGGACTAGAAGCTGAAATGTTAAACAAATCTCCGTTAGCTATCCATATGTTTGAGAAATGTAAACAAATCACTACACATGGAACACATGTGATTCACTGTTGCTTACAACTTTTCTGCCTAGCAACATCATCACTCATAGCTTAAATACATACATATGCCTGTTTGTGGCAAATGTGTCTGGTTACTTAATTGTGAAAGCAAACGCTTCAGTTTTATTGTAGCTCACACATACTCCACCATAAAAACACATTGGAATACATAATGTGTTACCTTATAGCTTTGTTCAAACAAACATAGTAATGTTTTTATATGTATTTTGCAATGTTACCTCAAACACACATGTGAAATGTGGAAAAACAACCTTACTTTTTGCAATAAAACCAACATGCTTTTTTGTTGCAGCATCTTACACACAATGTCATACTGTATGGCTTAAGTGGACATACATATCTTTACTGGATGTGGACAAGGACATTTAGCTTGGATTACATTTTAGCTTTTACTTACTGCGGTAAGTATTTAAGTTTTTGATGTGTTTTGACTTAATGCGGGTATGAAATTTTTTGATTACGTACTGAAATTTAACACATTTTTTTCAGTTTGATACTCACAATCAAGATGAGGGGAGTGTGGATGACGTCTTGGAGGTGTGTCCAAAATTTGGAGTGGGGGGACAGAACATACGGACGATAATCTTCGTGGCGGGGTAGCCTGCTGTGTTTGGGCCGGGACATACGACCTTGCTTTCTTTTCGGCCACAGGTTTTTTGTGGTGATGTCTTTCAGAAGTGCCACTTCTGCTGCTCCATACTTCTTTTGATGGACCTTTTAATGAAAGTGCAATTATGTAATGGCCATTCCTTTACAAGCATACCCTATACTACAATGGACACTTTACCTGCTTCCGCAGTGTCATCATCATCAGATGTTATAGGAGTTACTGGCCGACGAGTAGTACTGCTTTTTTCTAACACTGTATAAAAAAATTAAAAAAATAATTTAATCATGCTATTGTGTATACATCCACCCATTATGCTTATAAACATTTATTCTTGAAGAAATGCTTGGTTTTTATTTATGAAAAACATAAGGACCGGAATTACAAAAAAAAAAAAAAAACATTGACCAAAACACATATGCACTATGGCAACATCAACACAGGAAAACATGTACAGGACACTGACATAGGCCACAAGTTAAAGAAAAAAAACAACAAAAATAAACACACACATCTTCATTTTGTATTGAAAGGAAAAATATTACAGATGCAATATATAAATTGCTCTGTGATGTGGCACTCCAAAGACACATTACCACTATATAAGCCAAAACAAAATGTAGCAATTTTTCACAAAAATTACACTGCAGTGTGGTGTCACGGTACAAATACAAGCAAAAATAATAATAATTATTATTGTTAATTTAATTAAATAATTAACATTATCTAATAATGACACTACACATGTAAGTGGATTCCAAACCACTTTCCAGTACTCCAGCCTCTAACACAGGGGTGGGCAATTATTTCAGCTGAGGGGCCACTTGACGCTTTTTTGTCAGTATCCGAGGGCCACACATAAAATAGCAGCTCCACCCCCCCCACGTGCCAAAAATATAGGGACGTGGCTTCATGTGGAAGGGGCATGGCCAAAAAAGAATAGATTCATATTAGGCTGCTCAATAGTCTCCATTATTCAAATTGCGCCACACAGTAGCGCCACTTACACACATTATACCAGGTAGAGCCCCTTTTACACACATTATGGCAGGTAGAGCTCCCTTATACACAGTATGGACGGTAGAGCCCCCTTTTTACACAGTACGGAAGGTAGAGCTCCCTTTTACACATTACAGCAGGTAGAGCCCCCTTTTACACATTAACATTTTATTTGGGATAATCAATGCGCAGCAAGCAAATTATCCAGTGTCTTATGGCCCCTGGGGAAAGGTGTGACACAGTGATAGAACACGGGGGTGTGACACAGTGACAGAACACAGGGGGGTGACACGATGACAGAACATGGGGTGACACAGTGACAGAACACGGGGTGTGACACAGTGACAGAACACGGGGTTGTGACACGGTGACAGAACATGGGGGGGGTGACATGGTGACAGAACATGGGGTGACACGGTGACAGAACACTGGGGTGTGATACGGTGACAGAACATGGGGGGGTGACATGGTGACAGAACATGGGGGAGTGACACGGTGACAGAATACGGGGGTGTGACACGGTGACAGAACACTGGGGGGTGACTCGGTGACAGAACATGGGGGGGTGACACAGTGACAGAACATGGGGGGGTGACACGGTGACAGAACACTGGGGGGTGACTCGGTGACAGAACACTGGGGGGTGACTCGGTGACAGAACATGGGGGGGTGACACGGTGACAGAATACGGGGGAGTGACACGGTGACAGAACACTGGGGGGTGACTCGGTGACAGAACATGGGGGAGTGACACGGTGACAGAACACTGGGGGGTGACTCGGTGACAGAACATGGGGGGGTGACACGGTGACAGAATACGGGGGGGTGACACGGTGACAGAACACTGGGGGGTGACTCGGTGACAGAACATGGGGGGGTGACACGGTGACAGAACATGGGGGGGTGACACGGTGACAGAATACGGGGGTGTGACACGGTGACAGAACACTGTGGGGTGACAGAACATGGGGGGGTGACACGGTGACAGAACACTGGGGGGTGACTCGGTGACAGAACATGGGGGGTGACATGGTGACAGAACACGGTGGGGGTGACACAGTGACAGAACACTGGAGGGGTTGGTACAGCGAGAGCTAAAGATCTCTACCCCCCAACCTAAAGACAGTCTGACGCCACTGCCCGCACACACAAATATACACACACTAACACACACACTCTCACATATACACACACACACACTTTCTTTCTTTCACTCACTTTTTCCATTAACTCACTGATTCTGGCTGGCTGGCAGTGCAGGAAAGATTGATCTGTAGCAGTCTGGCTCTTGTCCCGTGTAGCTCCGCCCCCTGAGGTCCCGTGTAGTCCCGCCCCCTCCTCGACACGTAGCTCCACCCCTTTTCGGCTGTACATAGCCGTTGTCACTGGGGACTCTGCAGGCGGGGGGAGGAGGAGGAGGCTACTACAACACAGGCGCCGTGCAGCAGCAGCAGCAGGGGAGACTGGCACCGGCAGCTTGGAGGTATTGCAGAGCAATGACAAGCAGCTCAGCCGGTCGGGCCGCTTGTCATTGCTTGCTAGTGGGAGGCAGTGGGCCGGGCAGGATCGGTTTGCGGGCCGCATCCGGCCCGCGGGCCGTATTTTGCCCACCCCTACTCTAACATGACAACCACTGTTTTTAAAACATTGCACATGGATTACTTAAATATAAAACATAGTCACAATTTTAATTGAAAAATCGGCCAAAAGGAAAACATTATTGCAGGACAATTCAGAGACACACCAAGTCCAAACTACACATGCAAAATATCTGTCAGAAAAACACATGACATACAATAAAGTAAGATGTTACATTGGCTTTTGTATAAAACATTAACCAAAACAATGTATTTGCTGACACACACTTGAAGATGGGAGTAATATGCAACATCACATGACACACATTTTTTAAACAATAAAAAACCATAGAATGTAAATGCAAATACACATGCTCACCATTCTTCCTGGGCCTAACTGAATCTCGGACATGGGTTGCAGAGACAACTTCTGGAGGGATTACACTCCGCATGGGCTCCTCATACTCCAGATATTTTGCAATATAGGGCTGCCCACCACCGGTTTTCTGAGCTGACTTGGCCTCCTTGGCCATTTTGGACTTGACACGTCGCTTTATGTCATAGTACCGTTTGCGGCACGTGTCCTCTGTCCGCTTGACCACCCCCTCACTATTGACAGCAGCAACAACTTTCGCCCACAACACCGTCTTCCTCCATGTTGGTACCTTGGCGGACTCAGGGCCAAATAGCTGCCTCTGATACTTCATCAGCTCACGCACCAATGCCACATTTTCAGCAAAACTAAACTTAACATTCCGCCCAGTCTTAGTAGTGGTGCGTGGCTGCGGAGCACTCTGACTGTCACTATCACTTGAGGCTGCTGCAGCAACCTCACCCACCTCCTCCACCTCACTAACCTCACCTCCTCCCCCTCACTCACACCCTCCACCTCACCCACCTCTGAGTCACACATAATTGTGTGTCTAAACAGTTAACACAGAAAAAAAAACCAAACAACACACTCCTCCACTACCACTACACAACTCACACACACACACACACACACACACACACACACACACACACACACACACACTGACAAGGGGCTATAAAGAAAAATAACTTGAACTAAAAATGAGACAAAACCACAAAATACAAGACAACAAGAATGACAAGATGACTTTCAAAAACAATACCACACTCAGAAATCGCTACCAACACTCCTCACCAAACCACAAATTCACCTACCTCCACAGCACAACCTCCCTCCTCCTCACCACTAACTAAACCCACGAGGTGCGGACGGTTTGGGGCGTATTTATATGGTTGCGCACAGACACTCCTACCATCTGAAACACAACCAATCACGAACGGGGATGAAAATCGAAACTGAAAGTGAAAATGCGGCCGCTGGAAAAAAAAAACCTGCCGCGTTAAACTTAGGGAAAAAAACAGCAAATACAACAAAAACACGTACGCAAACGACAATGACGGCCGTAAATGTGCCAAAAAAACCCGACTGGCATCGACATCGGAAAACACGACAACCATAAAGTCGACTGCTTCGTAACTTTGCGTATATGGATTAAAAAAGTTGCATGAAAATGCACCCGATACAAAACGAGTTTAAACACTACACAAACCGACTCAAACACGAATATTAGTAAATATTGCCCATAGACGGGACCAAGGGACATATAGTAAGGAATCATAAGCCATATAGAAAACACAGATTCGGCTAATGGGAAGAACAAAATAAATGCAACATTACCCTTTGACAAAACTTGAAGACTAATGTCGCATTCTACTGTTCTAGATGCATGTCCATCACAGGTAGAGGAAATTATCTCACAGATACCGGGTTCCCTATGAACTTAGGATGGACAGGACACTGGATTGATGGCTGGGATAGTCCCAGTAGAGATAAGACACACAGAATTTTTTTTTTAAGGGGAGTAGACCAAGTAGAGAATCACTTCCCCGTAGTGCCCAATCCAGTTGTCAAATTTTTATAAAATCTTCTTCACCTCTACAAAGTCATCTGTCACCAACCTCTATTCTGTTTCTCTACAGTTTCCTCTTCATCTTTTGCGTTCACACAGGGTGGTACAATACATGGACCCAAGTACAGTTCAAACTCCACATGCCTAGGTCACACCAGTATTACTGCAGTGTGCCTTGTCATGCACAAAGGGTGGAGAATGGGAATACTGGTGAAGGGAAATTTTGTATAGACACTGATATGCCTGTTGGTGAATTACAAACCTGACATTTTCTTTTTCATTTTCTTCTTCTTTCTCTCCTCTAGAGATGTTTCTTTTTTCATGGTACTCTACATTGCAAACACACGATAGTTAAATTAAGATACAAAAAATTTGTGTTCCCTGCAGGAAGAGGCAGTCTGGAGGACAAAGGGGTATGGCCAGGAGTCCTCAGGACTGTGGGCAGGTGGACATGGTAAGCCAGTAGCCCCCAGAGCATACCTTCCAAGTCTAGCTGAGGTGGCACACGGTCTGACTCATCTAGGCAAAGAGGGTAGGTGCAGGCTGATGAGAGCCTACTGGTGTGCGCCAGGATTCTATTCTCATGCAGGTAAGAGAGCAATGACCTGTCTTACTTGCTTGAGGAAGAATATTGGTAAAGCAATACCAACAGAGCCATCCCATATCCCTCCTGCAGACGGATCTTTTCAGGAAATACAAATCGACTTCGTACAGTCAACACCCTTTAGGAATTATTCTTATGTATTGGTGTGCACTGATGTTTTCTCAAACTGGGTAGAGGCATTTCCTGCCACCACGGATGCTGCTGTGTTTACCGCAAAGAAAAATTGTGCAGAAATTTGTGTGTAGATAATGGTACCCCTAGAAGTAGGAGCAAAGCTTGAAATTGTACTATTGTGATTATAGATATTGCCACTAGTATTATGTAGCTTCGGAACCACTCCCAGATCTTCACTCAACGAATCACCCTCTTCGAAATTTGTTGTTTTGGTTTTGGTATTTGTGGTTTTTTTGGGGTTGTTTTTGGAAGACAACCTCATGTCATGATTGATCCGCACAATGATCAGAAATACACCAGTGAGGTGACAGTACAGTACCTTGTTGAGATGAGCCAGCATTTGAGAACTTGACAAAGAATTTGAAACTGTTGATTGCTGGTATGCCTAATGCTAACTGTCTTGATTGTGAACCAAGAGACTGTGTGATTGTTCTTACGCTCAAGTTGCCTAATAGACAGATGGGAAGGACCATACCAAGATTTGTTGACAGCACTAAAGGTCGCCGAAAGAGAGTCTTGGGTCCACTCGTCCCACTGCAAGAAGGTCGCTGACCCGGAGAGAACTCGTGACAAAGTAGTTTATTGCTCACATTCATCGAGTTTGTGTGTTTAAAGAGCAAGGTGGAGAGCAAAGTGAACTGTGTGTTCCAAGTGAACTGTGTGTCCAAAGAGCAAGGCAAAGAGAACCTCGTATCACCAGAGACTCTGTTCCGTGAAGACTGAGAGGCGGCACTGTTGGACACTACCTGAGCGTACTAAAGGACTGCAGAAAGACCAGTCATTGTAATTGATATGTTATGAACAAGAGTTGTTTGTTCTATTTCTCTTTTCTCTCTTTCCCGCTGACAAACATTTTCTTTCAGGTTATTCTATTTTTGTGAGGGTTTTTTTTTATGAGGAGTCGAGTGTGGGACTGGAACTGGTTTTGTAGGAAGGAGTGATCTCCTTATAGGATCCCAGGATTAGCCGATCAGTTTGTTAAAGTCAGAGAAAAATCAAAGGTCTAGTAGTTATGGAGTTCAGAGGTAATCAGGAACTGTCAGACAATGGCTATTCACACACTGCAGATAAAGAGCTCACTAACATATGTGGAAGAAAGGTTTATGAGTGGCTCTCCCCGAACTCCGAAGGTTTATGTTATTTAGGAAGGACACTACTTATAACCCTTGTTCAATGATTAAACAGACCTAGCATACGTTCCAAAAATGGAAACAATGTTCAGAAAATGATAGGAATATGTAGATCATGAAAATTTTATATGTCACTGTCATGATTTGTTTGTGTCTTTTTCATCTACCCAGCAGAACCTCAATCGAATCCAAACATCAGTGTACAAAGACGTAGGTACATGTATTTGTGAAATGTTCGTTGCAAATCAGACATTATAGGCCAAAGCACTGTCCCAGCATACTCTATAGGTTGAATGTTGTCCCACACCCAACCAGTGGTCCCATGACCACCGAGTGCATATAGAGGATGTCTCGTCCTCCTCCCTGTCTTCCCCAAATATAGTCAAGTGTCTGATTTGCGAAATGCATACATACTTGTGTCTAGGTCACCGATTATGGTATGAAATATTTTTTTCTTATGTTGATAATTGATGGCAGTTATTGTTTACTGCCAAAGGGTGGACTGTCGAAATCAAAAAAATCTTACATAAAGAGAACAAACAAATTACACACATTATGAGTCGCTATACTTGCAAATATGCGCAGCGAGCACAGCAATATATGGTAACACACACATTTACACGGACATGCCACAGAGATGGATTCAACACTTATTTCATACAGTACATAATTATAATAATATTATGTGCCAGACATCATGATGATTTAGAATTGTATATGATGGAGTGGTGTCATGTATGTGTATTATTTGAACGGAACCAATTAGACCTGTCATGTTTACTATTGAAGCAACCAGATTGATGTGTAGATTCATTTGATGCTTGTTGTGAAGTTGTGGGACATTGCAGCGGATAGTTATGATTACATGTATAAAAGCTAAAATCACTTTTATTAGAACAATAGATATTCCAAACAGGTGGTGGACAGGAAACTCAGGCCAGGCCATTTGGACGTCCCCAAGGCTGAACCTGTTCAGCATATACAAAGGGACTGGTGACTCATCGTGAACCCCTCCCCCAGAAACTAGATAACACATTTTGCTGATCACACAGAAAGGTAGTTCCTGTTTTGGTCTCAGAGGAAGATGGAGTCCCAGCATTACTTTACAGAGAGAGAGAGAGAGAGAGTGATATGGAAAGACGAATTTATATAACTTAAGGATAATGGTATTGTATGCTGGCATGTAACTGTATGTCACTTTATGTATTAACTGCTTACTGTGTGAGTTGTAATCATGTAACTATAGGTATACTGTACTTTGTAATATATATTGAATCCATATCCTTTTAATAACAAATATATACATCAATGAGCTTTGGAACTCAGATAATGTGTGGGTGTATTGGATTCTCTTATGGGATGCAGTGTTTTGCGATGTATAGCACACATTCATGGGATATGGTAATAAGAGATGCAGGCTTTACAATATATATTAGAGCGGGCATTTAAAATATTTGTGAGAAATCAATTTGGCATTCTTAATGTTTTGTGTATCTACAAAAAATATAAAATTAAAGTGGACTTTATTGATGTTTTATATTCTGATGTATATTGGGGGTCATTCCGAGTTGTTCGCTCTGTAAATTTCTTCGCATCGCAGCGATTTTCCGCTTAGTGCGCATGCGCAATGTCCGCACTGCGACTGCGCCAAGTAAATTTGCTATGCAGTTAGGAATTTTACTCACGGTTTTTTCTTCGTTCTGGTGATCGTAATGTGATTGACAGGAAGTGGGTGTTTCTGGGCGGAAACTGGCCGTTTTATGGGCGTGTATGAAAAAACGCTACCGTTTCTGGGAAAAACGCGGGAGTGGCTGGAGAAACGGAGGAGTGTCTGGGCGAACGCTGGGTGTGTTTGTGACGTCAAACCAGGAACGACAAGCACTGAACTGATCGCACTGGCAGAGTAAGTTTTCGAGTTACTCAGAAACTGCACAGAGATGTCTTATCGCAATATTGCGAATCTTTCGTTCGCAATTTTGATAAGCTAAGATTCACTCCCAGTAGGCGGCAGCTTAGCGTGTGCAAAGCTGCTAAAAGCAGCTTGCGAGCGAACAACTCGGAATGACCCCCATTATGTCATGCAACATTTATTGGACTGTACCCTGGATCATTGCATATCTGGAGGTAACTATTGTTGTATTGTACTGCTTTCCACTTTTCAAAATAAAGAGAGGAAAAAAAAATCTATTACCCCATTCTGACCATTTGGTGGACATCAGACAGGAGCCCTGGTCTAATTCCCTCTGTCTAAACGGGCCTTGGCTCGCTATCCTCTCCAGTGCAGAGTTATGTAACAAGCGGGAAAATCCACCGCCGGTGGATTCGCATGTCACCCGCCTAGTGGTGTCATCCACTCTGCCTGTCACCACTGTCACTTCACTGAAGGAACTGACAGATAAGCGTGTGGAGGGATGCCTGAAATCTATTTACTCCCTTACAGGTGCTGTACATAGACCCACTATTGCAGCCTCTTTGGCTGCAAAAGGTATTGAGTCATGGGTTCAGGCATTAGAGGAAGAGCTGCCCGAGGATATATCTGACAATGCCAGACAATACCTGTCTCACATTACCACCGTCACCTATTACATTCAGGATGCGTCCTCTGAGGAGGGTGTGTTGGCAGCCAAGCCGTCGAATACGTCTGTCCTGGCTCGCCGTATTCTGGTTGAGGTCATGGAAGGTGGACCTGGACTCCAAAAAGACCTTGGAAGTACTCCCCTTTTAGGAGGATATTTTGTTTGGGGAAGGACTTTAATCAAATTATGTATGAGTTAGCAGCTGCTAAGACGGCTTTTTTTCTCAAATACTAATCCTTCTGCACAGAAGGCAAAAGGTACCACTTTTCGTTCCTTTCGGCCTCAAGGGAAAGCAAAAGGTCAGGCATACGCGAGACAGTCTCGTGCTCCCAAAACCACAAAGCCCAAGGCTAAACAAACCTGGGCGGCTCGTCAGCCTGCTTCTAAACAAGACAAGCCTGCTGCATGATGGGGAAGGCCTCCCCCTGGGGGAACCCAGGGTGGGAGGCTGACTTCTGCAGTTCACCCAGGTCTGGTTAAAGACCACTTCAGATGCATGGGTGCTGAAAGTAGTCTCTCACGGGTACGCAGTCTCATTCAAGAGATGTCCCCCTCACCAGTTTTGCACCACGGTTATCCCTTCGGATCCGTTAAAGGTGCAAGCTCTGCAAAAGGTTGTAAGTTTCCTCCTGAATACAGGAGTGGTAGTGTCAGTACCTCTGTCCCACAGAGGCAGAGGTTACTATTCGACCCTGTTTCTAGTTCCGAAATCCAATAGGTCTTTCCGGCCTATGCTCAACCTCAAATCACTGAACAAGTTTGTGAGAATGTCCAAGTTCCATATGGAAACACTGTGCTCAATTGTACTGGCTATGGAACCCGGAGACAATATGGTATCCCTGGATATACAGGATGCGTACCTGCATATACCTATTGCCATGTCGCATCAGCAGTATTTGTGGTTTGCTATTGGCGACCTCCACTATCAGTTCCAGGCTCTGCCATTTGGACTGGCTATGGCTCCTCGGATCTTCACCAAGGTCATGGCCATAATGACGGCCCATCTCCGTCGCCAGGAAGTCAGGATCCTGCCATATCTGGACGACTTGCTGATTCTGGCAAACGCCCACGATGTCCTCCTCAGTCATCTGCAACTGACGGTAAGCTTCCTTCAAGCCCACGGGTGGCTCATCAATTGGAAGAAATCCTCGCTGGTCCCAGCTCAGAGCATGGTGCACCTGGGAGCACTCCTGGACACACACAGTCAGCGACTGTTTCTGTCTCCGGAAAAAGTCCTGAAGCTTCAGGACAGGATAAGATGCTTCCTTTGTCACCACAGAGTGTCGATAGACTCGGCGATGCAAGCACTTGGCCTGATTGTGTCAGTTTTTGACATGGTAGAGTACGCTCAATTTCATTCCCGCCCTCTGCAGAGGTTAATTCTTTCCAAGTGGGACGGCCTACCTCATCGGATCAGATCTCACATGATCACTTTGACTCCGGAAGTTTGTCTGTCACTGACCTCAGGAACAGCAATTGAGCAGGGGCCGTCCCTTCTGGATCCCAGACTGGGTCCTGCTGACAACAAATGCCAGTCTGAGGGGATGGGTTATGGTGTTGGAGCAACACTCTTTTCAGGGTCGATGGACCAAGGAGGAATCACTCCTCCCAATAAACATTCTGGAGTTGCGGGCGGTGTTCAATGCATTGACTCTCGCCTGCCTCTGGTACAGAACAGGCCGGTTCAAGTACAGTCAGAGTGTACCACCACGGTGGCATACATAAACCATCAAGGCGGCACTCAAAGCCGCATGGCTATGATGGAAGTGTCAAAAATCCTTTGTTGGGCGGAACGCAATCTGCCAGCAATATCAGCAGTGTTCATTCCGGGCGTCCTAAACTGGGAAGCGGACGTCCTCAGTCGCCAGGACGTGCACGCCGGAGAGTGGAGTCTTCATTCGGAAGTCTTTCAACTCCTAGTGGACAAGTGGGGCCTACCAGATGTAGCATCTCGACACAATCACAAGATTACGGTCTTCGGATCAAAGACCAGGGATCCTCAAGCAGCTTTCGTGGACACACTAGCAATTCCATGGAACTTTTAGCTGCCCTACATGTTCCCTCCAGTGTCACTCCTGCCCAAGGTCCTGCAGAAGTTCAAACAAGAAGAAGGAATACTACTTCTAGTTGCTCCAGCGTGGCCCAGACAGCATTAGTTCTCAGACCTGCAGTGTCTACTAACAGAGCGTCCCATTCTACTTCCTCAGCACCCAGACCTCCTCGTACAGGGCCCTTGTCTTTAGCCAGACCTGGCCAGACTGGCTTTGACGGCGTGGCTCTTGAAGCATCACTCCTGAGGGCCAAAGGATTCTCTGAGGCGGTCATCCAAACTATGTTAAAAGCCCGCAAACCGGCATCTGCCCGGATTTAATACAGGGTCTGGAATTCTTACTTCACCTGGTATGCTGATAATAATTATGATGCATACAGATTCAGAACTTCCAGAATTCTGGCTTTTCTGCATACCTCTGATGAAACCGCCCACTTTGGAGGCGGAGAAACGCGTCAGGTGACCTATTACGACTGTGGAACGCAGGTGGACCGCAACCGGAAGCCGGAAGCCCCGAACCCGGAAACCGCGAATCGCGGCATCACAGCGTCCCCTGCTACTCAGAAACAGCACGTGTGATTCCCAGTCTCCGTTCTTGCTGAGGCACAGTGCTCATGACCGCACACCATACCATCTACCACAGGCACTGCTAAAGAGAACCGCCGCTGAGCGGATCGCCATACAGCCAGTGAGTGGAGTGAAATTACTCCACGGACAGGAGACAGCTGCGGGATCGACACCAAGTGCGTCCAGTCTCAGTACTGAAGACTATACACCAGCTCTTCTTTTGGGTGAAGTATCGACAAGCATTACGTATTAATAAACCAGCCTTCTCCTGCAGAGTGCAGCATGAGTCAAAGTAATACTAACTTTTACTAACACTAACAGGCCTTGCATGCAAAAGGACTAACAATATTAGAGCTGGTACCTAAGTATACTTAGTAGTTCTGAGGCCCAGAACACAGTCATTTTTATTTGTAATCATTGTTTTAAATTGTTCTTATTATATTAGTATTACTCAATTGTGCACATGTATTGCTAATGGCATTTAGCCATATTATAATGTCTACTTGTTAGAAGTTCTTTTTACCAATAAACTAAATTAATTAATTTTTTCAAAACCAGCAGTCATTATATTCGATCCCCTCCGAGCGCCCACAATATTTTCTTCCTTTTCTGCAACACGGCCTGGATATAGGCCTTCGTCTGGCCTCCCTCAGGGTTCATATATCTGCCTTCTCGGTTTGGTTTCATAGAAAAATTGCGTCTATACCTGACGTTCATACAGTGGTGCGGAGCAGGGGGTCAGGATGGGAGCAGTGGTGCGGAGCAGGGGGGGCAGGATGGGAGCAGTGGTGCGGGGCAGGATGGGAGCAGTGGTGCGGAGCAGGATAGGAGCAGGGGGGGCAGGATGGTAGTGAAAGGTACTCACTCTTGCTCGCTAAGTTAAACAAGAATGACAGGGAGAGTGACAGAGAGAGGGACAGCAAGGGTATACAGTAGGGACTAGGGAAAGAGAAAGGCAGCAGGGTAAGATTACCTATTTAGCAGCGGCGGTGCTGGGGATGCTGTGGTCTGCGGTGCGGTGGATGAGGAGGCTGTGGTCGGCATGAAGCGGAGGTGCAGAGAAGGACTGAGGGCGGTGGCGGGCTGCTGAGGGCGGTGTAGCAGAGGAGGAGGCAGAGGGTGGAAGGGGTGCAAGGAGGTACGGAGTGGTGCGGAGCAGAGGGGGCAGGATGGAAGCAGTGGAGCGGGACAGGGGGTCAGGATGGGAGCAGTGGTGCGGAGCAGGAAGGGGCTAGATGGGAGCAGTGGTGCGGAGCATGGGGGGCATGATGGGAGCAGTGGTGCAGAGCAGGGGGGGGCAGGATGGGAGCAGTGGTGTGGAGCAGGAGGGGGCAGGATAGGAGCATGGGAGCAGTGGTGCAGAGCTTAGGGGCAGGATGGGAGCAGGGGTGTGGAACAGGGGAGACAGGATGGGAGCAGTGGTGCGGGGCAGGATGGGAGCAGTGGTGCGGAGCAGGGGGGCAGGATGAGAGCAGTGGGGTGGGGCAGGATGGGAGCAGTCATACGGAGCAGGGGGGGCAGGATGGGAGGAGTGTTGCGGGGCGGGGGGGGAGGATGGGAGCGGTGGTGCAGGGCAGGATGGGAACAGTGGTGCGGGGCAGGATGGGAGCAGTGGTGTGGAGCAGGGGGTCAGGATGGGAACAGTGGTGCGGAGCAGGGGGGGCAGGATGGGAGCAGTGGTGCGGAGCAGGATAGGAGCAGTGGTGCGAAGCAGGGGGGGCAGGATTGTAGTGAAAGGTACTCGCTCTTGCTCGCTAAGTTAAACAAGAATGTCACCTGCTCCCCGTAGCTCCCAGGTCCCGGCCACCGTCGTGGACACTGCTCCCCATAGCTCCCAGCCGCCGTCGCTCCCTCCGTGGACGGTGGCAGCAGCCTCACACAGGAGCCACGGCGCTAAGACAGATAGCGGGAGCAAGTGTGACTAGAGCTCCTGCCATGTCCCGCTCCTCCGTCTCCTCAAGAACGAGACCTGGCCGGGCGCCTCTGGGGGGACAACATTAATTGGCAGCAGGGGGTGACATTAATTGGCGGCAAGCATGTGAGTGGGGGGTGCCTGTGTTCACACCTATGGCCTGCATACTTCCGGGTCAGTGGCGAAATGCCGGTATGCCATACCGTCGCATACCAGCCCACTTCGACCACTGTATATGTGTGTGTGTGTGTGTGTGTGTGTGTGTATATATATATATATATATATATATAAATAATACATATATGTATATATATGTGTGTGTGTGTGTGTGTGTGTGTATATATATATATATATATATATATATATATATATATACATAGTCCATAGCAGCCGGCACTCCAACTCTGAGAAACAGCAGGTCTCCGTGCACCAGTGTTAAAACAGCATACCCTCCTCAGGAAATCACGGCACTGGAGACTAGTTGCACAAGAAAGTATAACTTGTATTATCGGTAGACGCGGGCAGTCGTTGCAGGCTGCTGTAGCGGTATAACATTTTTTCCTGTCTACACCAGCAGCACAATAGATCCTGTGGGCCTATTTTGACTTGGGGCCTGGAGCTGCAGCACCATCCGCCCCATTGTTAATCCGGCCCTGTGTATGTATATATAATATACAGTGCTTAAAGTGGTCCTGGAGAGGTGGTGGTACTCTCCTCCCCGCCCAAGGACTAAAGGCATCGTGCCCGCCGTAAAAAGGGGCGTGGTCTCAAGTTAGAAAGGGGCGTGGTCACCCAACATGACCACAGCAGTAGCACCCCTTATACAATGCCCTCAGTAGTAGTGCCCCTTATGCAATGCCCACTGTAGTGGTAGTGCTCACAGTTGTAGTGCCCCTTATGTAAAGCCCATAGTTTTGGTGCCCATTATACAGTGCCCCCAGTAGTAGTGCCCTTTACATCCCCAGGAGTGATGACCCTTATTAAGTGCCCCCTATGCAATGCCCTCAGTTGTGCCCCCAGTAGATATGCCCCAGTATAGATGACCCCCGTACAGTTGCCCCCTGTAGTTATGCCCCAGTAGAAGCTGCCCCCAATACAGTTGCCCCCTGTAGTTATGCCCCAGTATAGATGCCTCCAGAAGAAGAAGCTGCCCCCTAGTAGAAGTTGACCCCAGTAGTTATGCCCCAGTATAGATGCCCCCAGTAGTTATGCCCAAGTATAGATGCCCCCAGTACAGCTGCCCCCAGTAGTTATGCCCCTTTATAGATGCCCCTAGTAGAAGTTGCCCCCAGTAGAAGATGCCCCCTTGTAGAGCCGCTTCACACACTAAAAAAAACCAAAAAACCACAATACTCACCAGCCCCACTCCTGCTTCCAGACTGATGACCTCTGCCTGACACCCGCTCCTTGGATCTATGGGAGAGACCTGGTGTAACTGAGCGGTGTAGCATGGTGATTTAGGGGGAGATTCAGCATGGATTGCAATTGACACTGAAATATCCGTTGTCTCAAAACTGCTACTGTGAAAAATCAAATGTGTAGTGCCACCCAGAAATGTTACACAGTACATACCTCCCAACTTTGAAGTGTGAGAGGGGTGGGGGTGCGGTACCTGCTGCCGTGCAGGTGTAGTCTCACTGCTTACCTCGCGCCGCACTCTAACCTTCAGGTCACGGAAACCTCAACGGACCTGGAATCTTTACTGGAACCCGGACACGGTGATCCCCTTCCAGAAGTAGACGGCCGACGAGCTAGGAAGGAAGGGAAATAGAAGTATCAACTCTTTTTTCATCGGAAAAGAGGATACACCAGTGGCACATTGGCACATAAGCTCAGCCACCCAACTCTCACCTATGCAGAACTTACGTGCTGAGGTGCAGTGGCGTAACTAGAAATTTTTCTCCCCCAAGCCAAAAAATTCTTTGGCGCCCCCCCCCCCCCCCCATAATTGGCACTAGTAAAGGGACAAACATGTGCGCCGTAAAAGGGGGCGTGGCTTCGGTTAAATGGGCGTGGCTTCGCATAAAGGGGCGTGACATTGCAGGAAAAGACTACCTTATACCCCAGTTTTGCAACCTGCACGCCCAGACGTTAGCCACCACAGGAAAGAAAAATAATCCTGATTCATGCCCCTTACATTATTTGTCATTTTTCCTCCTTATAGTAATGCCCAGTATACATTATGCCACATACTGCAAAGGCCCTCAGACATTATGCCACACACAATAATGCACATGACACAATATGCACACACTGTAATGCCCCCGACACATTATGCCACACATGCCTGTGACACATTATGACAGGAATCGCAATGCCCGTTATATATTATGCTACACACTGCAATGCCCCTGATACATTATAGCACATACAATGTCTGTGACACAGTATGACACACACGGCAATGATCCTGAGACATTTTACCACATACCACAATGGCCGTGATATAGTATACAACACACCGTAATGCCTGACACATTATGACACACACCGCAATGTCCGTGATACATTATGCCACACACCGTAATACCCATTACACATTACGTTCTACAGTAAGGCTTCTAATTACTTTTAAATTACCTGCTCGTTGCCAGGGGTTTCATGCTCTTGATTCCATGCACGGTGCCAGGGATTTTCATGCTCAGGGTGTCATGCTCGTTGCTAGGGGGTAGTGCTTGTTGCTAGGGCCGTGCTCCCAGTGCCACATATGCCCCCAGTGCCAGATATTCCCCCACAGTGCCAGGTACATGCCCCCAGTGCCAAATATACCCCCCCCCCAGTGCCACATATGCCCCCAGTGCCAGGTACATGCCCCCAGTGCCAAATATACCCCCCCCCCAGTGCCACATATGCCCCCAGTGCCAGATTTTCCCCCACAGTGCCAGGTATATGCCCCCAGTCCCAGATATTCCCCCACAGTGCCAGGTATATGCCCCCAGTGCCAGATATTCCCCCACAGTGCCACATATGCCCCCTCAGTGCCTGCTCCCCCCAGTGCCAGATATTCCCCCACAGTGCCAGGTATATGCCCCCAGTCCCAGATATTCCCCCACAGTGCCAGGTATATGCCCCCAGTGCCAGATATTCCCCCACAGTGCCACATATGCCCCCTCAGTGCCTGCTCCCCCCAGTGCCAGATATTCCCCCACAGTGCCAGGTATATGCCCCCAGTGCCAGATATTCCCCCACAGTGCCAGGTATATGCCCCCAGTGCCAGATATTCCCCCCAGTGCCAGATATTCCCCCACAGTGCCACATATGCCCCCTCAGTGCCTGCTCCCCCCAGTGCCAGATATTCCCCCACAGTGCCAGGTATATGCCCCCAGTCCCAGATATTCCCCCACAGTGCCAGGTATATGCCCCCAGTGCCTGATATTCCCCCACAGTGCCACATATGCCCCCTCAGTGCCTGCTCCCCCCAGTGCCAGATATTCCCCCACAGTGCCAGGTATATGCCCCCAGTGCCAGATATTCCCCCACAGTGCCACGTATATGCCCCCAGTGCCAGATATTCCCCCACAGTGCCACATATGCCCTCCTCAGTGCCTGCTCCCCCACCCCCGCTCCTTTGTGTTGGAGGGACATGGAGCGTATAGCGCGCGCCTCTCCCGTGTCCCTCCTGGCTCTCCGGCCGGTCTAATAAAGGAAGTGCCGGTTCGTGAGCCAATCAGAGCTCACGAACGGCACTTCCTTTATTAGACCGGCCGGAGAGCCAGGAGGGACACGGAAGAGGCGCGCGTGGTGCCCTCCGGGTCCCTCCAACACAGCAGCGGAGGGAAGGAGACCGCAGATTGACATGCGGACGCTCGTCCGCATGTCAATCTGTGCTAAATCAGTGGCGCCCCCGCAGCCCCTCGCCCCCAAGAGGACTGCGGGGGCAGTAGTTACGCCACTGCTGAGGTGTATCTGGACCTTGCATGGCCAAGCAAGCCTGCCACCTCCAACACACTGCGTAATTGGGCCTACTGCCCACAAAACTTCAGAGGCTCTTGCTTACAGCCTGCCTGAGGGGAGCACACTTGTGGGCACGGGCTCTCTGCCCGCCTAATATGGGCCCCCTTACTGCACACAGGCCAGAGGCCTGACTTTATCCCACAGGCCTAGCACCCGATTAACTTGGTGCCAGATGGGTGGCCTGGGCCTAATGCCCAGGGTCACCTTATTCCCTAATAGGCCACACTTTGACTTGGGCCTAATGCCCTCTACTGTAGGCACAGGCCTAATGCCTGAAAATGCCCCACAGGCTTAGTGCCCATATACTGTGCCCACAGGCCTGTGGCCTGACTGTCCCCACTGGCCTCATGCCAGATCCCCGGTGGTCTAGGGAGGTGTGTGTGTGTGTGTGTGTGGGGGGGGGGAGGGGTGTTGAAAGGTGCTTTTCCACTCCTCCCCTGGTCGCCTCTCCGGGTCCTCAGCCGCACTCTTCTGTCACTGGCCCGTCCTGGCCAGCGACGCTGCCTCTTCTATTCCGCGTCCAGCCACTGCTGGAAATCTTCCTCCTGGAGCCCAGCGTCTTCTGGTCTCTTCAGCGGCCACCGGAGCTCTTCGCCGCTCATCTGCGTGGCCTCCTCTCTCCTGGTTCTGGTGGTGTCTGACGTCACACGCCAGGGGCTGGGCCAGGTGCGGTAAGCTCTGATTGGTTCGCCACGGCCACTTCCCATTGGCTGCCGCTCCGCAAGCCGCGATTGGCTCACGGAGGGTGCCAGTTTTGAAAGGCCGCTGGTGTCGCTTTGTGTTGGCTGCTGAACCATCGCCGCTTGAAGTCCGGTGCAGGGAACCAATACATGGTCCTGGCACTGGACACCCACCGCTGCTGCTCTGAAGTGCCCACCTCTACAGAAGAACGCCCACCTGAAAACGGGGCATGACCTCGGCAATAGGGGGGGTGGCTTTGCAAGAATTTCACGACCACCTGCCACCTCGCCGTTTTCGTCACTGAAGGGGGCATAAACGGCACTCTCTGATCTGCTGGCATGCCCCTTCTCCCTCTGTCTCCTGTGAATAGACGCACATTGTCTATTCACCGCTGCTCTACAGCAGAGCAGCGAGTGACAGGAGACTCCCAACTGCCCCTTCCCACCGCGGGATGCAGGACAGTCCCAAAGAAAGGGACTGTCCCGCAAAATGGGGACAGTTGGGAGGTATGCACAGTGTATAGTGATTATTGAGTTGATGTGAAATATTTGTGTGCCACAGAAATCCACTTTTTTAAAGTACAGGACTGCACACATAAACATAGTATGCTCCGTATAGATGCATATCATGTATAGTAGGTCCCACCTCCAGATGTACTTCTTAGGATGCATATCGCTGTAGCTCCCGCAACCCTGGTATAAATATAGGTGTTGAGGTTTATGATTTTCACCAGCAGTTATCTGTATTTGCTATAAAAAGACAATGTGCCCTCTGTTACATTTGCATAGCTCCTAGCTGTGGCTGCAGTGTTGAGAATAGATGCAGCAGCATCTTTACACAGTGCAGGGACAGCGGATGGTCTTTGGCAGCACCCCTCTCCCCACAGTGATATAAATGGGGAGAGGGGGGGATTGAAGCTGCACTCCATTTTTCATGTTTCATGTTTGATGCTGTAAACTTGATGATGTGTAAGTAAATACACAGTTTGCCACACATATACATTATTATACACATTCTTTGATTTTTGATGTAAAAGTACATATTTGTTTGTTTCAGCATCATGTGTAAAAACATTCGTACTAATTTTTAACACACACAAACATGTCCCAACAATATTGACATTCATTTTGACAATGTTTTTTAAAAAACAACAAAGCCAACATATTACAAGTTTTTTACGCAACTCAATTGTGTTCTTCTTGTAATGTTGTATAGAGAAGAAAGCTAAAATATGTATCAATAACATAGTAATTTGGATTGTCTGCAGGAAAAGAGAATGATTGGAATCTAGAAAGAGTAATGATTAGTAAAAAATCAAGTGGTCAGTTTACTTCTTGCTAAAGACATTCTGCCTGGCTGCCAATTATTGTGTCTGCAGGAAAAGAGAATGATTGGAATCTAGAAAGAGTAATGATTAGAAAAAAATCAAGTGGTCAGTTTACTTCCTGCTAACATGTATGTGTGACTCCATCAACATTTCTCTCCTCCAATACCAAAAAAAAATGGTAAAGAATAAATGTGCGTACAAATTTTTTGTTTTTGTTTGTAGCACTTATAATTAATGATGTTGAAAAAAGTGTCAAGGAGCTAAGTGTTATATATTTTTCGCCAAAAATACACTTACTAACTATTTTGAGTTACTTATCCCAAATGTCTAACTTGTATTATTTTCACGTTTTTTTTGGTGGCTGCTTGTCCTGCCCTTTGCCTTTAGCACTGTCATGTTGTCATGCTCTGGTGGAGCGTCTTGGTGGTGATGAGACTGGCATGATATTTGGAGTAGTCGTACCAGAACTGCTGCTTGTTTGCTGTTGGTGCATGCATCTGAGTGTTTCATTCAGGTTAGTGAGGGTGGCATTGAGTTCACGTGTAGCAGCATTTTTATTGTCTACTATTCGGAATAAACTTTCATTAATCTTTTGATTGTTTTGAAAAATGCTCATATAACTTTGCTGTTGTCTGTGCTGTTCTTCCATTATGCGCTGTAAGCTGCCCATGACCTGTGTAACGCATGAGTTCCATGATATTGCCTATTCTGGTTGTTTGTTCATTTTGTCTACTCAGATTTCTTGATATTCTTCTGAGGTGAGATGGTAGGCTTGCAAACATTTGTGTCTGCTTACCCAGGCAATCTTCATTAGTGGCCTGCTGTCTAGCCCAAATGGTCCAAAACACCTGATCAGGGCCTTGTGTTCCTGGTGTTGTTGGGCTGTGTTGTGGTGGTGGTGTGCTTTGCTGTGGTGGTGTACTCACATGTGCTGGGGGGCTCATTCCTTGCATTAATGGCTGCATTTCTAAGATGTTTGTCTCCTCCATGTCACTGTGTTGCTGTTGTTGCGGAGGGATGCTGTTCCCAGGACTAGAAGCTGAAATGTTAAACAAATCTCCGTTAGCTATCCATATGTTTGAGAAATGTAAACAAATCACTACACATGGAACACATGTGATTCACTGTTGCTTACAACTTTTCTGCCTAGCAACGTCATCACTCATAGCTTAAATACATACATATGCCTGTTTGTGGCAAATGTGTCTGGTTACTTAATTGTGAAAGCAAACACTTCAGTTTTATTGTAGCTCACACATACTCCACCATAAAAACACATTGGAATACATAATGTGTTACCTTATAGCTTTGTTCAAACAAACATAGTAATGTTTTTTTTTTTTTTCCATCAATAGTATTTATTGTGCAGGAAAAGAAATATCACATTTATGGGGTACAAAACAAAAACAGAGGGGATTATAACACGGTACATTGCACTGATGGGGTATGAGAGAAGCTTATTAGGTAGAGGGGGGGGGGGAAGAGAAGGTGGAGAGGGGGGAGAGGGGGGGGGGGGGGGGAGCGTCCAGACTTAGGGAAGAGGGTAATTCAACAGCAGTGAGCATGCGGGGGACGACATGTACATAATCGACATATTCAGCAACACAAAATAACATTGAAGTCAATGGTATCCTTTAGCATATAGAAAAGAGGAAAATGCCCCGAAACCTTCGAGAGAGCGGGAATGGGGTTAGCGTAGTTGTTTCTAGGAGGGGTTAGGATGATCCGTTGAGCTACAGGGGGAGAGGGTATCTGTGGATGACTTATGCAAGTAGTGAGAGCCTTCTTTCGAGGACACGAAGAGGAGCCATGGGGACCAACTGGATTTGTGGGGGGTGGACTAGAGGATGGGGGGTTAAATTCTGTTTCCATGAGGAAGTGATGGTTTATCTTCTGGATCGCCTTAAGCAGGGTGGGGGGTGATGGCTGTTTCCACAGCTGAGCCAGATTGGCCCGAGCGGCTATTAAAATGTGACCTAGAACGTATCTGGCAGGAGGAGGAACTGAGGGAGGGAAGATATGGAACAATGCAATAGTCGGGTCAGGTGTAATATTGATGGAAAGGACCTTATTTATCAAGTCGAATATTTCTGACCAGTAGCTGGCGATTACAGGGCATTTCCAGAAGATATGGAAGATGTGGCCTATCGAGCCGCACTGTCTCCAACATTTATTACTTTGGGAAGGCCAGAATTTATGAAGTCGGTCAGGGGTCAGGTACATTCTATTAATTAGTTTTATTTGCATTTCCGTATGGTTTAAACATTTGGACATGGAATACGAGGATAGGAAAGTAAGTCGCCAGTCGTTTGGGGTCAGGGTCTTCCCTAGGTCTTGTTCCCATTTCATGTGCGCATTGGATTTGGAGAGAGAAGGGGATATGAGAAGTTTGTACCAGTATGTGATGTCCCCTTTAGTTGTAGTTAGGGCGAGGCGAGAGAAGAGTGTGGATGAGGTCGCGTGTAGGGTTAAGAAGGAAGGGGGAATTGATCTCCACCAATGGGCGATTTGCATATAGTGAAAGTACTCTGAGGCTGGTAAAGTAAAACGAGACCTAAGATCTGAGAAGGAAGACAAAACTAAACCATCTAGTAGGTCAGCTAGTAGAAGGATGCCTGCTTGTTTCCATTTGGATAAGTTAAGGTGAGGAATCATCAGTGCTAATGAGGAAATGGAGATCTGCGGGATATTGGAGATAAGGGAGGGGAAGGAGGTGGACAGTTTGTCCCAGGAGCGAAGTGTAGCTTGAGTGGATGGAAGGAGATTTATCGAGATAGGACGGAGCGGTTTAGGGATACGGAAAAGGTCGGCTAATGGGATTGATTTAGCTCGTGCTTGTTCTAGCTCAACCCAATTCAATTGGGGGTGGATCTTGAAGTAATGCTTAGTGGAGGCCAAGAGAGAGGCTTCGTGGTACAGGGAAATGTTGGGAAGATTGAGTCCACCAAATTCTCTTGGCAAAACCATTCTAGATAGGGCCATTAGGGGGGGGTTTTGAGGCCCAGACGTACCGAGACATGACTTTGGTGCAGGCTTGGAGTGTCTTTTTTGGGAAAGGATATGGGATTGTGCGGAATAGATACATTAACTTGGGGAGCAGGGACATTTTAAATGCTGCCATACGTCCTAGCCAGGAGACCTCATAGGTTGCCCAGGATTTTGTAAGGATGTCCAGCGTCTCAACTAGGGGAGAGAGGTTGGCAGTAAAAATATCAGTAGAGGAGACAGGGATGTGGATACCGAGATATTTTAAAGTGGATTTCCTCCAGTTATAAGGGTAAGAGATTTGAAGTGTTGGCAGGGACTGGGTTAGATTGAAGGGGAGGGCGTCCGTCTTGGTCGTGTTAAGTTTATAATAAGATGCTAGGCTGTAGGCGTCCAGGGTAGAGTGGATGAGGGGTAGGGTTGTAGAGGGGTTGGAGATGAAGAGGAGAACGTCGTCAGCAAATAGGCTCAGTTTGTGAGAGGATGTTCCCCTCTGTAGAGCCGGGATGTGTGGGTTATCGCGTATTGAAATTGCAAGGGGTTCGATTGAAAGGACAAATATTAGAGGGGAAAGGGGGCAACCTTGTCTAGTGCCGTTGGTAATGCCGAAAGGTTCAGATAGGAAGCCTCCATTGAACACCCGGGCTGAAGGAGAGCTGTAGAGCGCCAAAATAGAGGTTAGGATACGGTCTCTGAAACCAAAACTGCGAAGAGCTTCCTGCATGTATTTCCAATTCAATCTGTCAAAGGCCTTCTCCGCATCTAAGGACAACAAGAGAAGGCCCTGATCTCCATCTAAGGAGTCTATTAAGTTAAAAACTCTTCGCGTGTTGTCAGATGCCTGTCTTCCTGGTACGAAGCCAGTTTGGTCCGGGTGTATCAATAGTGGGAGGTAGTTGTTAATTCGTGTCGCTATAATTTTGGCGTATAGTTTAATGTCGCAATTTAGTAATGCGATGGGTCGGTAGTTATGAACAAAGGCGGGGTCCTTTCCGGGTTTTGGGATAGTGACGATACGGGCTTCAAGAAGTTCAGCGGGGAGTGAGCCAAGGTCTGAAAATGTATTGAAGAGGGCTGTCATGAGGGAAGAGAGGTCGTCGTGGAAGGAAGAGTAAAAGTCAGAGATAAAACCGTCTGGGCCGGGGGCCTTGTTTCTGGGAGAGGATTTAATAGCTGCTGAGACTTCCTCCTCTGTCCAAGGGGCATTAAGCGTAGATAATTGTTCGTGGGTGAGTGCAGGGAAAGATAGATTATCTAGGAAAGAGGAAATAGAAAGGGGAGTAGGTTGAGGAGTAGAGGGGTCGGACTCCAGATTATAAAGTTTAGCATAGTATTGAGCAAATACGTTAGTTATGTCTTTAGGGTTCAGTATTTTTTGTTTGGAGGGGGAATGGATACATTTAATCCTGTTCCTAGCTTGCTGTGCTCGTAATTTGCGGGCCAGCATTTTTCCAGCTTTATTGCCAAGGAGGTAAAATTTGTGGCGTAATTTATTCAGGGCCACTTGGGTGCGGGCGAGTAGAAGTTTTTGGAGTTGACCTCGAATGGTAGAAATTTCATTTTTAAGAGTTTTAGAGGGTTGGGCTAAATTACGAGATTCGAGGGCTAGTAATTCCGATTCTAGTTTCGCTTGCTTTAGTCGGGCCTGTTTTTTAAGTGTAGCACCGGCTTGGATGGCAGCTCCTCGGATAACCGCCTTGAGGGCACACCAGTGGTTGATGGGGGAGGTGTCTTGAGGGGAGTTAGTGGCAAGATAAGAGTCAACAGAGTCAGAGATAATTTTTCTTGATACAGGGTTATTCAGCAGGTATGGGTATAATCTCCACTGATGGGGAGGGTTGTGATGATCATGCAGTTTCCATTTCCAGAGGATTGGGGCGTGATCCGACCAGGTAATTGGCAAAATATCTACTTCCCCAGTCCTCTGGAGGGACCATTTGTCGCAGAGGATTAGGTCTATTCTGGAGTATGTATTATGGACCAGGGAGTGAAATGTGTAGCCTCTTCCCGAGGGATTGGAGACTCTCCAGATATCGTAGAGGTCGAATTCTGCGAGCAGATTACGGAACGCTAAGGAAGGGCCTGAGAGAGTGGGAGGAGTAGATTGGGAGAGATGGCGGGATTTATCCAATTTAGGGTCTAGGACTAGGTTAAAGTCCCCAAGAACCACTAAGGAGCCCTTTGTCGAGTTGCGTATGGTGAGGAATAGTTTACGTAGGAATGTGATTTGGTTGGAGTTGGGTGCATACAGGGATACTAGTGTAACGGGTCTATTTTCCAGGAGGCCGGTAAGGATAAGGTATCTACCGCTTTTATCTGAGATTTGGGTATGCAGGGTAAAGGAGACATTTTTATTAAATAGGATAGCCACTCCATTTCTTTTAAACGGACCGTTAGCGTAGTATCCCACGGGGAAGTTATTATTCTTAAAGAGGGGGGGGTTATTAGAAGAGAAGTGGGTTTCTTGTAATGCCACCACGTCTGCTCTTTGTTGGTGAAAGAATGATAGGGCCAGTCTGCGTTTGTTAGGCGAGTTCAGACCCTTGACGTTAAGAGATATAGGGTTCAACATTGGGACCGGAAACAAGGAGTGATAGGCTCGGGACTATAGGGAATCTGTTTGGAGGGCATATGTCTGGTACCAAGATATAGCAATGATGTGGGATATGTGTAAAGTTTGGAGCTCAGGGAGCAGGGGGGAGTGGGGGAACGGCAAGAGGAGGGACAGCAACTGGGGAATAGGAGGTGAAAAACAAGAAAGAAAAAAGGTCCGGTATATTGGACCTGCATGACTACTGCAGGGAGTGGGAGGAAAGGGTCGGGGGTTAGCAGTAGTGCAGAAAGTGGTGGAGGCGGGCCGGAGAGGCTTGCACCGCCACTCTAAAACATCTATAAAACGAGGGTGATAACACACATATAAACGTAATAATCCTCACTAATCAGCGGATATAAACGGCAGGGGTCAAACAGGTAATTAACATGAACGTAGAAGAAATCAGAACTTAGACCAATATCGTAGCCGTCATCGAGATAATTGGTGAGAGAGTTAACCTGTATCTAGCAGGGTAGAAAAGAAAACAAGTAGACAGGCAAATAATGGCATTAAATTGTTGATAACCTAGGTAGAGAAGATGCCTTTCCCTCCCATGAATGGAGGGAGGGGGGTCTACATTCTCCCCGAGCCGGAGAAGCCGGCTAGGGGAGGATGAGGGGACCTGTTGTATCGGTCCAGGGAGTTAATCGGTCGCCCAGTCTTGGCGGACAGCAGAGGCTCGGGACGAGGTAGGCGGCTTTTGGATAGAAATGTCCCAGTCCAGTAGTAATTTCACCCCCGCATCCAGTGAGGAGATGATATAGGTCGAATCCTCGTGGGTGATTATCAGTTTGACTGGGAAACCCCAGCGGTAGTGGATGTCGTGTGACCTTAGGGCAAGGGTGATAGGAGTGAAGGCCCGTCTCTTTGCTATGGTGACTGCAGAAAAGTCTTGAAATATTTGGAGGCCTCCTAAGATGTCGGAGTTCTTGGATTCTCTGGCTGCCCTCATGATACGTTCCTTAATTGGGAAGAAGTGGATCCGGAGGAGAGTATCCTTAGGGAGGTCGGATGAGACGGTGCGTGGTCTGGGCAGTCTGTGAATACGGTCGATCAAAAGTTCTGAAGCTGCCGCATTTGGAAGGAGTTTTTTGAATAAAGCTGTAGCGTAAGACTCCAGTTCGGAGTTGGATACTGAGTCTGGGATGCCTCTGATCTTGACGTTGTTCCGACGTGATCTGTCCTCCATATCTGCCATCTTGGACTTAAATTGGTCCAGATCTTGCTGTTGGCGATCATGGGATGCGAGTAGATCGTTGTGGGAGGCGACCAATTCCTCCATCTTGCGTTCTATGTGGTCTGTGCGATCCCCGAGTGCCACCAGTTCGGTCTTGACCTCCCGGACCGCTGAAGTAAGGTCCTTAGAGAGTTCCGACTTAAAGGCGGATAGGATCTGACAAAGGGCTCTCACCGTCAGAGGGGCGTCTGATTCACAATCTACTCCTGACCCTGAAAGGGCGGAGGACAGGGCACCAGAGCTCATATGGTCTGATACGGGGGGGGGAGAGGAGGTGATTTGTAGGGGGGAGATTTGGGGGGGTTTCTGAGTGGGAAAGGATATCTTGGGCGGGATTATATCCTTGGCTTTTTTAGGGGCCATTCTGTAGCCCGGGACAAATGAGGGGGGTACGGGAGGGAGGAGATCTGGACCGGGACCGAACAACAGGTACTAAAGAAACAGGAAAACTCAGTCACGATAAAGTCACATATGTGTAATTCAGGCAAACATGAGTGGCGGTGGGCTACTTCAGGAGCTCCTACATTCCGAAGGGATTGGGGGTGTCGGGCACTTAGGTCCTAGAGCCGTCAGATGTGAATATAGAGTAGAGATGGAGTGAGGAGATTTGCTCCTAAATCGGAGAGTCAGGTTGTACCGCTGCAGCGGGGAGTTCTTGGACGGTGGATTGTAGGTAATATATCCTCACAGATATATGTGATCCAGGAGGGGACACAGGAGTATATGTTTCGCCTGGGTTAACTTCGTGGGTAGCGTCAGTTAGCGGATTGCTGGGACAGGTGAGGCGGTTCTGGTAGGCTTAGGATATGACCCGTCTGGTAGCGGGCAGGCTTCTACTTAGGCCCAATGGACCGCAGGTACCAGGAGAAGCGGGTAGGAATGGGGAGCGGCAGCTGTGCGGCGGGCCGATGGTCGCCTCAGAGGCCTATGCCGAAGTGTCACAGAGGGAGAGGATCAGAGCACCCGGAGGGCGCAGGGCCGGAGGCCAAGGGCCGCGTAGACGGCTGGGCAGGAGGGCCGTGACGTTTGGCTCCCGTTGTGTGGGTCCCGGATATCGGGGCACCCAGGTGTTTGTGCAGGAAAGTAGTGGGTAGGGTGGAGAGGCGAGCAGGGTGGATTGCCCTAGGCCGCAGCCCTTCTGGGCTCTCACCTGTCTTTAAGATGGCCGCCGGCGCCGGGAGGGTCTGGATGGGCTGCCCGGGTGGACTGTCTTTCCGGGTGCAGCAGCAGCTTATCCTCGATCGTGTGGTGGGTAGCGGGGGAGCCGCAGGCAGGGAGGATCGCAGGTGAGCACAGGAGGGAAGGAGGAGGCTCTCCAGGTCTTGTAAGCGTCTCGTCCCGCTACCGGAGCTCGGGGGCCAGCCGGCCCGAAACTCGAGGCCCCGGCTTGTGGTGCAGGAGAAGGCCGCTGGCGGCGGCCAGCGGGAACTGTCTCCGGACGCCGGTTCTTTCTGCAGGGCTCTGACCTCAGTAGTATGTAGGTCCTCTGGGGAGAGATATAGACTGGGATCTCCCCTAATTAGCGTTGTAGGGCTAAATTAGCAGGAGCTCGTGGTGAAGCACGTCTGCTCCATGTAACGTCCAGGCCACGCCCCTCAAACATAGTAATGTTTTTATATGTATTTTGCAATGTTACCTCAAACACACATGTGAAATGTGGAAAAACAACCTTACTTTTTGCAATAAAACCAACATGTTTTTTTGTTGCAGCATCTTACACACAATGTCATACTGTATAGCTTAAGTGGACATACATATCTTTACTGGATGTGGACAAGGACATTTAGCTTGGATTACATTTTAGCTTTTACTTACTGCGGTAAGTATTTAAGTTTTTGATGTGTTTTGACTTAATGCGGGTATGAAATTTTTTGATTACGTACTGAAATTTAACACATTTTTTTCAGTTTGATACTCACAATCAAGATGAGGGGAGTGTGGATGACGTCTTGGAGGTGTGTCCAAAATTTGGAGTGGGGGGACAGAACATACGGACGATAATCTTCGTGGCGGGGTAGCCTGCTGTGTTTGGGCCGGGACATACGACCTTGCTTTCTTTTCGGCCACAGGTTTTTTGTGGTGATGTCTTTCAGAAGTGCCACTTCTGCTGCTCCATACTTCTTTTGATGGACCTTTTAATGAAAGTGCAATTATGTAATGGCCATTCCTTTACAAGCATACCCTATACTACAATGGACACTTTACCTGCTTCCGCAGTGTCATCATCATCAGATGTTATAGGAGTTACTGGCCGACGAGTAGTACTGCTTTTTTCTAACACTGTATAAAAAAATAAAAAAAATAATTTAATCATGCTATTGTGTATACATCCACCCATTATGCTTATAAACATTTATTCTTGAAGAAATGCTTGGTTTTTATTTATGAAAAACATAAGGACCGGAATTTAAAAAAAAAACAAAAAAACATTGACCAAAACACATATGCACTATGGCGACATCAACACAGGAAAACATGTACAGGACACTGACATAGGCCACAAGTTAAAGAAAAAAAAACACAAAAATAAACACACACATCTTCATTTTGTATTGAAAGGAAAAATGTTACAGATGCAATATATAAATTGCTCTGTGATGTGGCACTCCAAAGACACATTACCACTATATGAGCCAAAACAAAATGTAGCAATTTTTCACAAAAATTACACTGCAGTGTGGTGTCACGGTACAAATACAAGCAAAAAAATAATAATAATTATTGTTAATTTAATTAAATAATTAACATTATCTAATAATGACACTACACATGTAAGTGGATTCCAAACCACTTTCCAGTACTCCAGCCTCTAACACAGGGGTGGGCAATTATTTCAGCTGAGGGGCCACTTGACGCTTTTTTGTCAGTATCCGAGGACCACACATAAAATAGCAGCTCCACCCCCCCCACGTGCCAAAAAAATAGGGACGTGGCTTCATGTGGAAGGGGCATGGCCAAAAAAGAATAGATTCATATTAGGCTGCTCAATAGTCTCCATTATTCAAATTGCGCCACACAGTAGCGCCACTTACACACATTATACCAGGTAGAGCCCCTTTTACACACATTATGGCAGGTAGAGCTCCCTTATACACAGTATGGACGGTAGAGCCCCCTTTTTACACAGTACGGAAGGTAGAGCTCCCTTTTACACATTACAGCAGGTAGAGCCCCCTTTTACACATTAACATTTTATTTGGGATAATCATTGCGCAGCAAGCAAATTATCCAGTGTCTTATGGCCCCTGGGGAAAGGTGTGACACAGTGATAGAACACGGGGGTGTGACACAGTGACAGAACACAGGGGGGTGACACGATGACAGAACATGGGGTGACACAGTGACAGAACACGGGGTGTGACACAGTGACAGAACACGGGGGTGTGACACGGTGACAGAACATGGGGGGTGACATGGTGACAGAACATGGGGTGACACGGTGACAGAACACTGGGGTGTGATACGGTGACAGAACATGGGGGGGTGACATGGTGACAGAACATGGGGGGGTGACACGGTGACAGAATACGGGGGTGTGACACGGTGACAGAACACTGGGGGGTGACTCGGTGACAGAACATGGGGGGGTGACACGGTGACAGAACATGGGGGGGTGACACGGTGACAGAACACTGGGGGGGTGACTCTGTGACAGAACACTGGGGGGTGACTCGGTGACAGAACATGGGGGGGTGACACGGTGACAGAATACGGGGGAGTGACACGGTGACAGAACACTGGGGGGTGACTCGGTGACAGAACATGGGGGGGTGACACGGTGACAGAATACGGGGGGTGACACGGTGACAGAACACTGGGGGGTGACTCGGTGACAGAACATGGGGGGGGTGACACGGTGACAGAACATGGGGGGGTGACACGGTGACAGAATACGGGGGTGTGACACGGTGACAGAACACTGGGGGGTGACTCGGTGACAGAACATGGGGGGGTGACACGGTGACAGAACACTGGGGGGTGACTCGGTGACAGAACATGGGGGGTGACATGGTGACAGAACACGGTGGGGGTGACACAGTGACAGAACACTGGAGGGGTTGGTACAGCGAGAGCTAAAGATCTCTACCCCCCAACCTAAAGACAGTCTGACGCCACTGCCCACACACACAAATATACACACACTAACACACACACTCTCACATATACACACACACACACACACACACACACACACACACTTTCTTTCTTTCACTCACTTTTTCCATTAACTCACTGATTCTGGCTGGCTGGCAGTGCAGGAAAGATTGATCTGTAGCAGTCTGGCTCTTGTCCCGTGTAGCTCCGCCCCCTGAGGTCCCGTGTAGTCCCGCCCCCTCCTCGACACGTAGCTCCGCCCCTTTTCGGCTGTACATAGCCGTTGTCACTGGGGACTCTGCAGGCGGGGGGAGGAGGAGGAGGCTACTACAACACAGGCGCCGTGCAGCAGCAGCAGCAGGGGAGACTGGCACCGGCAGCTTGGAGGTACTGCAGAGCAATGACAAGCAGCTCAGCCGGTCGGGCCGCTTGTCATTGCTTGCTAGTGGGTGGCAGTGGGCCAGGCAGGATCGGTTTGCGGGCCGCATCAGGTCCGCGGGCCGTATTTTGCCCACCCCTACTCTAACATGACAACCACTGTTTTTAAAACATTGCACATGGATTACTTAAATATAAAACATAGTCACAATTTTAATTGAAAAATCGGCCAAAAGGAAAACATTATTGCAGGACAATTCAGAGACACACCAAGTCCAAACTACACATGCAAAATATCTGTCAGAAAAACACATGACATACAATAAAGTAAGATGTTATATTGGCTTTTGTATAAAACATTAACCAAAACAATGTATTTGCTGACACACACTTGAAGATGGGAGTAATATGCAACATCACATGACACACATTTTTTAAACAATAAAAAACCATAGAATGTAAATGCAAATACACATGCTCACCATTCTTCCTGGGCCTAACTGAATCTCGGACATGGGTTGCAGAGACAACTTCTGGAGGGATTACACTCCGCATGGGCTCCTCATACTCCAGATATTTTGCAATATAGGGCTGCCCACCACCGGTTTTCTGAGCTGACTTGGCCTCCTTGGCCATTTTGGACTTGACACGTCGCTTTATGTCATAGTACCGTTTGCGGCACGTGTCCTCTGTCCGCTTGACCACCCCCTCACTATTGACAGCAGCAACAACTTTCGCCCACAACACCGTCTTCCTCCATGTTGGTACCTTGGCGGACTCAGGGCCAAATAGCTGCCTCTGATACTTCATCAGCTCACGCACCAATGCCACATTTTCAGCAAAACTAAACTTAACATTCCGCCCAGTCTTAGTAGTGGTGCGTGGCTGCGGAGCACTCTGACTGTCACTATCACTTGAGGCTGCTGCAGCAACCTCACCCACCTCCTCCACCTCACTAACCTCACCTCCTCCCCCTCACTCACACCCTCCACCTCACCCACCTCTGAGTCACACATAATTGTGTGTCTAAACAGTTAACACAGAAAAAAAAACCAAACAACACACTCCTCCACTACCACTACACAACTCACACACACACACACACACACACACACACACACACACACACACACACACACACACACACACACAAACACTGACAAGGGGCTATAAAGAAAAATAACTTGAACTAAAAATGAGACAAAACCACAAAATACAAGACAACAAGAATGACAAGATGACTTTCAAACACAATACCACACTTCGAAATCGCTACAAACACTCCTCACCAAACCACAAATTCACCTACCTCCACAGCACAACCTCCCTCCTCCTCACCACTAACTAAACCCACGAGGTGCGGACGGTTTGGGGCGTATTTATATGGTTGCGCACAGACACTCCTACCATCTGAAACACAACCAATCACGAACGGGGATGAAAATCGAAACTGAAAGTGAAAATGCGTCCGCGGGAAAAAAAAACCCTGCCGCGTTTAACTTAGGGAAAAAAACAGCAAATACAACAAAAACACGTACGCAAACGACAATGACGGCCGTAAATGTGCCAAAAAAACCCGACTGGCATCGACATCGGAAAACACGACAACCATAAAGTCGACTGCTTCGTAACTTTGCGTATATGGATTAAAAAAGTTGCATGAAAATGCACCCGATACAAAACGAGTTTAAACACTACACAAACCGACTCAAACACGAATATTAGTAAATATTGCCCATAGACGGGACCAAGGGACATATAGTAAGGAATCATAAGCCATACAGAAAACACAGATTCGGCTAATGGGAAGAACAAAATAAATGCAACATTACCCTTTGACAAAACTTGAAGACTAATGTCGCATTCTACTGTTCTAGATGCATGTCCATCACAGGTAGAGGAAATTATCTCACAGATACCGGGTTCCCTATGAACTTAGGATGGACAGGACACTGGATTGATGGCTGGGATAGTCCCAGTAGAGATAAGACACACAGAAATTTTTTTTTAAGGGGAGTAGACCAAGTAGAGAATCACTTCCCCGTAGTGCCCAATCCAGTTGTCAAATTTTTATAAAATCTTCTTCACCTCTACCAACTCATCTGTCACCAACCTCTATTCTGTTTCTCTACAGTTTCCTCTTCATCTTTTGCGTTCACACAGGGTGGTACAATACATGGACCCAAGTACAGTTCAAACTCCACATGCCTAGGTCACACCAGTATTACTGCAGTGTGCCTTGTCATGCACAAAGGGTGGAGAATGGGAATACTGGTGAAGGGAAATTTTGTATAGACACTGATATGCCTGTTGGTGAATTACAAACCTGACATTTTCTTTTTCATTTTCTTCTTCTTTCTCTCCTCTAGAGATGTTTCTTTTTTCATGGTACTCTACATTGCAAACACACGATAGTTAAATTAAGATACAAAAAATTTGTGTTCCCTGCAGGAAGAGGCAGTCTGGAGGACAAAGGGGTATGGCCAGGAGTCCTCAGGACTGTGGGCAGGTGGACATGGTAAGCCAGTAGCCCCCAGAGCATACCTTCCAAATCTAGCTGAGGTGGCACACGGTCTGACTCATCTAGGCAAAGAGGGTAGGTGCAGGCTGATGAGAGCCTACTGGTGTGCGCCAGGATTCTATTCTCATGCAGGTAAGAGAGCAATGACCTGTCTTACTTGCTTGAGGAAGAATATTGGTAAAGCAATACCAACAGAGCCATCCCATATCCCTCCTGCAGACGGATCTTTTCAGGAAATACAAATCGACTTCGTACAGTCAACACCCTTTAGGAATTATTCTTATGTATTGGTGTGCACTGATGTTTTCTCAAACTGGGTAGAGGCATTTCCTGCCGCCACGGATGCTGCTGTGTTTACCGCAAAGAAAAATTGTGCAGAAATTTGTGTGTAGATAATGGTACCCCTAGAAGTAGGAGCAAAGCTTGAAATTGTACTATTGTGATTATAGATATTGCCACTAGTATTATGTAGCTTCGGAACCACTCCCAGATCTTCACTCAATGAATCACCCTCTTCGAAATTTGTTGTTTTGGTTTTGGTATTTGTGTTTTTTTTGGGGTTGTTTTTGGAAGACAACCTCATGTCATGATTGATCCGCACAATGATCAGAAATACACCAATGAGGTGACAGTACAGTACCTTGTTGAGATGAGCCAGCATTTGAGAACTTGACAAAGAATTTGAAACTGTTGATTGCTGGTATGCCAAATGCTAACTGTCTTGATTGTGAACCAAGAGACTGTGTGATTGTTCTTACGCTCAAGTTGCCTAATAGACAGATGGGAAGGACCATACCAAGATTTGTTGACAGCACTAAAGGTCGCCGAAAGAGAGTCTTGGGTCCACTCGTCCCACTGCAAGAAGGTCGCTGACCCGGAGAGAACTCGTGACAAAGTAGTTTATTGCTCACATTCATCGAGTTTGTGTGTTTAAAGAGCAAGGTGGAGAGCAAAGTGAACTGTGTGTTCCAAGTGAACTGTGTGTCCAAAGAGCAAGGCAAAGAGAACCTCGTATCACCAGAGACTCTGTTCCGTGAAGACTGAGAGGCGGCACTGTTGGACACTACCTGAGCGTATTAAAGGACTGCAGAAAGACCAGTCATTGTAATTGATATGTTATGAACAAGAGTTGTTTGTTCTATTTCTCTTTTCTCTCTTTCCCGCTGACAAACATTTTCTTTCAGGATATTCTATTTTTGTGAGGTTTTTTTTTTATGAGGAGTCGAGTGTGGGACTGGAACTGGTTTTGTAGGAAGGAGTGATCTCCTTATAGGATCCCAGGATTAGCCGATCAGTTTGTTAAAGTCAGAGAAAAATCAAAGGTCTAGTAGTTATGGAGTTCAGAGGTAATCAGGAACTGTCAGACAATGGCTATTCACACACTGCAGATAAAGAGCTCACTAACATATGTGGAAGAAAGGTTTATGAGTGGCTCTCCCCGAACTCCAAAGGTTTATGTTATTTAGGAAGGACACTACTTATAACCCTTGTTCAATGATTAAACAGACCTATTATACGTTCCAAAAATGGAAACAATGTTCAGAAAATGATAGGAATATGTAGATCATGAAAATTTTATATGTCACTGTCATGATTTGTTTGTGTCTTTTTCATCTACCCAGCAGAACCTCAATCGAATCCAAACATCAGTGTACAAAGACGTAGGTACATGTATTTGTGAAATGTTCGTTGCAAATCAGACATTATAGGCCAAAGCACTGTCCCAGCATACTCTATAGGTTGAATGTTGTCCCACACCCAACCAGTGGTCCCGTGACCGCCGAGTGCATATAGAGGATGTCTCGTCCTCCTCCCTGTCTTCCCCAAATATAGTCAAGTGTCTGATTTGCGAAATGCATACATACTTGTGTCTAGGTCACCGATTATGGTATGAAATATTTTTTCTTATGTTGATAATTGATGGCAGTTATTGTTTACTGCCAAAGGGTGGACTGTCGAAATCAAAAAAATCTTACATAAAGAGAACAAACAAACTACACACATTATGAGTCGCTATACTTGCAAATATGCGCAGCGAGCACAGCAATATATGGTAACACACACATTTACACGGACATGCCACAGAGATGGATTCAACACTTATTTCATACAGTACATAATTATAATAATATTATGTGCCAGACATCATGATGATTTAGAATTGTATATGATGGAGTGGTGTCATGTATGTGTATTATTTGAACGGAACCAATTAGACCTGTCATGTTTACTATTGAAGCAACCAGATTGATGTGTAGATTCATTTGATGCTTGTTGTGAAGTTGTGGGACATTGCAGCGGATAGTTATGATTACATGTATAAAAGCTAAAATCACTTTTATTAGAACAATAGATATTCCAAACAGGTGGTGGACAGGAAACTCAGGCCAGGCCATTTGGACGTCCCCAAAGCTGAACCTGTTCAGCATATACAAAGGGACTGGTGACTCATCGTGAACCCCTCCCCCAGAAACTAGATAACACATTTTGCTGATCACACAGAAAGGTAGTTCCTATTTTGGTCTCAGAGGAAGATGGAGTCCCAGCATTACTTTACAGAGAGAGAGAGAGAGAGTGATATGGAAAGACGAATTTAGATAACTTAAGGATAATGGTATTGTATGCTGGCATGTAACTGTATGTAACTTTATGTATTAACTGCTTACTGTGTGAGTTGTAATCATGTTACTATAGGTATACTGTACTTTGTAATATATATTGAATCCATATCCTTTTAATAACAAATATATACATCAATGAGCTTTGGAACTCAGATAATGTGTGGGTGTATTGGATTCTCTTATGGGATGCAGTGTTTTGCGATGTATAGCACACATTCATGGGATATGGTAATAAGAGATGCAGGCTTTACAATATATATTAGAGCGGGCATTTAAAATATTTGTGAGAAATCAATTTGGCATTCTTAATGTTTTGTGTATCTACAAAAAATATAAAATTAAAGTGGACTTTATTGATGTTTTATATTCTGATGTATATTGGGGGTCATTCCGAGTTGTTCGCTCTGTAAATTTCTTCGCATCGCAGCGATTTTCCGCTTAGTGCGCATGCGCAATGTCCGCACTGCGACTGCGCCAAGTAAATTTGCTATGCAGTTAGGAATTTTACTCACGGTTTTTTCTTCGTTCTGGTGATCGTAATGTGATTGACAGGAAGTGGGTGTTTCTGGGCGGAAACTGGCCGTTTTATGGGTGTGTATGAAAAAACGCTACCGTTTCTGGGAAAAACGCGGGAGTGGCTGGAGAAACGGAGGAGTGTCTGGGCGAACGCTGGGTGTGTTTGTGACGTCAAACCAGGAACGACAAGCACTGAACTGATCGCACTGGCAGAGTAAGTTTTCGAGTTACTCAGAAACTGCATAGAGATGTCTTATCGCAATATTGCGAATCTTTCGTTCGCAATTTTGATAAGCTAAGATTCACTCCCAGTAGGCGGCGGCTTAGCGTGTGCAAAGCTGCTAAAAGCAGCTTGCGAGCGAACAACTCGGAATGACCCCCATTATGTCATGCAACATTTATTGGACTGTACCCTGGATCATTGCATATCTGGAGGTAACTATTGTTGTATTGTACTGCTTTCCACTTTTCAAAATAAAGAGAGGAAAAAAAAATCTATTACCCCATTCTGACCATTTGGTGGACATCAGGCAGGAGCCCTGGTCTAATTCCCTCTGTCTAAACGGGCCTTGGCTCGCTATCCTCTCCAGTGCAGAGTTATGTAACAAGCGGGAAAATCCACCGCCGGTGGATTCGCATGTCACCCGCCTAGTGGTGTCATCCACTCTGCCTGTCACCACTGTCACTTCACTAAAGGAACTGACAGATAAGCGTGTGGAGGGATGCCTGAAATCTATTTACTCCCTTACAGGTGCTGTACATAGACCCACTATTGCAGCCTCTTTGGCTGCAAAAGGTATTGAGTCATGGGTTCAGGCATTAGAGGAAGAGCTGCCCGAGGATATATCTGACAATGCCAGACAATACCTGTCTCACATTACCACCGTCACCTATTACATTCAGGATGCGTCCTCTGAGGAGGGTGTGTTGGCAGCCAAGCCGTCGAATACGTCTGTCCTGGCTCGCCGTATTCTGGTTGAGGTCATGGAAGGTGGACCTGGACTCCAAAAAGACCTTGGAAGTACTCCCCTTTAAGGAGGATATTTTGTTTGGAGAAGGACTTTAATCAAATTATGTATGAGTTAGCAGCTGCTAAGACAGCTTTTTTTCTCAAATACTAATCCTTCTGCACAGAAGGCAAAAGGTACCACTTTTCGTTCCTTTCGGCCTCAAGGGAAAGCAAAAGGTCAGGCATACGCGAGACAGTCTCGTGCTCCCAAAACCACAAAGCCCAAGGCTAAACAAACCTGGGCGGCTCGTCAGCCTGCTTCTAAACAAGACAAGCCTGCTGCATGATGGGGAAGGCCTCCCCCTGGGGGACCCCAGGGTGGGAGGCTGACTTCTGCAGTTCACCCAGGTCTGGTTAAAGACCACTTCAGATGCATGGGTGCTGAAAGTAGTCTCTCACGGGTACGCAGTCTCATTCAAGAGATGTCCCCCTCACCAGTTTTGCACCACGGTTATCCCTTCGGATCCGTTAAAGGTGCAAGCTCTGCAAAAGGTTGTAAGTTTCCTCCTGAATACAGGAGTGGTAGTGTCAGTACCTCTGTCCCACAGAGGCAGAGGTTACTATTCGACCCTGTTTCTAGTTCCGAAATCCAATAGGTCTTTCCGGCCTATGCTCAACCTCAAATCACTGAACAAGTTTGTGAGAATGTCCAAGTTCCATATGGAAACACTGTGCTCAATTGTACTGGCTATGGAACCCGGAGACAATATGGTATCCCTGGATATACAGGATGCGTACCTGCATATACCTATTGTCATGTCGCATCAGCAGTATTTGTGGTTTGCTATTGGCGACCTCCACTATCAGTTCCAGGCTCTGCCATTTGGACTGGCTATGGCTCCTCGGATCTTCACCAAGGTCATGGCCATAATGACGGCCCATCTCCGTCGCCAGGAAGTCAGGATCCTGCCATATCTGGACGACTTGCTGATTCTGGCAAACGCCCACGATGTCCTCCTCAGTCATCTGCAACTGACGGTAAGCTTCCTTCAAGCCCACGGGTGGCTCATCAATTGGAAGAAATCCTCGCTGGTCCCAGCTCAGAGCATGGTGCACCTGGGAGCACTCCTGGACACACACAGTCAGCGACTGTTTCTGTCTCCGGAAAAAGTCCTGAAGCTTCAGGACAGGATAAGATGTTTCCTTTGTCACCACAGAGTGTCGATAGACTCGGCGATGCAAGCACTTGGCCTGATTGTGTCAGTTTTTGACATGGTAGAGTACGATCAATTTCATTCCCGCCCTCTGCAGAGGTTAATTCTTTCCAAGTGGGACGGCCTACCTCATCGGATCAGATCTCACATGATCACTTTGACTCCAGAAGTTTGTCTGTCACTGACCTCAGGAACAGCAATTGAGCAGGGGCCGTCCCTTCTGGATCCCCGACTGGGTCCTGCTGACAACAAATGCCAGTCTGAGGGGATGGGTTATGGTGTTGGAGCAACACTCTTTTCAGGGTCGATGGACCAAGGAGGAATCACTCCTCCCAATAAACATTCTGGAGTTGCGGGCGGTGTTCAATGCATTGACTCTCGCCCTGCCTCTGGTACAGAACAGGCCGGTTCAAGTACAGTCAGAGTGTACCACCACGGTGGCATACATAAACCATCAAGGCGGCACTCAAAGCCGCATGGCTATGATGGAAGTGTCAAAAATCCTTTGTTGGGCGGAACGCAATCTGCCAGCAATATCAGCAGTGTTCATTCCGGGCGTCCTAAACTGGGAAGCGGACGTCCTCAGTCGCCAGGACGTGCACGCCGGAGAGTGGAGTCTTCATTCGGAAGTCTTTCAACTCCTAGTGGACAAGTGGGGCCTACCAGATGTAGCATCTCGACACAATCACAAGATTCCGGTCTTCGGATCAAAGACCAGGGATCCTCAAGCAGCTTTCGTGGACACACTAGCAATTCCATGGAACTTTTAGCTGCCCTACATGTTCCCTCCAGTGTCACTCCTGCCCAAGGTCCTGCAGAAGTTCAAACAAGAAGAAGGAATACTACTTCTAGTTGCTCCAGCGTGGCCCAGACAGCATTAGTTCTCAGACCTGCAGTGTCTACTAACAGAGCGTCCCCTTCTACTTCCTCAGCGCCCAGACCTCCTCGTACAGGGCCCTTGTCTTTAGCCAGACCTGGCCAGACTGGCTTTGACGGCGTGGCTCTTGAAGCATCACTCCTGAGGGCCAAAGAATTCTCTGAGGCGGTCATCCAAACTATGTTAAAAGCCCGCAAACCGGCATCTGCCCGGATTTATTACAGGGTCTGGAATTCTTACTTCACCTGGTATGCTGATAATAATTATGATGCATACAGATTCAGAACTTCCAGAATTCTGGCTTTTCTGCAACACGGCCTGGATATAGGCCTTCGTCTGGCCTCCCTCAGGGTTCATATATCTGCCTTCTCGGTTTGGTTTCATAGAAAAATTGCGTCTATACCTGACGATCATACAGTGGTGCGGAGCAGGGGGTCAGGATGGGAGCAGTGGTGCGGAGCAGGGGGGGCAGGATGGGAGCAGTGGTGCGGGGCAGGGGGGGGCAGGATGGGAGCAGTGGTGTGGAGCAAGAGGGGGCAGGATAGGAGCATGGGAGCAGTGGTGCAGAGCTTGGGGGCAGGATGGGAGCAGGGGTGTGGAACAGGGGAGACAGGATGGGAGCAGTGGTGCGGGGCAGGATGGGAGCAGTGGTGCGGAGCAGGGGGGCAGGATGGGAGCAGTGGGGTGGGGCAGGATGGGAGCAGTCATACGGAGCAGGGGGGGCAGGATGGGAGGAGTGGTGCGGAGCGAGGGGGGGAGGATGGGAGCGGTGGTGCAGGGCAGGATGGGAACAGTGGTGCGGGGCAGGATGGGAGCAGTGGTGTGGAGCAGGGGGTCAGGATGGGAATAGTGGTGCGGAGCAGGGGGGGCAGGATGGGAGCAGTGGTGCGGAGCAGGATAGGAGCAGTGGTGCGAAGCAGGGGGGGGCAGGATTGTAGTGAAAGGTACTCGCTCTTGCTCGCTAAGTTAAACAAGAATGTCACCTGCTCCCCGTAGCTCCCAGGTCCCGGCCACCGTCGTGGACACTGCTCCCCATAGCTCCCAGCCGCCGTCGCTCCCTCCGTGGACGGTGGCAGCAGCCTCACACAGGAGCCACGGCGCTAAGACAGATAGCGGGAGCAAGTGTGACTAGAGCTCCTGCCATGTCCCGCTCCTCCGTCTCCTCAAAAACGAGACCTGGCCGGGCGCCTCTGGGGGGACAACATTAATTGGCAGCAGGGGGTGACATTAATTGGCGGCAAGCATGTGAGAGGGGGGTGCCTGTGTTCACACCTATGGTCTGCATACTTCCGGGTCAGTGGCGAAATGCCGGTATGCCATACCGTCGCATACCAGCCCACTTTATAAATAATACATATATGTATATGTGTGTGTGTGTGTGTGTGTGTGTATATATATATATATATATATATATATATATACATAGTCCATAGCAGCCGGCACTCCAACTCTGAGAAACAGCAGGTCTCCGTGCACCAGTGTTAAAACAGCATACACTCCTCAGGAAATCACGGCACTGGAGACTAGTTGCACAAGAAAGTATAACTTGTATTATCGGTAGACGCGGGCAGTCGTTGCAGGCTGCTGTAGCGGTATAACATTTTTTCCTGTCTACACCAGCAGCACAATAGATCCTGTGGGCCTATTTTGACTTGGGGCCTGGAGCTGCAGCACCATCCGCCCCATTGTTAATCCGGCCCTGTGTATGTATATATAATATACAGTGCTTAAAGTGGTCCTGGAGAGGTGGTGGTACTCTCCTCCCCGCCCAAGGACTAAAGGCATCGTGCCCGCCGTAAAAAGGGGCGTGGTCTCAAGTTAGAAAGGGGCGTGGTCACCCAACATGACCACAGCAGTAGCACCCCTTATACAATGCCCTCAGTAGTAGTGCCCCTTATGCAATGCCCACTGTAGTGGTAGTGCTCACAGTTGTAGTGCCCCTTATGTAAAGCCCATAGTTTTGGTGCCCATTATACAGTGCCCCCAGTAGTAGTGCCCTTTACGTCCCCAGGAGTGATGACCCTTATTAAGTGCCCCCTATGCAATGCCCTCAGTTGTGCCCCCAGTAGATATGCCCCAGTATAGATGACCCCCGTACAGTTGCCCCCTGTAGTTATGCCCCAGTAGAAGCTGCCCCCAATACAGTTGCCCCCTGTAGTTATGCCCCAGTATAGATGCCTCCAGAAGAAGAAGCTGCCCCCTAGTAGAAGTTGACCCCAGTAGTTATGCCCCAGTATAGATGCCCCCAGTAGTTATGCCCAAGTATAGATGCCCCCAGTACAGCTGCCCCCAGTAGTTATGCCCCTTTATAGATGCCCCTAGTAGAAGTTGCCCCCAGTAGAAGATGCCCCCTTGTAGAGCCGCTTCACACACTAAAAAAAACCAAAAAACCACAATACTCACCAGCCCCATTCCTGCTTCCAGACTGATGACCTCTGCCTGACACCCGCTCCTTGGATCTATGGGAGAGACCTGGTGTAACTGAGCGGTGTAGCATGGTGATTTAGGGGGAGATTCAGCATGGATTGCAATTGACACTGAAATATCCGTTGTCTCAAAACTGCTACTGTGAAAAATCAAATGTGTAGTGCCACCCAGAAATGTTACACAGTACATACCTCCCAACTTTGAAGTGTGAGAGGGGTGGGGGTGCGGTACCTGCTGCCGTGCAGGTGTAGTCTCACTGCTTACCTCGCGCCGCACTCTAACCTTCAGGTCACGGAAACCTCAACGGACCTGGAATCTTTACTGGAACCCGGACACGGTGATCCCCTTCCAGAAGTAGACGGCCGACGAGCTAGGAAGGAAGGGAAATAGAAGTATCAACTCTTTTTTCATCGGAAAAGAGGATACACCAGTGGCACATTGGCACATAAGCTCAGCCACCCAACTCTCACCTATGCAGAACTTACGTGCTGAGGTGCAGTGGCGTAACTAGAAATTTTTCTCCCCCAAGCCAAAAAATTCTTTGGCGCCCCCCCTCCCCCGCATAATTGGCACTAGTAAAGGGACAAACATGTGCGCCGCAAAAGGGGGTGTGGCTTCGGTTAAATGGGCGTGGCTTCGCATAAAGGGGCGTGACATTGCAGGAAAAGACTACCTTATACCCCAGTTTTGCAACCTGCACGCCCAGACGTTAGCCACCACAGGAAAGAAAAATAATCCTGATTCATGCCCCTTACATTATTTGTCATTTTTCCTCCTTATAGTAATGCCCAGTATACATTACGCCACATACTGCAAAGGCCCTCAGACATTATGCCACACACAATAATGCACATGACACAATATGCACACACTGTAATGCCCCCGACACATTATGCCACACATGCCTGTGACACATTATGACAGGAATCGCAATGCCCGTTATACATTATGCTACACACTGCAATGCCCCTGATACATTATAGCACATACAATGTCTGTGACACAGTATGACACACACGGCAATGATTTTCATGCTCAGGGTGTCATGCTCGTTGCTAGGGGGTAGTGCTTGTTGCTAGGGCCGTGCTCCCAGTGCCACATATGCCCCCAGTGCCAGATATTCCCCCACAGTGCCAGGTACATGCCCCCAGTGCCAAATATACCCCCCCAGTGCCACATATGCCCCCAGTGCCAGGTACATGCCCCCAGTGCCAAATATACCCCCCCCCCAGTGCCACATATGCCCCCAGTGCCAGATATTCCCCCACAGTGCCAGGTATATGCCCCCAGTCCCAAATATTCCCCCACAGTGCCAGGTATATGCCCCCAGTGCCAGATATTCCCCCACAGTGCCACATATGCCCCCTCAGTGCCTGCTCCCCCCAGTGCCAGATATTCCCCCACAGTGCCAGGTATATGCCCCCAGTCCCAGATATTCCCCCACAGTGCCAGGTATATGCCCCCAGTGCCAGATATTCCCCCACAGTGCCACATATGCCCCCTCAGTGCCTGCTCCCCCCAGTGCCAGATATTCCCCCACAGTGCCAGGTATATGCCCCCAGTGCCAGATATTCCCCCACAGTGCCAGGTATATGCCCCCAGTGCCAGATATTCCCCCCAGTGCCAGATATTCCCCCACAGTGCCACATATGCCCCCTCAGTGCCTGCTCCCCCCAGTGCCAGATATTCCCCCACAGTGCCAGGTATATGCCCCCAGTCCCAGATATTCCCCCACAGTGCCAGGTATATGCCCCCCGTACCAGATATTCCCCCACAGTGCCACATATGCCCCCTCAGTGCCTGCTCCCCCCAGTGCCAGATATTCCCCCACAGTGCCAGGTATATGCCCCCAGTGCCAGATATTCCCCCACAGTGCCACGTATACAGGGCCGGTGCAAGGTTTCTCGGCACCCTAGGCAAGACTTCAGCCTCCCCCCAACCCCCCACCATCACACCTATCAGCCACCACAGGATAAAATAAAACACATTGGCATCCACAGGAACAAATAATAACAAACACAATGACCCCTTTCAGGAAAAAAAGAAAAAAACACATTGGCTTCCACAGGGTAAAAGAAACACACATTTGCCCTGACAGGAAAAACCAAAACACAATGCTCCCCAGTACATAACTTGCATATAGCCCTTTATTATTGTCAGAACAGCAAATTAATGTGCTCCTGCTAAGTACAAAGGGAAAACGTGATGGCTTCTCCAACATATGTGCAAGGCCCTATCTTAGTATCAAAATTATTATTATTATTATTTACTTATATAGTGCCACTAATTTGTACACAGAACATCAGAATTCATATCTCTCCCTGTTCCACTGGAATGGGAGTGATACTCTCTAAAATGCAAACACACACAGACAAATCCACATAACCTGACCATATGTTTTTGGAGTGTGGGTGGAAACAGGAATACCCAGAGGAAACCCATAGAAACATAAAAAGAACATGCAAACTCTACACAGACAGGCCATGACCAGGAATTGAACTCATGACCTGGGTGCTGTGAGGCAGTAATGCTTACCCTATGCTACTGTTCCGCCAATTGGATAATAACGTATCAAAAATGTTGCAGACTGTATAGAGAATACACCCTACAGCAGTTTGGGAAAGGGATCCTGACGCTTAGGATGCCGGTAGTCAGAAGAATGACAGCAGCATCCTGCTGCTTATAGGTGGTCATTCCGAGTTGATCGCTCGCTAGCAGTTTTTAGCAGCCGTGCAAACGCTATGCCGCCGCCCACTGGGAGTGTATTTTAGCTTAGCAGAAGTGCGAACTAAAGGATCGCAGAGCGGCAGCAAAAACAAATTGTGCAGTTTCAGAGTAGCTTCAGACCTACTCAGCGCTTGCGATCACTTCAGACCATTCAGTTCCGGATTTGACGTCACAAACACACCCTGCGTTCTCCCAGCCACGCCTGCGTTTTTCCTGGAACGCCTGCGTTTTTTCGAACACTACCTGGAAACGGTCAGTTGACACCCAGAAACGCCCACTTCATGTCAATCACTCTGAGGCCGCCATTGCGACTGAAAAGCAACGCTAGACCTTGTGTGAAACTACATCGGCCATTGTGAAAGTACTTTGTGCATACGCATGCGCAGAAGTGCTGTTTTTTCACTTAATCGCAGCGCAGTGAACATTTTAATCTAGCGATCAACTCGGAATGACCCCCATAATCCCAACCCCTCGTAGGAAAGTATGCTAACCCCCTTCCCTCCCCTACCTGCCGCCTAACCCTCCCTTCCTGCAGTCTAACTTTAATTTCCCCCCCTGCAACCTAACCCTACCATGGTGCCTAACCCTAACCCCCTCCCCCCACAGCCTAACTGTAACCCTCCCCGGCATACTTACATTCAGTATGCTGACTCTTGGGATTCCGGCATCGGGATTCTGATTGTTGTTGGGCAGCTTATTTTTAGTGTGTGCAGTTAGATTTCAGTACTAATAAATGGTAAAAAAAATAGAACACGACAAACTGACAAATACGTTTTCTGAGCAGCAGGTACGGATGTCTTGTTCAGCCATACACTATATATCTTGTGATATACTATGTTGGTTCATTGACAGTTTTTATGTTGCAAATATAGGTGAAATGTGGCACCCCCAGCCAATGTGGAACTCCAAGTCCCAGCATATCCTGCCAAAAAAGAAGCAGGGCATACTGGACAATGTAGTTTCACACCAGCTACAGCTGACGCATGGAAAAAAAGCTCCACTACTTACTTGCAAGGAGGAGTAACCGTCAGACGGAGAAGCAATCAGTCGGCATCCATCACAGCCTATGGACCTACAGGTCTTCCGTAGGTCTGTAGGACAAAGTAAAAAAAAGTCTATAGTAGTATCACATGCTGGTGCTGGTCCCACAATGACAGTTGGATCAGGCTGCAGATGCATAAACCACTGGTCCACTTTCTGTAGATGAGGCGGACCAGGACATAAATGACGGAGCGGCCTGGGGCATATCCCCCCCCTCCCTCCAGTGCAGCACGCCTGTTGCTGTGAGGGGGTGGGGGGGGGGGGCTCAGTGCTCGGTGCTGCCACTGAATCTGCCTATACTCTCAGCAACTGCAGGCCTTTTGTGATACAGTATGTGTGCAGGGAACTTCTTTAACTGGGTGTACTACGGTATGACAGTGCTAGGGATCCCAGCGCCCAGCATACCGTCGCTGGGATCCTGACCGCTGGTATACCGGCAGCGGGGCGAGCACAAAAGAGCCCCTTGCGGGCACAGTGGCGCTTGTTATTCTCCCTCCAGGGGGATCGTGGACACCCCAAGAGGGAAAATAGTTGTCGGTATGCCGGCTGTCGGGATTCCGGCGTCGGTATGCTGAGCGCTGGGATCCCGACAGCCGGCATATCAAATGCCACACCTTTAACAGAGTGTGAGGTATAGCATTACAGGTACTGGATGTTTCCCAGTGAGCCCTGTAACACATACACAACTACTCACACTGAGGCCCACACACACTCATACTGAGAGACACACACACACACACACACACACACACACACACACACAGTGACACTCATACTGAGACACACACACACTGACACTCATACTGGGACGGACACACAGTGGCACTCATACTGAGACACACAGTGACACTCACACTGAGACACACACACTGACACTCATACTGAGGTAGAGGCACATGTACACTCATACTGAGAAACACAATGACACTCAGGGGCGGATCCAGAACAAAATGATGGGGGGGGGGGGGGGGGCACCGTGACAGAGGAAATGAGGGGGAGGTACTTTAGTGCGCACATAAGACGCACGTGCTCCAGAAAAGTGGGTTTGGCCTTGCAAAATGGTTGTGGCTTCAAAGAGAATGCCATATCCATGAGGCAGTGGGTGACGCCACAGAATGTGAGATTGTTTGTGACATAGTGGATGACGGGAGAGATAGTGGGTGACAGGGAGAGGCAGACAGGAGGGAGAAGTGATGGGGTGAAATAGTGGGAGAAAGAAAGGCAGTGGGTGACAGGGAGAATGTGACGGGGAGAGGTAGTGGGTGATGTCAGGTAGAGAGTAAAAGGCAATGGGTGACAGGAGAGAAAAGTGATGGGGAGAGATAGTTGGAGACAGAAAGGCAGTAGGTGACAGGGAGAATGTGACGGGGAGAGGCAGTGGGTGATGTCAGGTTGAGAGTAGAAGGCAATGGGTAACGGGAGAAAAGTGATGGGGAGAGATAGCTGGAGACAGAAAGGCAGTAGGTGACAGGCAGTGGGATCTATATATGGGACACCGGCCTAGATGGAAATGGGGCAGAGAGATGGTGGTGGGAGGGGGAAACACTAGGCTGTAGAAGGGGATACACTGGGCTGAATGAGGGGATGTCCTTGCTGAGTGGCAGTGAGATGGGGGCAGGGGCCTGGGAGAGGGGAGACACTGGGCAGACAGGGTGGTAGATACTGGGATAAGGGAGTTAGTGAGATGGTGGGGGACACTGGGCTGGATTGGGGGGCCCAGGGCACTATGAGTGGGGAGGCACTTGGCAGGATGGGAAGGGGAGAGTGAAAGGGGTAACACTGGGCTGGTGAGGAGGGATCAGTATGTCTAGACTCACTGGGGGGTTCTAGATGGGAGAGCAGTGAGATGGGAACAGTGGGCTGGTTGGGGAGGGAAGGGGGAACATTGGGCTGGCAGGATGGGAGACACTGGGGCTAGGGGCAGTAAAGGTGGGGGCACCAGGCTGGAGAAGGGAGCAGACACTGAGAGAGCACTGTTTCTGTCTGGCCCTGCACATGCGAGTGCAGCACCGCACACTCACTCAGTAGCCCTTCCCGTGTCCCTGCACCCTACCTGCTTCCTCGGTCCCCAGCTCAGCTCAATCACCCCTGCACTGCCAACTCTGTGCAGGGATCTGTCTCCTGGTGGCGGGTCCGGCTGGCTCCATCAGGCGGCAGCTTGCTCCATCTAACAGGCGGCGGCATTGACGGCTCTCACTCCCCCGCAATCAGCGTACCGCGGAGCCCCTCTTCCCCCGTGTACTAGTGCAGCCAGGGAGAGGGTGACACTAAAGTCCGAATTAGGCCCAGCCCGCGGATCAGAATGCAGAAGGCGGAGCTGGGCTGTTCGTTCCTAGGTAAGCTGCTACAGGAAGGAGGGACCGACAGCCGGCGGCCTCATTGTGCAGTGCAGCATTAAAAAAAAAAAACCTCCTAAATGACAGGGGGAGCACGTGCCTTGGTGCCCCCCCCCCCCCCTGAATCCGCGTATGATGACACTAATACTAAGTCAGAGAGACACACACACACACACACACACACACACACACACACACACACACACACACTGATACTGAGACACACACTCATACTGAGACACACACTCATTCTGAGACACACACACACTCATACTGAGACACATACTGAGACGACAAACTCATACTGAGGCACACACACACACACACACACACACACACACACACACACACACACACACACACACACACACACACACACACACACACAGTAGTTACCTCCAGCTTACAGTATATCACAGGAGCAAGTCTGAAAGAACAGGCAGCAGAGCCATAGAAAGACCGCCGAGGACCTAGCATACTCGGGGGGCGTGGCCTAATCACGGAGGTGTGGCCACGCCCCTTTTATAAAAAAAAACCACCAAAAAAAAACCATCAAGCAGCAGGCTATGGAGCCGGCCCGGCAGATGGGGGACACGGGACTGGCCGAGGGGGAAACCAACTCTCTGCTCCCACTGCATAGCGGTGCGGCAGTGAATTGTCTAGCTGCCTGTCAGTCAAATTAGCATCGTTGCAGGACTAGTACCCGCAGCGCTGCTATGTGTCTCCATGCCGCCGGGTGCCTTGCTGCTGCTATTTCATGGGGGCTAGTAAAGGGTGAAGGGAGGAGAGCGGGTTGGTGGCTAACAGTCAAAACGACCAGGGCTCCTGACAGCCTCAGCATACCGCCCCCTCAGGTCCTGGCGCCCATAGGCAGCTGCCTAAAGCTGCCTAATGGAAGCGCCGGCCCTGCACGTATATGCCCCCAGTGCCAGATATTCCCCCACAGTGCCACATATGCCCTCCTCAGTGCCTGCTCCCCCACCCCCGCTCCTTTGTGTTGGAGGGACACGGAGCGTAAAGCGCGCGCCTCTCCCGTGTCCCTCCTGGCTCTCCGGCCAGTCTAATAAAGGAAGTGCCGGTTCGTGAGCCAATCAGAGCTCACGAACGGCACTTCCTTTATTAGACCGGCCGGAGAGCCAGGAAGGACATGGAAGAGGCGCGCGTGGTGCCCTCCGGGTCCCTCCAACACAGCAGCGGAGGGAAGGAGACCGCAGATTGACATGCGGACGCTCGTCCGCATGTCAATCTGTGCTAAATCAGTGGCGCCCCCGCAGCCCCTCGCCCCCAAGCCACCGCGAGGACTGCGGGGGCAGTAGTTACGCCACTGCTGAGGTGTATCTGGACCTTGCATGGCCAAGCAAGCCTGCCACCTCCAACACACTGCGTAATTGGGCCTACTGCCCACAAAACTTCAGAGGCTCTTGCTTACAGCCTGCCTGAGGGGAGCACACTTGTGGGCACGGGCTCTCTGCCCGCCTAATATGGGCCCCCTTACTGCACACAGGCCAGAGGCCTGACTTTATCCCACAGGCCTAGCACCCGATTAACTTGGTGCCAGATGGGTGGCCTGGGCCTAATGCCCAGGGTCACCTTATTCCCTAATAGGCCACACTTTGACTTGGGCCTAATGCCCTCTACTGTAGGCACAGGCCTAATGCCTGAAAATGCCCCACAGGCTTAGTGCCCATATACTGTGCCCACAGGCCTGTGGCCTGACTGTCCCCACTGGCCTCATGCCAGATCCCCGGTGGTCTAGGGAGGTGTGTGTGTGTGTGTGTGGGGGGGGGGGGGGGGGAGGGGTGTTGAAAGGTGCTTTTCCACTCCTCCCCTGGTCGCCTCTCCGGGTCCTCAGCCGCACTCTTCTGTCACTGGCCCGTCCTGGCCAGCGACGCTGCCTCTTCTATTCCGCGTCCAGCCACTGCTGGAAATCTTCCTCCTGGAGCCCAGCGTCTTCTGGTCTCTTCAGCGGCCACCGGAGCTCTTCGCCGCTCATCTGCGTGGCCTCCTCTCTCCTGGTTCTGGTGGTGTCTGACGTCACACGCCAGGGGCTGGGCCAGGTGCGGTAAGCTCTGATTGGTTCGCCACGGCCACTTCCCATTGGCTGCCGCTCCGCAAGCCGCGATTGGCTCACGGAGGGTGCCAGTTTTGAAAGGCCGCTGGTGTCGCTTTGTGTTGGCTGCTGAACCATCGCCGCTTGAAGTCCGGTGCAGGGAACCAATACATGGTCCTGGCACTGGACACCCACCGCTGCTGCTCTGAAGTGCCCACCTCTACAGAAGAACGCCCACCTGAAAACGGGGCATGACCTCGGCAATAGGGGGGGTGGCTTTGCAAGAATTTCACGACCACCTGCCACCTCGCCGTTTTCGTCACTGAAGGGGGCATAAACGGCACTCTCTGATCTGCTGGCATGCCCCTTCTCCCTCTGTCTCCTGTGAATAGACGCACATTGTCTATTCACCGCTGCTCTACAGCAGAGCAGCGAGTGACAGGAGACTCCCAACTGCCCCTTCCCACCGCGGGATGCAGGACAGTCCCAAAGAAAGGGACTGTCCCGCAAAATGGGGACAGTTGGGAGGTATGCACAGTGTATAGTGATTATTGAGTTGATGTGAAATATTTGTGTGCCACAGAAATCCACTTTTTTAAAGTACAGGACTGCACACATAAACATAGTATGCTCCGTATAGATGCATATCATGTATAGTAGGTCCCACCTCCAGATGTACTTCTTAGGATGCATATCGCTGTAGCTCCCGCAACCCTGGTATAAATATAGGTGTTGAGGTTTATGATTTTCACCAGCAGTTATCTGTATTTGCTATAAAAAGACAATGGCCCTCATTCCGAGTTGTTCGCTCGCAAGGCGAATGTAGCAGAGTTACACACGCTAAGCCGCCGCCTACTGGGAGTGAATCTTAGCTTCTTAAAATTGCGACCGACATACGCGCAATATTGCGATTACAAACGAGTTAGCAGTTTCTGAGTAGCTTCAGACTTACTCTGCCTGTGCGATCAGTTCAGTGCTTTTCGTTCCTGGCTGACGTCATAAACACACCCAGCGTTCGCCCAGGCACTCCCACCGTTTCTCCGGCCACTCCTGCGTTTTTTCCGGAAACGGTAGCGTTTCCATCCACACGCCCCTAAAACGCCGTGCATCCGCCCAGTAACACCCATTTCCTGTCAATCACAATGCGAACGTCGGAGCGATGAAAATGCCGTGAGTAAACTTACTTTCTTCATAGTAAAGTTACTTGGCGCAGTCGCAGTGCGAACATTGCGCATGCGCACTAAGAGAATTCTCACTGCGATGCGATGAAAAACTCCGAGCGAACAACTCGGAATGAGGGCCAATGTGCCCTCTGTTACATTTGCATAGCTCCTAGCTGTGGCTGCAGTGTTGAGAATAGATGCAGCAGCATCTTTACACAGTGCAGGGACAGCGGATGGTCTTTGGCAGCACCCCTCTCCCCACAGTGATATAAATGGGGAGAGGGGGGGATTGAAGCTGCACTCCTTTTTTCAGGTGGGCACGTAAAAACCCCTGAGTCTTTATTAACAGAAAGTTGGGAGGTATGCGTCTGTGAGAGGATGTTTGTGTGCTATATGTCACCAGACCAGTTCTACTGTGGTGACTGGGAGATGCCTGAAGTAAACGCAAAAAGAGGACGTCTCATGGGGTGTGTTAAGGGAATGGCACATGCTGGTCTGTGCGAGTGGCTTATGTTCTCAGACACAGTAATGCAGCCATAGAGGCCATGTTTAGCTGGAGTTGATAAGGAGACATTGCGTCGGCCATAGGCTGGTGCAAGTGCCGATGGTGGAGCATTTACAACAGCCGGCAGATTTACACTATCTATAGGCAGGGTCGGTGAAAGGTCTCACTGCACCCTAGGCAAAGCTTCAGCCTAGCACCCCCTAACCTGCAAACCCCACCACCACCTCTCGGAGGGGAGATGCAGGAGGCCACTAGGTGGGCTGGGGTGAATTGCATCATTATACATATACAGAGAAAAGGGACAACACCCAAGGACTTTTAAATAGATAAATGTATTGTAAATGGTCACAAAATGTTGTGACTTTGTTTACAATATACTTTCACTGTAAAAGCCCTTGAGTGCCGTCTATTCTTTACATACTGTATAATACTGTATATGGGGTGTGGTAGGGATATTTAATTGTGGTTGGGTAGGGGATGCCGCTGGTCAGAATACTGACCGCAACATCCCGACTACCCTAACACAGACATTCTGAATGAAATTAATTAACCTTACCCTTTATCCTAACCCACCCCGCAGCCTAGCCCTAACCCCAACCCTCCCTGGCATACAAACATTCAGGATCTTGGCTGTTGGGATTCTGGCGTCAAAAATTTGTATGCTCCTTATTGTGTTTCATGCCTTCATCTGAAAGTTCATTACCCGCATACAGGGACATCCATCATTTTGCTAGATGAATTCTGTGGTGCCCTCCAATGGCTGGCGCCCCTAGGCAGCCGCCTAAAGCTGCCTAATGGTAGAGCTGGCCCTGGCTACACCCTGTATATAACACATGTAACTGTGAAAGGTAAGGTGGCCCTTCTCAGCTCCGGGCCCCATAGCAGCTGCACTGCCTGCACCTATGGTAGCTACACCCTGTATATAACACATGTAACTGTGAAAGGTAAGGTGGCCCTTCTCAGCTCCGGGCCCCATAGCAGCTGCACTGCCTGCACCTATGGTAGCTACACCCTGTATATAACACATGTAACTGTGAAAGGTAAGGTGGCCCTTCTCAGCTCCGGGCCCCATAGCAGCTGCACTGCCTGCACCTATGGTAGCTACACCCTGTATGTAACACATGTAACTGTGACAGGTAAAGTGGCCCTTCTCAGCTCCGGGCCCCATAGCAGCTGCACTGCCTGCACCTATGGTAGCTACACCCTTGTATATAACACATGTGACAGGGAAGGTGGCCCCTCTCATCTCCGGACCCCATAGCAGCTGCACTGCCTGCACCTATGGTAGCTATGCCTTTGGTGAGCCCGCATGGGGCTCTGTTGCACTCATATCCTCACCGGCAATCTGGTGGCCAGGATCCCGGCATCAGGATGCTGTCCGCTGGGATCCCAACCACTGGTCACACGATCCCAACCCATGGTAGAGCATATAGTACTTGCCTATACTCCTGCAATGTCTTGGAGACTCCAGGATAGCAGGCACCAAGGTGTAGGCATATCTCCAGTAAGTGCCTCAGTGCCACACGCTAATGCCCACTTCCCGTGTGCAGTGACCAGTCCAGGCGGGCTGATGACGCTATTCCTGCAAAATCCCATAGTCATGGCCCCTTCCCCCGCTTTACACTGTTGTAATCGTGGCTTTATATAACGAGCCATTATGATGCGATTCTGCTGTCATACCCCTGTACTGCCCACATGGTTGCACCATACCCCTCCCAACTGGCAGCCAGGAAGTTGGTAAGTGTGTGATATCTGGGCCCTGTAGTTCACCAGCAAAAAATGATCTATTTTTTAACAATTTAATCACCCCCCCATCCACTGCATACAATGGGGTCTATGTACTAAGCCTTGGAGAGAACTAAAGGGGTCATTCCGAGTTGATCGCTCGCTAGCTAGTTTTAGCAGCCGTGCAAACGCTATGCCGCCGCCCACTGGGGAGTGTATTTTAGCTTAGCAGAAGTGCAAACGCATGTGCAGCCGAGCTCTGCAAAAACAGTTTGTGCAGTTTCAGAGTAGCTCTAAACCTACTTAGCGCTTGCGATCACTTCAGCCTATTCGTATCCGGATTTGACGTCATACACCCGCCCAGCTACGCCTGCGTTTTTTCAGATACACCTGTGTTTTTGCAAACACTCCCTGAAAACGGTCAGTTGACACCAAGAAACGCCCCTTTCCTGTCACTCTTCTTGCGGCCGCCAGTGCGAAGGAAAACTTCGCTAGAACCTGAGCACAACCACAAAGAACTTTGTACCCATACGTAGCGCGTGTGCATTGTGGGGCATACACATGCGCAAAAATGCAGTTTTTTCACCTGCTCGCTGCGCTGCAAAAATTGGCAGCGAGCGATCAACTCGGAAGAACCCTCAAAGTTGATGGAGATAAAGTACCAGCCAATCAGCTCCTGTCATTTTTCAAACCGAGTCTGTAATATGACAGTTAGCAGATGATTAGCTGGTACTTATCTCCGTCCACTTTATCTCTCTCCAAGACTTAGTAAATAGACCCCAGTATTTGTAATGAGCCCCAGTGCTTTAGCCTACCAAACACCCACCACCACCACCACCAATTCTGCAACTAAACACTGTAACGCATGAGAGGACATCAGCTGTTATCCGATGTCTCCACTGTACAGCGGGCCACACGCAGGCCCATCCCGCCTCTGGAGCTGCGGCCCAGGATTATTCATCAATATGTCACTTTAAATAGGAAAGTGGAAATGGGACATCTGCTGCACTAGTATTATTCTGTATAATTTAAATGAAACCCCATATTATATTCACTGTCATGGATGTGACTCAGAGTGGGGGTGCTGCCACGGAATATATTGTTGCCAATATATAGAAACTTGTTTACAAAAAGAAGGAAGGAAAGAATTGGACTTAATGTGGCGCACTAACATGAATTACACACATAAAATGTAACTTTTATTTATATACTTTTAAAAAGCCTGTAACTGTGAAATATTTAAACCACATACAAGTGAAAAGACAATGTGTAACATAAATGTTTTAAAAACACACACTGTACTCCATGTGTTGTTCAATGGATATAAAGTTGATTCTGGGTACTATGACCTCCAATGGTATTCCGTGTGTTAATCAGAATGTTTATCCCAAGTAGTTCCTAGCAAAATATAGGTATCACATCGTGGGCCAGATGCATCATCGCTTGGAAAGTGATAAAATGGACAGTGAAAAAGTACCAGCCAATCAGCTCCTAACTGCCATTTTTCAAACACAGCCTTTGACATGGTAGTTAGGCCCTGATTGGCTGGCACTTTTTCTTTCTCCATTTTATCACTCTCCAAGCGATGATGCATCTAGCCCCGTGTGTTTTCCAGTAATTGTCAGTAATCGTAGATACACTGAGTGTAATAATATATATGTCAGGTTCAGTTTAGTTTAAATCAGTCGGTGAGCAGCATAGTCTTATAATTTATTAGTGTACTTCAGTACTCTTTATGTAACACCTCATATAGGGGGTCATTCCGAGTTGATCGCTCGCTAGCAGTTTTTAGCAGCCGTGCAAACACTATGCCTCCTCCCACTGGGAGTGTATTTTAGCTTAGCAGAAGTGCAAACGAATAGATTGCAGAGCGGCTACAAAAAAAAAAAATTGTGCAGTTTCAGAGTAGCTCCAGACCTACTCAGCGCTTGCGATGACTTCAGACTGTTCAGTTCCGGATTTAATGTCACAAACACGACCTGCGTTCTCCCAGCCACGCCTGCGTTTTTCCTGGCACGCCTGCATTTTTCCGAACACTCCCTGAAAACGGTCAGTTGACACCCTGAAACGCCCTCTTCATGTCAATCACTCTGCAGCGGACATTGCGAATGAAAAGCCTCACTAGATCTTGTGTAAAACTACATCGGCTGTTGTGAAAGTACGACACGCATTGCGCCGCATACGCATGCGCATTGTGCCGCATACGCATGCGCAGAAGTGCCGCTTTTTCACTTAATCGCTGCACTGCGAACATTTTTATCTAGCGATCAACTCGGAATGACCCCCATTAGCAATCAGATTATGTGGATTCACCCAATACGGAACGGGATTCCCTACACTGCTGTATGAATAGGCGGATAGTGCCAGCAGCAACTAATTCAAGGGCAATGCATATAGAACAGTGTATTTGATCTGGCAACGTTGACAGCGGTGACTGAGAACGTTTGCACACTGCCATTGCAAATGTATTTGTTCCAGCATCAGTCAATACAATAAGGAAATATAGAGAATAATGCACATTGTCTGGCAGCATTGACAGCAGAGACTGAGAATGTATGTCAACCACTATTGATAATATATTTGGGTGAAAACACATAATTGGTCAAAGTGGAGCAGTTAATACTGCTAATAGCAGCTATTAAAAACTACAAACAATGTATTTATCCACCAGATACAGTGGGGGACACTAGCCAGCAGTTTATTGCTACTAAAAGAGTACTGGAGTACACTAATAAATTATAAGACTATGCTGCTCACCCACTGATTTAAACTAAACTGGACCTGATCATAGGCGTGCACACGGGGGGTGCCTGGTGCGCACTGGCACCACCTAATGTCCGGCAACCCCGACATTTGACAGGTGGCAGCGGAGAACGTAAGCGGGCAGTCAGAGCCGGCCCTATCTATAGGCAAATGCCTAGGGCATTTGCAGTGGTTAGGGGCATGCCAGAGCTGGCTCAACTAAACGTTGGGCAATGGAAGGACCTGCAAGTTCCCCCCACTGTGGACCAAATGTATTTTTTTTTCTAGTGGGTCCCTGTCCCAGCGATTTAAGCCCCACCCCCTCACAGCTATATGCCACTATTTGCGGGTCAATCATGGAGTGCCACGTTGTAGCACTCTCCTGATCAGCTGTGTGGTCCTGTCCTCACTGACAGGCAGCACACGGCAGTGTTACAATGTAGCGCCTATGCGCTACATTGTAACCAATGCTGGGAACTTTCTGCTCAGCGGTGACGTCACTTTAGGTCAACCGCAGGGCAGAAAGTTCCCATCATTGGTTACAATGTAGCGCATAGGCGCTACATTGTAACACTGCCGTGTGCTGCCTGTCACTCAGTACAGGAGCACACAGCCGATCAGGAGAGTGCTACAACGTGGCACTCCCTGATTGGCTGAAGAAACCCACTTAGACATCAGTCAGAGTGGGTTTCTGGCATTCGTGGAAAGGAGTCCCATGTGAAAACATGGGGCCCCTTTCAGTTCGTGGCTCGGCTTTCCGTTTTCTTATTTTATGCAAGTACGTGGATTACCCCTGGATTTCCCGAGGAGCCTGGACCCCTGGATCTCGTGAGTATAATTTCTTCAACAGGTACCCCTTGGATTCTACTGGAGAAGAGGACCGACCTGCGTGGGAACTTAAGGTAAGTATGTATGTATGTGTGTATGTATGTAATAAAATTATACTTTCACGGTGTGTGTGTCTTGTCTTTTTTTGGGTATTTTTTTAGTAGTAGTACTACAGGTACCAGCGGGCCCGTTTTTCCGTTGCATGCTGGTACTTGTGGTTCTCCAAGTACCAGCATGCGGGGGAGGCTTGCTGGGCCTTGTAGTACTGCTACTAAAAACAATATCTTTTCTTTTACAACAAAGGCTATCAGCCTCCCCATCCGCAGCCCATTGGATGGGGGGGGACAGCCTCGGGCTTCACCCCTGGCCCTTGGGTGGCTGGGGGGGGGGACCCCTTGATTGAAGGGGTCCCCACTCCCCCAGGGTACCCCGGCCAGGGGTGACTAGTTGGATTTTTGATGCCACGGCCGCAGGGCACTATATCAAAGTGACCCCCGGCTGTGGCATTATCTGTCCAGCTAGTGGAGCCCGGTGCTGGTTTTAAAAATACGGGGGACCCCTACTCTTTTTGTCCCCCGTATTTTTGGGACCAGGACCAGGCGCAGAGCCCGATGCTGGTTGCTTAAATATGGGGGAACCCCTGTCATTTTCCCCCCCATATTTTTGCAACCAGGATCGGCTCAAAGAGCCCGAGGCTGGTTATGCTTAGGAGGGGGGACCCCACGCAATTTTTATTGAAAAAATAAGCACTTTCCCACCCCTTCCAACTGATATACATGCACGGATCTCATGGATCCGCGCATGTCTATCCAATCACGGGAAAAAAAAGCAGGTCTGTTTTTTTTTTAGCACTTTTTTACGAGTTGTAATTTTTCACGGCAGTGTTTTGTTTTGTTTTGCTTTGCACTTCTTAGTAAATGACCGAGATTCATACTTAAACAGCCGCGTTTTGACCGATGGTGTATTCATTCGTAATTTTTTACTTGGACTTGCAAAAAATTACGAATGCCCTCATCACTGCCGTGATTAGTGCTTAGTAAATTACCGAGATGACACTTTGATGAAAAAACGGCATCTCGGTCAAAATCGGGAGCTTAGTAAATTTACCCCATTGACTGAGTCTCCCGTCTTTACTGCATGCTAATTTCACAGAGTCCGGACATTATTACTGATATGACTGTTACTCTACTGTCCTGCTGGTGCTCCTGGCCTGCTGTATAGCAGCTAGACATATTTTATATACAGCACTCTTGGGGAGATGTATCAAACCTTGGAGAGAGATAAAGTGCAGGTGTCCAAACCACCCAATCTTCTTCTGTCACTTATCTAGCACAGTACATGAAATGATACCTGTAGTTAGAAGCTTCATTTGATTTGGGCAAACACTTAACTTTATCTCTCTCCACGGCTTGATACATCTCCTGGAAAATATCATGCCTTCCTTTTGCTTAAATAACAAGTTAAATTAATAAATTGTCTTGGAAACTGGGTAAGAAAATCACAGTATAAGATAATGTTATAAAGGGTTTCCATCTTCCGGATAATTTTCTACTGGCTTGTCAATACCTCCTGGTTCATTTACATTGATTTATTATTCACATTTATTCCATGCCAGACAGGGGCGGATTGGGAACATAAGGTGGCCTCATGTAGGTTTGAGTAAGTCAGCTATAAGTGGGGCATAACACAAATTGGGGTTAAGCAAATTGTTAGCATTAGCCACAATGGTAGTAAGCAAGGCTAATGCAGTATGGTAGGCAGTCACAGCACCAGCAGGAGGATCCTGTCACACAAGTAGGTGAGGCATTGTACTGGTAGGCAGTCACAGCACCAGCAGGAGGATCCTGTCACACAAGTAGGTGAGGCATTGCACTGGTAGGCAGTCTCAGCACCAGTAGGAGGATCCTGTCACAGGAGGTGGAGATCACACCAGTAGGTGAGACATGGGTGGTCATTCCAAGTTGTTCACTTGCTAGCAGTTTTTAGCAGCCGTGCAAATGCTATGCCGCCTCCCACTGGGAGTGTATGTTAGTTTAGCAAGTGCGAACGAAAGGATCGCTGAGTGGCGGTAAAAAAATTTTGGGCAGTTTTAGAGTAGCTCAATACCTACTCAGCACTTGCGATGACTTCAGACTATTCAGTTCCTGTTTTGATGTCACAAACACGCCCTGCATTCGCCCAGCCACGCCTGCGTTTTTCCTGGCACGCCTGCATTTTTACGAACACTCCCTGAAAATGGTCATTTGACACCCAGAAACGCCTACTTCATGTCAATCATTCTGCGGCCAGCAGTGTGACTGAAATGCTTCGCTAGACCTCGTGTGAAACTACATCGGTCATTGTAATAAAAAGTCACGCGTGCGCATTGCACCGCATATGCATGCGCAGAAGTGCCATTTTTTTGCCTCATCGCTGCACAACGAACGAATGCAGCTAGCGATCAACTCAGAATGACCACCATTGTACTGGTAGGCAGTCACAGCACCAGCAGGAGGTCCGTGTCACAGGAGGTGGAGATCACACCAGTAGGTGAGGCATTGTACTGGTAGGCAGTCACAGCACCAGCAGGAGGATCATGTCACAGGAGGTGGAATCACACCAGTAGGTAAGACATTGTACTGGTAGGCAGTCACAGCACCAGCAGGAGGTCCGTGTCACAGGAGGTGGAGATCACACCAGTAGGTGAGGCATTGTACAGGAAGGCAGTCACAGCACCAGCAGGAGGATCATGTCACAGGAGGTGGAATCACACCAGTAGGTAAGACATTGTACAGGAAGGCAGTCACAGCACCAGCAGGAGGATCATGTCACAGGAGGTGGAATCACACCAGTAGGTAAGACATTGTACAGGAAGGCAGTCACAGCACCAGCAGGAGGATCATGTCACAGGAGGTGGAGATCACACCAGTAGGTAAGACATTGTACAGGAAGGCAGTCACAGCACCAGCAGGAGGATCATGTCACAGGAGGTGGAGATCACACCAGTAGGTAAGACATTGTACTGGTAGGCAGTCACAGCACCAGCAGGAGGATCATGTCACAGGAGGTGGAGATCACACCAGTAGGTAAGACATTGTACTGGTAGGCAGTCACAGCACCAGCAGGAGGTCCGTGTCACAGGAGGTGGAGATCACACCAGTAGGTAAAACATTGTACAGGAAGACAGTCACAGCACCAGCAGGAGGATCATGTCACAGGAGGTGGAGATCACACCAGTAGGTAAGACATTGTACAGGAAGACAGTCACAGCACCAGCAGGAGGATCATGTCACAGGAGGTGGAGATCACACCAGTAGGTGAGGCATTGCACTGGCAGGCAGTCACAGCACCAGCAGGAGGATCATGTCACAGGAGGCGGAGATCACACCAGTAGGTGAGGCATTGCACTGGCAGGCAGTCACAGCACCAGCAGGAGGATCATGTCACAGGAGGTGGAGATCACACCAGTAGGTAAGACATTGTACAGGAAGGCAGTCACAGCACCAGCAGGAGGATCATGTCACAGGAGGTGGAGATCACACCAGTAGGTAAGACATTGTACTGGTAGGCAGTCACAGCACCAGCAGGAGGATCATGTCACAGGAGGTGGAGATCACACCAGTAGGTAAGACATTGTACTGGTAGGCAGTCACAGCACCAGCAGGAGGTCCGTGTCACAGGAGGTGGAGATCACACCAGTAGGTAAGACATTGTACAGGAAGGCAGTCACAGCACCAGCAGGAGGATCATGTCACAGGAGGTGGAGATCACACCAGTAGGTAAGACATTGTACAGGAAGACAGTCACAGCACCAGCAGGAGGATCATGTCACAGGAGGTGGAGATCACACCAGTAGGTAAGACATTGTACAGGAAGACAGTCACAGCACCAGCAGGAGGATCATGTCACAGGAGGTGGAGATCACACCAGTAGGTAAGACATTGTACAGGAAGGCAGTCACAGCACCAGCAGGAGGATCATGTCACAGGAGGTGGAGATCACACCAGTAGGTGAGACATTGTACAGGAAGGCAGTCACAGCACCAGCAGGAGGATCATGTCACAGGAGGTGGAGATCACACCAGTAGGTGAGACATTGTACAGGAAGACAGTCACAGCACCAGCAGGAGGATCATGTCACAGGAGGTGGAGATCACACCAGTAGGTGAGACATTGTACAGGAAGGCAGTCACAGCACCAGCAGGAGGATCATGTCACAGGAGGTGGAGATCACACCAGTAGGTAAGACATTGTACAGGAAGGCAGTCACAGCACCAGCAGGAGGATCATGTCACAGGAGGTGGAGATCACACCAGTAGGTAAGACATTGTACAGGAAGGCAGTCACAGCACCAGCAGGAGGATCATGTCACAGGAGGTGGAGATCACACCAGTAGGTAAGACATTGTACAGGAAGACAGTCACAGCACCAGCAGGAGGATCATGTCACAGGAGGTGGAGATCACACCAGTAGGTGAGGCATTGCACTGGTAGGCAGTCACAGCACCTATAGTAGCTACACCCCTGTATATAACACATGTAATTGTGACAGGGAAGGTAACCCCTCTCAGCTCTGGGTCCCATAGCAGCTGCACTCCCCGCACCTATAGTAGCTACACCCTGTATATAACACATGTAACTGTGACAGGGAAGGTAACCCCTCTCAGCTCTGGATCTCATAACAGCTGCACTCCCCGCACCTATGGTAGCTACACCCCTTGTATATAACCCATGTAACTGTGACAGGGAAGGTGGCCCCTCTCAGCACTGGGCCTCATGGCAGCTGCACTTTCCGCACCTATGGTAGTTACACCATACTTGCCTACTTTTGAAAAGTAGTTTCAGGGAGATTGTAATCGCGCGCCGCTGAGGGGGTATCGTGTTCCACCAAAAGTGTGTGTCTAGCTCTACCTATGGGCGTATCTATTGCCACTTAGGGGTGTGTCCTGCAGTGGCCGATGAAAACTATAGTATGAAGTTGCATATACAACTTGCAAATAACATTTGTTACTTTTAAGTGAGGCCACTGAAAGAGAGATTGTCTTACTTTTACACTAACCCAGTGGTTCTCAAACTGTATACCGTGGCACCCTGGGGTGCCTCACGACACTTGCAGGGGTGCCTTGGATTGGTGATCAAGGACTAACTCAAATTATTTATGGTCAATGTAATAGGCAAAACCAAAAACAAATATCTGGACAAACCGAAGCAAGTCCTGTCCCCCACCACATAAATAAACCTAAGGAGGTGTCACGAACCGGTCTCTCACCTTTGCGGGTTCTGGGGTTCATCCGTTGCCAGTGCGGTTGCTCGCGGTGCTGTGCGCCCGTGTGGGGACGCGGCGTGTTCAGTGGCACAGGTAATGCAGAGTCTGGGAACTGGGAGTGCGGGGACCAAATGGCCTAAGACACTGCGGTGTGTCTGCTGTATAGGAGGTGGCCATGTTGGAGACCAAATAGGTAATACAGAGCACTTGTGAAAACACCTGTGGGCAGGTGTAAGCCAATCCCGTGCTTGTGCTGCCTTTAAGTGGGCTGGGATTATGTTACTCTGGGCCAGTGCTTTGTTGTATCAACGCTGTGCTCTAGCTCTGAGCTCTCTCCGTGCATTCCTGTGTGATTCCTGTGGTCCAGATATCGCCTCCGTTCCCAGAGGTCCGTCTGCAGCCTTCACTGCTAAAAGATCCACCGGCTCCCCGCTGTGCTGTCAGTTAATCACGCACCTACTGGTAACAATTGGATTCCCAGAGTCTTGCATGAGGAAACCCTGTCTGCCTGCTTTCAACTATACAGAGTTTGGAGGATTCCACTAACTTCAGCTGTTCGTTTGTTCTGCTCTGCATTTAACCCGTTCATCACTTATATCATCTGCTACAGTTTCACAGTGATCTCCGGAACTCGCAAGTAACCCAATTTAGTACTTTTACTTTCTATGTTGCCATTACAAGGATAATTCTTCACAGTCTCTCAGTTACCTCTCAAAACTTCATTGCAAATCCTCACAGTTATTTCTTCATGTCTGCATTACCCAGTTAAACACATTCTACATAGAGATGAGCGGGTTCGGTTCCTCGGAATCCGAACCCCCCCGAACTTCAGCCTTTTTACACGGGTCCGAGGCAGACTCGGATCTTCCCGCCTTGCTCGGTTAACCCGAGCGCGCCCGAACGTCATCATCCCGCTGTCGGATTCTCGCGAGGCTCGTATTCTATCGCGAGACTCGGATTCTATATAAGGAGCCGCGGTCGCCGCCATTTTCACACGTGCATTGAGATTGATAGGGAGAGGACGTGGCTGGCGTCCTCTCCGTTTAGATAGAGAGTGAGACACTTGATTTACTAGTAATTTAATTTTAGTAATTTTGGGGAGCATTAGGACTGGAGTACTCAGAGAGTGCAGAGTTTTGCTGATAGTTATACTAGTGACCACCAGTTTTATTTATTATTTAAAATCCGTTCTCTGCCTGAAAAAAAACGATACACAGTCACATACCATATCTGTGCTCAGCCTCAGTGTGCTGCATGATTGATAATATCATCTATGTATATCTGACTGTGCTGAGTGCTCACTGCTCACACAGCTTAATTGTGGGGGAGACTGGGGAGCAGTTATAGCAGGAGTACATAACAGTGCACACTTTTGCTGCCAGTGTGACTGACCAGTGACCACCAGTATATTGTCTGCCTGAAAAAGTTAAACACTCGTGTGGTGTTTTTTTTTTTTTATTCTATAAACGCATTCTGCTGACAGACAGTGTCCAGCAGGTCCGTCATTCATTATATTATAATATATACCTGCAGTAGTGATATATATATATATTTTTTATATCATTATCATCCAGTCTATACTAGCAGACGCAGTACGGTAGTCCACGGCTGTAGCTACCTCTGTGTCGGCAGTGCTCGTCCATAATTGTATACCTACCTGTGGTGGGTTTTTTTTTCTATCTTCTTCATACTAGTAGTTTAGGAGTCTGCTGACAGTGTCCAGCAGGTCCGTCATTATATAATATATACCTGTCCTGCAGTAGTGATATATATATATATATTTTTTATATCATCATCCAGTCTATACTAGCAGACGCAGTACGGTAGTCCACGGCTGTAGCTACCTCTGTGTCAGCAGTGCTCGTCCATAATTGTATACCTACCTGTGGTGGTTTTTTTTTTTCTATCTTCTTCATACTAGTAGTTTAGGAGTCTGCTGACAGTGTCCAGCAGGTCCGTCATTATATAATATATACCTGTCCTGCAGTAGTGATATATATATATTTTTTATATCATTATCATCCAGTCTATACTAGCAGACGCAGTACGGTAGTCCACGGCTGTAGCTACCTCTGTGTCGGCAGTGCTCGTCCATAATTGTATACCTACCTGTGGTGGGTTGTTTTTTTTCTATCTTCTTCATACTAGTAGTTTAGGAGTCTGCTGACAGTGTCCAGCAGGTCCGTCATTATATAATATATACCTGTCCTGCAGTAGTGATATATATATATATTTTTTATATCATTATCATCCAGTCTATACTAGCAGACGCAGTACGGTAGTCCACGGCTGTAGCTACCTCTGTGTCGGCAGTCACTCGTCATCCATAAGTATACTAGTATCCATCCATCTTCATTGTTTACCTGAGGTGCCTTTTAGTTGTGCCTATTAAAATATGGAGAACAAAAATGTTGAGGTTCCAAAAATAGGGAAAGATCAAGATCGACTTCCACCTCGTGCTGAAGCTGCTGCCACTAGTCATGGCCGAGACGATGAAATGCCATCAACGTCGTCTGCCAAGGCCGATGCCCAATGTCATAGTACAGAGCATGTAAAATCCAAAACACCAAATATCAGTAAAAAAAGGACTCAAAAATCTAAAATAAAATCGTCGGAGGAGAAGCGTAAACTTGCCAATATGCCATTTACCACACGGAGTGGCAAGGAACGGCTGAGGCCCTGGCCTATGTTCATGGCTAGTGGTTCAGCTTCACATGAGGATGGAAGCACTCAGCCTCTCGCTAGAAAAATGAAAAGACTTAAGCTGGCAAAAGCACAGCAAAGAACTGTGCGTTCTTCGAAATCACAAATCCACAAGGAGAGTCCAATTGTGTCGGTTGCGATGCCTGACCTTCCCAACACTGGACGTGAAGAGCATGCGCCTTCCACCATTTGCACGCCCCCTGCAAGTGCTGGAAGGAGCACCCGCAGTCCAGTTCCTGATAGTCAGATTGAAGATGTCAGTGTTGAAGTACACCAGGATGAGGAGGATATGGGTGTTGCTGGCGCTGGGGAGGAAATTGACCAGGAGGATTCTGATGGTGAGGTGGTTTGTTTAAGTCAGGCACCCGGGGAGACACCTGTTGTCCGTGGGAGGAATATGGCCATTGACATGCCTGGTGAAAATACCAAAAAAATCAGCTCTTCGGTGTGGAAGTATTTCAACAGAAATGCGGACAACATTTGTCAAGCCGTGTGTTGCCTTTGTCAAGCTGTAATAAGTAGGGGTAAGGACGTTAACCACCTCGGAACATCCTCCCTTATACGTCACCTGCAGCGCATTCATCATAAGTCAGTGACAAGTTCAAAAACTTTGGGCGACAGCGGAAGCAGTCCACTGACCAGTAAATCCCTTCCTCTTGTAACCAAGCTCACGCAAACCACCCCACCAACTCCCTCAGTGTCAATTTCCTCCTTCCCCAGGAATGCCAATAGTCCTGCAGGCCATGTCACTGGCAATTCTGACGAGTCCTCTCCTGCCTGGGATTCCTCCGATGCATCCTTGCGTGTAACGCCTACTGCTGCTGGCGCTGCTGTTGTTGCTGCTGGGAGTCGATGGTCATCCCAGAGGGGAAGTCGTAAGACCACTTTTACTACTTCCACCAAGCAATTGACTGTCCAACAGTCCTTTGCGAGGAAGATGAAATATCACAGCAGTCATCCTGCTGCAAAGCGGATAACTGAGGCCTTGGCATCCTGGGCGGTGAGAAACGTGGTTCCGGTATCCATCATTACTGCAGAGCCAACTATAGACTTGTTTGAGGTACTGTGTCCCCGGTACCAAATACCATCTAGGTTCCATTTCTCTAGGCAGGCGATACCGAAAATGTACACAGACCTCAGAAAAAGACTCACCAGTGTCCTAAAAAATGCAGTTGTACCCAATGTCCACTTAACCACGGACATGTGGACAAGTGGAGCAGGGCAGACTCAGGACTATATGACTGTGACAGCCCACTGGGTAGATGTATGGACTCCCGCCGCAAGAACAGCAGCAGCGGCACCAGTAGCAGCATCTCGCAAACGCCAACTCTTTCCTAGGCAGGCTACGCTTTGTATCACCGCTTTCCAGAATACGCACACAGCTAAAAACCTCTTACGGCAACTGAGGAAGATCATCGCAGAATGGCTTACCCCAATTGGACTCTCCTGTGGATTTGTGGCATCGGACAACGCCAGCAATATTGTGTGTGCATTAAATATGGGCAAATTCCAGCACGTCCCATGTTTTGCACATACCTTGAATTTGGTGGTGCAGAATTATTTAAAAAACGAGAGGGGCATGCAAGAGATGCTGTCGGTGGCCAGAAGAATTGCGGCACACTTTCGGCGTACAGGCACCACGTACAGAAGACTGGAGCACCACCAAAAACGCCTGAACCTGCCCTGCCATCATCTGAAGCAAGAAGTGGTAACGAGGTGGAATTCAACCCTCTATATGCTTCAGAGGTTGGAGGAGCAGCAAAAGGCCATTCAAGCCTATACAACTGAGCACGATATAGGAGGTGGAATGCACCTGTCTCAAGCGCAGTGGAGAATGATTTCAACGTTGTGCAAGGTTCTGCAACCTTTTGAACTTGCCACACGTGAAGTCAGTTCAGACACTGCCAGCCTGAGTCAGGTCATTCCCCTCATCAGGCTTTTGCAGAAGAAGCTGGAGACATTGAAGGAGGAGCTAACACAGAGCGATTCCGCTAGGCATGTGGGACTTGTGGATGGAGCCCTTAATTCGCTTAACAAGGATTCACGGGTGGTCAATCTGTTGAAATCAGAGCACTACATTTTGGCCACCGTGCTCGATCCTAGATTTAAAACCTACCTTGGATCTCTCTTTCCGGCAGACACAAGTCTGCAGGGGTTCAAAGAACTGCTGGTGAGAAAATTGTCAAGTCAAGCGGAACGCGACCTGTCAACATCTCCTCCTTCACATTCTCCCGCAACTGGGGGTGCGAGGAAAAGGCTCAGAATTCCGAGCCCACCCGCTGGCGGTGATGCAGGGCAGTCTGGAGCGACTGCTGATGCTGACATCTGGTCCGGACTGAAGGACCTCACAACGATTACGGACATGTCGTCTACTGTCACTGCATATGATTCTCTCCCCATTGAAAGAATGGTGGAGGATTATATGAGTGACCGCATCCAAGTAGGCACGTCAGACAGTCCGTACTTATACTGGCAGGAAAAAGAGGCAATCTGGAGGCCCTTGCACAAACTGGCTTTATTCTACCTAAGTTGCCCTCCCACAAGTGTGTACTCCGAAAGAGTGTTTAGTGCCGCCGCTCACCTTGTCAGCAATCGGCGTACGAGGTTACATCCAGAAAATGTGGAGAAGATGATGTTCATTAAAATGAATTATAATCAATTCCTCCGTGGAGACATTCACCAGCAGCAATTGCCTCCACAAAGTACACAGGGAGCTGAGATGGTGGATTCCAGTGGGGACGAATTGATAATCTGTGAGGAGGGGGATGTACACGGTGATATATCGGAGGATGATGATGAGGTGGACATCTTGCCTCTGTAGAGCCAGTTTGTGCAAGGAGAGATTAATTGCTTCTTTTTTGGTGGGGGTCCAAACCAACCCGTCATTTCAGTCACAGTCGTGTGGCAGACCCTGTCACTGAAATGATGGGTTGGTTAAAGTGTGCATGTCCTGTTTATACAACATAAGGGTGGGTGGGAGGGCCCAAGGACAATTCCTTCTTGCACCTCTTTTTTCTTTAATTTTTCTTTGCGTCATGTGCTGTTTGGGGAGTGTTTTTTGGAAGGGCCAGCCTGCGTGACACTGCAGTTGCCACTCCTAGATGGGCCAGGTGTTTGTGTCGGCCACTAGGGTCGCTTAGCTTACTCACACAGCTACCTCATTGCGCCTCTTTTTTTCTTTGCGTCATGTGCTGTTTGGGGAGTATTTTTTGGAAGGGCCATCCTGCCTGACACTGCAGTGCCACTCCTAGATGGGCCAGGTGTTTGTGTCGGCCACTTGGGTCGCTGAGCTTAGTCACACAGCTACCTCATTGCGCCTCTTTTTTTCTTTGCGTCATGTGCTGTTTGGGGAGTGTTTTTTGGAAGGGCCATCCTGCGTGACACTGCAGTGCCACTCCTAGATGGGCCAGGTGTTTGTGTCGGCCACTTGGGTCGCTGAGCTTAGTCATCCAGCGACCTCGGTGCAAATTTTAGGACTAAAAATAATATTGTGAGGTGTTCAGAATAGACTGAAAATGAGTGGAAATTATGGTTATTGAGGTTAATAATACTTTGGGATCAAAATGACCCCCAAATTCTATGATTTAAGCTGTTTTTTAGGGTTTTTAAAAAAAAACACCCGAATCCAAAACACACCCGAATCCGACAAAAAAAATTCGGTGAGGTTTTGCCAAAACGCGTTCGAACCCAAAACATGGCCGCGGAACCGAACCCAAAACCAAAACACAAAACCCGAAAAATTTCCGGTGCACATCACTAATTCTACAGTTCAGCATCAAAGCTTGTTTATATTTGGACAATTTAACATTTATTCTCCAGCCTGTTTTAAACGCAATTCCATGAACATTTCTTTTATTTTTTCTTTAAGATATATCCTGCATATTATTTCTATTATTCATGCAATACGTCAGTATACTATGGTGATTAATAACTTGCCATTTACCACTTTACTGAATTGTTATTTTCATTAAATATATGAAACAGAACTTTCTTCGTCCTCCCTGCTTTCTTCATACCCCAGCACCTACACCTGTGGTTGGTCCCGGGTTAACGGATTCACAAAAACACCCGGACCTGACAGTAAGCACTGGCCACATGGATCCGTCAAGTGACCAATTCGCAGGAGGCGGTGCTACGTCAGATATCCTTTCCCGTCTGGAAAACCAGGAGTCTATACAGACACAAATAGTGCAGTTTATGCAAACTATGGCAGACCGTTTAGAGACTCTTCATACGGCTATTAAAACGTCTCAAGTCCAGATTCCAACTCCGGTTGTCCCAGTTACCACTACAGCTTCTCCTGTGACGCTGCCTACGTCCCGCTTGCAGTTACCCTCTCCGAGTAAGTTTGCAGAGGATTCCTGAATCAATGCGAGATCCAGTTCGAACTGTTGTCTGCCAGTTTCCCATCAGCTCGTTCTAAGGTTGCATATATTATTGCCCTCCTCTCCGGTCAGGCTCTGGAGTGGGCATCACCATTATGGGAAAGAGGTGATCCTATCCTCTCTAATTACAAGGAGTTCATATCATCCTTCCGGAGAATCTTTGACGAACCAGGCAGGACCACCTCAGCATCTTTGGAGATTCTCCGTCTACGTCAAGGTTTACGTCCTGTCAGTCAATATATTATTCAGTTTCGCACGTTGTCTTCAGAGTTAAACTGGAATGAGGAGGCCCTGATCGCCGCGTTTTGGAATGGACTTTCAGAGAGAATTAAGGATGATTTAACTATCCGGGATGTGCCAACTAAACTGGATGAATTGATTTCTCTCTGTTACAAACTTGACCTACGCTACAGGGAGCGAAGTTTAGAGAAATCCAGGGCAGAGCGATTCAGTCCACGTTATCATCCTAGGCCTCGACAAGATTCTTCATCACAGTCTCCGGTAACGACAGAAGAACCTATGCAGATTGGGCGCTCTCGCCTCACAGAGGAGGAACGACTTCGTCGTCGACAGGGTAACCTCTGCATGTACTGTGGGTCCTCCGAACATTTAGTTAAATTCTGCAAACTCCGACCGGGAAACTCTCGCTCCTAGCTTATTCAAGAGAGGTTAAGCTAGGAGTTACTTTAGAATCACGTTCTGGGAAAGAGCCGACCTTGTCTATTCAATTAGAAGTTCCAAGTTCTACAGTGAAAGTTTCAGCTCTCCTAGATTCCGGGGCAGCCGAGAACTTCATCTCCTCAGCCTTTGTCTTACGGTCTAAAGTTCAAACCATGCCTCTGGAAGCAGCAGTTGCTGTTACAGCAGTGGATGGAAGTCGAATTCCAGATGGTATAATTACTCATCGAACCGTATGTCTCAAGATGAAAGTTGGTGTGCTCCATTCCGAATACGTCTCCTTCTACGTGATTCCCAAAGCCTCTCAAGATGTGATACTTGGTTTACCTTGGCTGCAGAAACATAATCCTCAACTTAATTGGCAAACCATGTAAGTCCTTTCGTGGGGTAAATCTTGTACCAAGGACTGTTTAGCCTCAATTGTACCTCTCCGGTCAATTAGCCTTCCCGACCTACCTCCGGTGTATCAATCCTTTGCGGATGTTTTCAGTAAACAAGCAGCAGACTCTCTACCTCCTCATCGCGAATGGGACTGCCCAATCGTCCTGGTTCCGGGTAAAACCCCTCCTAGGGGACGAATTTATCCGCTATCCATGCCAGAGACGCAAGCTATGTCTGACTATATACAGGAAAATCTAACCAAAGGATTTATCAGACCATCTTCTTCACCTGCAGGAGCCGGATTCTTTTTCGTTAAGAAGAAGGACGGTGGGTTACGACCATGCATAGATTACCGTGGACTCAATGAGATCACTGTGAAAAACAAGTACCCATTACCCTTAATTCCAGAATTATTTGATCGGGTAAAGGGAGCTACTGTGTTTACAAAATTGGATCTCCGAGGTGCCTACAATTTAATCCGCATCCGGGCAGGGGACGAGTGGAAGACTGCTTTTAATACCCGGGATGGGCATTACGAATACCTTGTAATGCCTTTTGGTCTTTGTAATGCACCTGCAGTTTTTCAAAGCTATGTGAATGAACTTTTTCGTGATCTTCTCTACAAGTGTCTAGTAGTGTACCTGGATGACATCCTAATATTCTCTAAGGATCTAAAGTCTCACCGTCACCAAGTTAAAGAGGTACTGACACGTCTGAGGGAAAATCAACTTTATTGTAAGTTAGAGAAGTGCACCTTTGAAGTATCTTCCATACCGTTGCTTGGTTACATCATTTCTGGATCAGAGCTATGTATGGATCCCGGTAAGGTACAAGCTATCCGAGATTGGTCCACTCCTACAACTCTCAAGGGGATTCAGCGATTTCTTGGCTTTGCTAATTTCTATAGGAGATTCATTAAGAATTATTCTTCGTTAGCTGCTCCCATCACAGCCCTAACTCGCAAGGGAGCAAATCCTACGAACTGGTCTTCTGAAGCAATCAAAGCCTTCTCTGATTTAAAGCAAGCCTTTGGGTCAGCACCCATTCTTCGACAGCCTGATTTGAATCGTCCCTTTCTACTAGAGGTGGATGCATCTACAGAAGCAGTAGGAGCTGTGTTGTCACAAGTCTTTGAAGATAAAAAGGTCCATCCCTGCGGATATTTCTCCCGTAAGTTCCTCCCGGCAGAACGTAATTATGCAATCGGTGAGCAAGAATTACTTGCCATCAAGTTGGCATTTGAGGAGTGGAGATACCTTCTAGAAGGAGCACAACATCGCATTACAGTTTATACTGATCATAAGAATCTTCTATATCTGCAGTCAGCTCAGTGCTTGAATCCACGACAAGCTAGATGGGCGCTTTTCTTCACACGATTCAATTTCAAGCTCACCTATCGGCCAGGGTCTCAGAACAAAAAGGCAGATGCCCTTTCTCGGTCCTTTGCTTCTTCTGAATCAAATGATGCTACCACGAATCAAGCCATTGTGAATCCTACGTCCTTTTTAATGACTCGAACCTCTCCAGCTCCTCCGCCTGGCAAAACCTTTGTCGCCACAAATCTTCGTAAACGGCTGCTTACCTGGGCTCACTCCTCTTCCTTCATGGGTCATCCTGGGGTTCTAAAGACTCTCAAATTTATTCAACAGTCTTATTGGTGGCCACGTCTCAAAGCCGATGTCCAAGAGTTTATAGCAGCATGTTCTAAATGTGCCCAACATAAGAGTCCATGAAGTTCTCCACCAGGTTTATTACATCCATTATCCATACCCAAACAACCATGGACTCATATCTCAATGGATTTCGTGACCGATCTACCTCCATCAAAAGGGCGAAATACCATTTGGGTGATAGTGGATCGATTTTCGAAAATGGCACATTTCATTCCATTAACTGGGTTACCATCAGCCCCTTTACTAGCCAGATTGTTCATCTCTGAAATCTTCAAGTTGCATGGCCTTCCTCGAGAGATCATCTCTGATCGGGGAACACAGTTTGTGGCCAAGTTTTGGAGGTCGCTTTGTTCATCTTTAAATGTCAAGTTGAATTTTTCTTCTGCATATCATCCTCAGACAGATGGACAAACTGAGAGAGTCAACCAAGACCTTGAAACATTTCTCCGGCTATATATATCGTCCTCACAGGATGACTGGGTTGACTACCTTCCATTGGCAGAATTTGCTCATAATAATCTCTTCCATTCATCTTCAGAATCTACGCCCTTTTATATTAACTTCGGCTTTCATCCTCGTGTGCCAGAGTTCCATCCATTGCCAGCCCTAGAGGTTCCAGCAGCAGATCAAGAACTTCAACGTCTATCTAGAATCTGGAGTTGTGTGCGTAAGTCGTTGGTCAAAACTTCCGCTCGTTATAAATCTTTCGCAGATAGAAAACGTAAAGCTGTACTGAATTACAAGGTGGGGGACCAAGTTTGGATTTCTACGCGCAATCTCAGGTTCAAAGTTCCTTCTAAGAAATTTGCTCCCAAGTTTATTGGTCCATTTCCCATTGTAAAGGTACTCAATACTGTGTCATACAAAGTCAAGTTGCCACCATCTTTGAGAATTCCTAACGCCTTTCATACATCTTTATTGAAGCCTTTGATTCTCAATAAGTTTCGTACTACCCAGTCCAAATCTCCTAAAGTTGACTCTGTGCAAGATGAGGAATTTTGTCACGATCCGGGTATCTGGACGCCATTACTTACCCTTCAGATGCCTCCTAAGGCTGGCTCAGCGTTCCAGGACCGGATCCCGCTGTTCCTGAGTTTCCACATGCAGAATGTCAGAGTGGTGATTTCATCAGCCGCGGCCTCCGCTGTGCCCGCGTGGTTAAATGTGCGCTTGTCAGTCTGGCGTCTCCTGTGGCCGGCGTCGCCATTACTGTTTCAATTCTCACATGGATTACAAACCAAACTTCCCTCCAAGTGTCTGCATGGGCGCAGCCATCTTGGATTTTGTCATCTGATTATTTCCACCAATCTGCTGTCTGTATTGTTGATTTGCATAATTGCCTAGCCAACCCCTTCCTTGCTGCAGGTATAAGTATGCTGTGCCTGAGCAAGGAAGGCGTCAGTGCTTTGGTTGTCTAACCTAGTTCCAGTTTGTCTCTCTCCTGTGGTTGTCTTCCAGGTTCCAGCTCCTGTCTCCAGACTTCTGCTATAGAGACCCGCACCAGCATTCCATCTGCGGTGTAGCCTGACTCTCCGATCCATTCTGGACTCACCTGTTTCCAGCTACAACAATCACCTGCTTCCAGCCCAGCTTCCAGCAGTGTACAGCTTCTCTTAAAGGGCCGGTGTCCTTTCTGCAGTTTACCACTCTCCACCGGTATTATTATTTCACCGCTCTCAAACAATCACCTGCTTCCAGCCCAGCTTCCAGCAGTGTATAGCTTTTCTTAAAGGGCCGGTGTCCTTTTCTGCAGTTTACCACTCTCCACCGGTATTATTATTTCACCGCTCTCAAACTCCAAACTTCATTATTATTTCATCGCTCTCAAGTTCGTTTATTATTTAACTGGTTCCAGCCAGTATCCACTCCGTACCAACAACAGTCTGGTTCCAGCCAGTATCCACAGCAGCCGTTTTACCTTCAGCAGCCCAGCCTTTCCTGGAACATCAGCTGGTACGAACCTGGGTTCTCTCCATTGCTACAGTCAGGCCTGGTAAGGACTTTCCAACTAGAAGATTATAAGAACTGTCTCACACTACCAGTGCCTGTGGCCCTTGCCACCCTGTAGTACCCAGGAATTGTATTTATCCTCTGTTGACTTTTATGTTTCCTTTTACTGCTGCTGTGTTACGGAGTTTGTCATAATAAACATCATTGACTTTTATCCTGGTTGTCGTGGTCACGCCTTCGGGCAGTTATTCTACATGTTACTTACATGTCTAGGGGTCTGATACAACCTCCCAGGTTCCGTTACATCTCAGCCCCTACAACTGAGGCTGCCTCCCGTCAGCTCAGGCCCTCAGTTGTGACAGTAAGCACTGACCTAATGAATCCAGCCGGAGACCAGGATCAAGCGGCCAGGCCGATGCAAGAACTGGCAGCCCGACTTGAACATCAGGAGGCTGCACAGGGCCACATCATCCGCTGTCTCCAGGATCTCTCTACACGGCTGGATGGGATTCAAACGACCCTCCGTGGACCTGGCACGTCCGGTGCGTCCACTACAGTAACACCAGCTGTAACCCCACCCACCTTACCCATTTCCAGTCCACATCTTCATCTTCCAACGCCAGCAAAATTTGATGGATCTCCAAGGTTCTGCAGGGGATTTCTCAATCAATGTGAAATCCACTTTGAGCTTCTACCTGGCAATTTCTTCAGTGACCGTACCAAAATTGCCTATATCATCTCCCTTCTCAGTGGCTCAGCCCTTGACTGGGCATCACCTTTATGGGAGAAGTCTGATCCCCTGCTATCCTCCTATACTGACTTTGTAGCTACATTCAGGCGCATCTTCGACGAGCCAGGCCGGATAACATCTGCTTCATCTGAGATTCTCCGTTTACGCCAGGGAACACGTACTGTGGGACAGTATCTTATACAGTTTAAAATCCTGGCATCCGAACTGGCATGGAACGACGAGGCCCTGTATGCTGCATTCTGGCATGGCTTATCAGAACGCATCAAGGATGAGTTAGCTACCAGAGACTTGCCCTCTAAGTTGGATGAGCTAATTTCTCTTTGCACGAAGGTTGATCTACGTTTCAGAGAGAGAGCAACCGAGCGAGGAAGATCATCTACTCCTAAATCTTCTACTCCTCCTCCTCGTCAACCATCTCCATCCAAGGATGAGCCTATGCAAATTAGTCGTTCCCGTCTATCTCCCGCTGAGCGCCGAAGACGTCTCTCTGAGTCTCTCTGTCTCTACTGTGCAGCTCCGTCGCACACTATCAATGCCTGTCCCAAACGTCCGGGAAACTCCAGATCCTAGCTCGCCAAGGAGAGGGCCGGCTAGGAGTAATGATCTCCTCTCCATCTCCTCATGACTGTAACCTCCCAGTGTCGCTCCAAATTGCTCAACATTACAGGAACGTCATTGCCCTCCTTGATTCCGGAGCAGCTGGGAATTTCATAACCGAAGCTTATGTTAAACGGTGGTCCCTACCCACCGAGAGACTGTCCTCGTCCATCTCTTTGACTGCCGTGGATGGCAGCAAGATTTTTGACGCAGTCATTTCCTTAAGGACTCTTCCAGTTCGTCTGAGAGTGGGAGTTCTTCATTCTGCGTATATTTCTTTTTTAGTGATTCCAAGAGCCACACATCCAGTGGTTTTAGGCCTTCCATGGCTCCGTCTCCACAACCCATCAATTGACTGGACGACTACGCAAATACTGGCATGGGGTCCCTCCTGTGCTGAGACTTGTTTAGCCAAAGTTCTTCCTGTTTGTTCTTCCTTCCCCAGGTCATCTGATGTTCCGCCTCCTCCATATCAAGACTTCACGGACGTGTTCAGTAAAGCCTCTGCTGATATCCTTCCTCCTCATAGAGAATGGGACTGCCCAATCGACCTCATTCCAGGGAAGGTTCCACCGCGAGGCCGAACTTATCCGTTGTCTCTGCCTGAGACACACTCCATGGAAGAGTACATCAAAGAGAACCTGGCGAAGGGTTTCATCCGACCATCTTCTTCTCCAGCCGGCGCAGGCTTCTTCTTCGTTAAGAAGAAAGACGGTGGTCTGCGTCCGTGCATCGACTACAGGGGTCTGAACGACATTACCGTCAAGAACCGATACCCTTTACCCCTGATTACCGAACTCTTTGATAGAGTTAGTGGTGCAACTATTTTCACAAAGCTGGACTTGAGGGGTGCCTACAATCTCATCCGAATCCGTGAGGGTGACGAGTGGAAGACCGCCTTTAACACCCGTGACGGACATTATGAGTACCTCGTCATGCCCTTCGGATTGAGCAACGCTCCAGCAGTCTTCCAGCACTTCGTGAATGAGATTTTCAGGGACATCTTGTACCGCCATGTCGTGGTTTATCTAGACGACATCCTCATCTTTGCTAATAATCTCGAAGATCATCGTTTCTGGGTAAAAGAGGTTCTTTCCCGTCTCCGTGTCAATCACCTCTATTGTAAATTGGAGAAGTGTGTGTTTGAAGTTAAAACCATTCCGTTTCTAGGTTACATTGTGTCCGGTTCCGGACTAGAGATGGATCCTGAGAAACTCCAAGCAATCCAGAATTGGCCTATACCCTTAAGCCTCAAAGGGGTCCAGAGGTTCTTAGGGTTCGCCAATTATTATAGAAAATTTATACGAGACTTTTCCACCATCGTGGCGCCTATCACTGCATTAACCAAGAAAGGTGCTAATCTGTCCAAGTGGTCCGAGGAAGCTACACAGGCCTTTCACCTTCTGAAGCAACGGTTCATCTCTGCACCAGTTCTGAAACAGCCCGACACCGACTCTCCTTTTATCTTAGAGGTAGATGCCTCCTCCGTTGGAGTAGGAGCAGTGTTATCCCAGAGGGCCAAAGATGGACATCTACATCCTTGCAGTTTCTTCTCCCGGAAGTTCTCCCCAGCTGAGCGCAACTATCCCATTGGCGATCAGGAGTTGCTAGCCATCAAGCTCGCTCTGGAGGAGTGGAGATACCTGTTGGAGGGAGCTTCCCACTCAATCACCATACTTACCGACCACAAAAATCTTTTATATCTCAAAGGCGCACAATGTCTGAATCCTCGTCAGGCCAGATGGGCACTTTTCTTCTCTAGGTTTGACTTTAAACTCCAGTTCTGTCCGGGTTCTCAGAATCGTAAGGCCGATGCCCTTTCCCGCTCATGGGAGCAAGAAAATGAGTCCGAGTCTGCAGACAAGCATCCTATTATTAATCTGTTGGCATTCTCCACGGTAGGGATGGACTCTACGCCTCCACCAGGGAAAAGTTTTGTTAAGCCAGTTCTAAGGAAGAAGCTCATGCATTGGGCCCATGCTTCCCGTTTTGCTGGACATACAGGCATTCAGAAAACCCTTGAATTTATTTCTAGGTCCTACTGGTGGCCAACTCTGAAGAAGGACGTTATGGAATTTATTGCCTCCTGCCCAAAGTGTGCCCAACACAAAGTCTCCCGCCAGTCGCCTGCGGGGCAACTGGTTCCATTATCTGTTCCCCGTCGACCTTGGACCCATTTGTCGATGGACTTTGTTTCCGATCTACCTATCTGCAACAAGTTTAATACCATCTGGGTGGTAGTTGACCGGTTCACCAAGATGGCACATTTCATCCCTCTCACCGGTCTTCCGTCAGCTTCCAAGTTGGCTCAAGTGTTTATACAAGAGATCTTCCGACTTCACGGTCTTCCTGAAGAGATCATCTCGGATCGTGGAGTACAATTTGTAGCCAAATTTTGGCGAAGTTTGTGTCAAGCCCTCCAAGTCAAGTTAAAGTTTTCCACGGCTTACCATCCTCAGACCAATGGTCAAACCGAGAGGGTGAATCAGGACTTGGAGGCCTTCCTCCGTATATATGTGTCTTCCTCTCAAGATGACTGGGTTCAACTCCTTCCTTGGGCCGAGTTCAGCCACAACAATCAATACCATTCCTCATCTTCTTCTACACCATTCTTCATTAATTATGGATTCCACCCTAAAGTCCCAGAATTCCAACCACTTCCCGCAACTTCTGTTCCAGCAGTGGATGTCACCTTGCGTCAGTTTTCAAATAACTGGAGGAACGTCCGCGCAGCCCTGCTTAAAGCCTCATTCAGGTATAAGAAGTTTGCTGATAGGAAGCGTAGAGCGGTTCCTGCTCTCAAGGTGGGTTATCGTGTGTGGCTGTCCACGAAGAATTTGAGGTTGAGAGTTCCCAGCATGAAATTTGCACCTCGCTACATCGGACCCTTCAAGATTGAACAAGTCATCAATCCTGTTGCCTACAGGTTACAGTTACCATCCTTCTTGAAAATACCCAGGACATTTCATGTTTCTTTGTTGAAACCGCTGATCCTGAATCGGTTTCATTCCGCACTTCCTCCAGCTCCCAAAGTTCAGACTCAACGGGGAGTCGAGTACGAGGTGGCCAAGATTTTGGACTCGCGTTTCCGTTACGGTCAGTTACAATACCTCATTGACTGGAAGGGCTATGGTCCTGAAGAACGCTCTTGGACCAATGCCTCAGACGTCCATGCTCCTGCCTTGGTCCGAAATTTCCACGCAAAGTTTCCTTTAAAGCCTAAGAAGTGTCCTGGGGCCACTCCTAAAGGGGGGGGTGCTGTCACGATCCGGGTATCTGGACGCCATTACTTACCCTTCAGATGCCTCCTAAGGCTGGCTCAGCGTTCCAGGACCGGATCCCGCTGTTCCTGAGTTTCCACATGCAGAATGTCAGAGTGGTGATTTCATCAGCCGCGGCCTCCGCTGTGCCCGCGTGGTTAAATGTGCGCTTGTCAGTCTGGCGTCTCCTGTCTCCTGTGGCCGGCGTCGCCATTACTGTTTCAATTCTCACATGGATTACAAACCAAACTTCCCTCCAAGTGTCTGCATGGGCGCAGCCATCTTGGATTTTGTCATCTGATTATTTCCACCAATCTGCTGTCTGTATTGTTGATTTGCATAATTGCCTAGCCAACCCCTTCCTTGCTGCAGGTATAAGTATGCTGTGCCTGAGCAAGGAAGGCGTCAGTGCTTTGGTTGTCTAACCTAGTTCCAGTTTGTCTCTCTCCTGCGGTTGTCTTCCAGGTTCCAGCTCCTGTCTCCAGACTTCTGCTATAGAGACCCGCACCAGCATTCCATCTGCGGTGTAGCCTGACTCTCCGATCCATTCTGGACTCACCTGTTTCCAGCTACAACAATCACCTGCTTCCAGCCCAGCTTCCAGCAGTGTACAGCTTCTCTTAAAGGGCCGGTGTCCTTTCTGCAGTTTACCACTCTCCACCGGTATTATTATTTCACCGCTCTCAAACAATCACCTGCTTCCAGCCCAGCTTCCAGCAGTGTATAGCTTTTCTTAAAGGGCCGGTGTCCTTTTCTGCAGTTTACCACTCTCCACCGGTATTATTATTTCACCGCTCTCAAACTCCAAACTTCATTATTATTTCATCGCTCTCAAGTTCGTTTATTATTTAACTGGTTCCAGCCAGTATCCACTCCGTACCAACAACAGTCTGGTTCCAGCCAGTATCCACAGCAGCCGTTTTACCTTCAGCAGCCCAGCCTTTCCTGGAACATCAGCTGGTACGATCCTGGGTTCTCTCCATTGCTAGTCAGGCCTGGTAAGGACTTTCCAACTAGAAGATTATAAGAACTGTCTCACACTACCAGTGCCTGTGGCCCTTGCCACCCTGTAGTACCCAGGAATTGTATTTATTCTCTGTTGACTTTTATGTTTCCTTTTACTGCTGCTGTGTTACGGAGTTTGTCATAATAAACATCATTGACTTTTATCCTGGTTGTCGTGGTCACGCCTTCGGGCAGTTATTCTACATGTTACTTACATGTCTAGGGGTCTGATACAACCTCCCAGGTTCCGTTACATCTCAGCCCCTACAACTGAGGCTGCCTCCCGTCAGCTCAGGCCCTCAGTTGTGACAAATTTGAAGTTAAAGAGATTGTAGACTCACGTTCTTGATATGGACGTTTACAGTTTTTGGTCGACTGGAAGGGTTACGGTCCGGAGGAGAGATCCTGGGTTTTCTCTGAAGATGTTCATGCTCCAAGACTGGTACAGAAATACTTCTCCAAAAATCCTGATAAGGTTCAAAGGTGTTCGGAGACCACCCGTAGAAGAGGGGGTACTGTCACGAACCGGTCTCTCACCTTTGCGGGTTCTGGGGTTCATCCGTTGCCAGTGCGGTTGCGCGCGGTGCTGTGCGCCCGTGTGGGGACGCGGCTTGATCAGTGGCACAGGTAATGCAGAATCTGGGAACTGGGAGTGCGGGGACCAAATGGCCTAAGGCACTGCGGTGTGTCTGCTGTATAGGAGGTGGCCATGTTGGAGACCAAATAGGTAATACAGAGCACTTGTGAAAACACCTGTGGGCAGGTGTAAGCCAATCCCGTGCTTGTGCTGCCTTTAAGTGGGCTGGGATTATGTTACTCTGGGCCAGTGCTTTTTTGTATCAACGCTGTGCTCTAGCTCTGAGCTCTCTCCGTGCATTCCTGTGTGATTCCCGTGGTCCAGATATCGCCTCCGTTCCCAGAGGTCCGTCTGCAGCCTTCACTGCTAAAAGATCCACCGGCTCCCCGCTGTGCTGTCAGTTAATCACGCACCTACTGGTAACAATTGGATTCCCAGAGTCTTGCATGAGGAAACCCTGTCTGCCTGCTTTCAACTATACAGAGTTTGGAGGATTCCACTAACTTCAGCTGTTCGTTTGTTCTGCTCTGCATTTAACCCGTTCATCACTTATATCATCTGCTACAGTTTCACAGTGATCTCCGGAACTCGCAAGTAACCCAATTTAGTACTTTTACTTTCTATGTTGCCATTACAAGGATAATTCTTCACAGTCTCTCAGTTACCTCTCAAAACTTCATTGCAAATCCTCACAGTTATTTCTTCATGTCTGCATTACCCAGTTAAACACATTCTACAGTTCAGCATCAAAGCTTGTTTATATTTGGACAATTTAACATTTATTCTCCAGCCTGTTTTAAACGCAATTCCATGAACATTTCTTTTATTTTTTCTTTAAGATATATCCTGCATATTATTTCTATTATTCATGCAATACGTCAGTATACTATGGTGATTAATAACTTGCCATTTACCACTTTACTGAATTGTTATTTTCATTAAATATATGAAACAGAACTTTCTTCGTCCTCCCTGCTTTCTTCATACCCCAGCACGTACACCTGTGGTTGGTCCCGGGTTAACGGATTCACAAAAACACCCGGACCTGACAGGAGGATATATAAACATGAAAAAACTCAGATACTCTAGGGCAGAGGTTCTCAAACTCGGTCCTCAGGACCCCACACAGTGCATGTTTTGCAGGTAACCCAGCAGGTGCACAGGTGTATTAATTACTCACTGACACATTTTTAAAGGTCCACAGGTGGAGCTAATTATTTCACTTGCGATTCTGTGAGGAGACCTGCAAAACATGCACTGTGTGGGCCCCCGAGGACCGAGTTTGAGAACCTCTGCTCTAGGGCGCCGTGATTTAAAAAAGCTTGGGGACCACTGCTCTAAACCAAGATCCATATGCTGACAGGAGAAAGGGGAGAAACTGGGTGCTCAGTGTCACAGGCATTACCTGCCCCCAGAGAGCAAACTCACTGACAGCCATGTCAAATCCCCATCTCTCTTCTATTCCTCCTGTCTCCAACTATTCCTACTTTCTTCCCCTATTTCCCCCTATTCATCCCATCTCACCATATTCTTCCTTTACTCTACCCATCTCCCCCTATTCATCCCATCTCACCATATTCTTCCTTTACTCTACCCGTCTCCCCCTATTCATCCCATCTCACCATATTCTTCCTTTACTCTACCCGTCTCTCCCTATTCATCCCATCTCACCATATTCTTCCTTTACTCTACCCGTCTCCCCCTATTCATCCCATCTCACCATATTCTTCCTTTACTCTACCCGTCTCCCCCTATTCATCCCATCTCACCATATTCTTCCTTTACTCTACCCGTCTCCCCCTATTTTTCCCACTATTCCTCCCATCTCTAAACAAACAACTAAAGAGGCCGCGCATGTGAATCAATTATACCGGTGGTTCAGTTTCTAAAAATAGTTTTAATAAGCACAAATCGCCATATTACATAAAAATTCAAACAATGCATCTACTTAATAAAAAACTGAATATTATATGCAGCTTAATATCTCTATTGAGTACTCGGAAACACAGTTATTACAACAGCATAAACTGACTCCCAGAGACTGACTGTTCAGCGATGATATTAAGTAACATTGTAAATCACTGTCAATTGCAACAATGTAAACCGCTGTTACTAGATAACTATTTGCATCCTTGCAAGTAAAGTTAGTACAATAATGAAGCTGGCAATCCTCCAAGTTTAGATGTAGTATACTGGATTGCGATAAAAAGTACTGGGGTTCTAGAGGTTGTTTAGACAAAGTGTACATTCGGTAATTCCATCTGGGAGAAATAAAGCTGGTGACTGGGAAGTGAGGTTTTATATTAATTGATATTAGTTGTACTTGTTCCACCATTAATGTCACTCGTTCATACTCACTGCACATGGTCCAAAGCACTGTTGTGCCCGCGTACACATAAACTATGGCAACGGATGTAGGTGCACTTTCCCTTTTGGTGGCGTGTATTCTGATAATGCCGTGTAGATAAGGGTTATTTTCCCGAGCCTCCTCAGATGCCGAAGCTTAATCCAAACTTGTGGCCACCCACTTTAACTGCGGCTACTCCAACGGCGTGGGGTGCACGGCTCGGTAATGGTCAGGGTGAAGGCTTTTCTTCTACTGATATATAAGGTGGGATACTGCCTCTTATGTTTTATGTCCTGACTAAATTTTATACAACAAAATAAAAAGTTGATTGAGAAAAGTCATGCAGACTATGGGGGTCATTCCGAGTTGTTCGCTCGTTGCCGATTTTCGCAATAGAGCGATTAAGGCAAAAATGCGCATGCGCATGGTACGCAGCGCGCATGCGCTAAGTATTTTAGCACAAAACTTAGTAGATTTACTCACGTCCGAACGAAGAATTTTCATTGTTGAAGTGATCGGAGTGTGATTGACAGGAAGTGGGTGTTTCTGGGTGGAAACTGACCGTTTTCTGGGAGTGTGCGGAAAAACGCAGGCGTGCCAGGAAAAAACGCAGGAGTGGCTGGAGAAACGGGGGAGTGGCTGGCCAAACGCAGGGCGTGTTTGTGACGTCAAACCAGGAATGAAACGGGCTGAGCTGATCGCAGTGTCGGAGTAAGTCTCGAGCTACTCAGAAACTGCTAAGAATTATTTAAACGCAATTCTGCAAATCTTTCGTTCGCAATTCTGCTTAGCTAAGATACACTCCCAGAGGGCGGCGGCCTAGCGTGTGCAATGCTGCTAAAAGCAGCTAGCGAGCGAACAACTCGGAATGAGGTATTAAAATATAGAAGCGCTTATAATGTGTTAAAAAATGCTCATACCTGAAAAAAAACTGTTAGTATTATGTTTACAGCTCTTTTTGGATATTGTATGGAAGTATTTTGTTGTGTGTTTCTTTTGCTGAGGGTTCCGTATTTTCGATCCCGGTATTATAGTCCAGTGATTGACTGACCCTGGCTTTCCCTACCTTTTGTGAGTCACTGATCGCGGCTCACTATTGGCGTTCCGGCTCTGGTTCCCTCCAGCACTGAGTTGCGGTGTCCGTTGGTCTTCAGATCGGCGCTCGAAAATGACGTCAGATCCTGATTCAACTTCCGCTCCTCTCACTTCCGTCTCTCATCAACGCGTTTCGGGTCTTCCACCCTTCGTCATGGATTGAGATTAGAACACGGTGCTTGCTATTTATAGCTAAAAAACTTTATTACTTTACCATTAAAAACAGGAAGTGGTCATACCGGAACTTACTATTCCAGCAGCAACCACATGCACCTTCTGATCCTTATTAATTATAATATAACATAAGAATATAACTTTCAGATATCAAAATATCAAATTTTTTCAGAAAATATCAAATACTAATATATTTTTATAAATTATTTTATTATCATGACTATTATTTAAAGAAATGCCATACCTATATTATTTTTTAATTGAAAATAACCAAATATTAAATAAGGATCAGAAGGTGCATGTGGTTGCTGCTGGAATAGTAAGTTCCGGTATGACCACTTCCTGTTTTTAATGGTAAAGTAATAAAGTTTTTTAGCTATAAATAGCAAGCACCGTGTTCTAATCTCAATCCATGACGAAGGGTGGAAGACCCGAAACGCGTTGATGAGAGACGGAAGTGAGAGGAGCGGAAGTTGAATCAGGATCTGACGTCATTTTCGAGCGCCGATCTGAAGACCAACGGACACCGCAACTCAGTGCTGGAGGGAACCAGAGCCGGAACGCCAATAGTGAGCCGCGATCAGTGACTCACAAAAGGTAGGGAAAGCCAGGGTCAGTCAATCACTGGACTATAATACCGGGATCGAAAATACGGAACCCTCAGCAAAAGAAACACACAACAAAATACTTCCATACAATATCCAAAAAGAGCTGTAAACATAATACTAACAGTTTTTTTTCAGGTATGAGCATTTTTTAACACATTATAAGCGCTTCTATATTTTAATATTGGTAGAATTTGGTTTACAGAAGCTGCTCAGAACAAACAAGCGCATTGTATAATAATTTTTTTAACTCGGAATGAGGGCCTATGTGAATTCGCTTTGCAAATTAAGAAGACCTGTGAGTGCTGCAGCAATTTCTCTGAACATATATAAATATACTGTCTATATTACATACATTCTTTCCATGTTAAAAATAATTGCCCCTGAAGGTGGAAATATCACTATATATATATATATATATATATATATATATACATATACACTGCTTAAAAAAATAAAGGGAACACTTAAACAACACAATGACACAATGTAACTCCAAGTCAATCACACTTCTGTGAAATCAAACTGTCAACAAGTGCTGCTTCCTAAGTGGACAATCAATTTCACATGCTGTTGTGCAAATGGAATAGACAACTGGTGGAAATTATAGGTAATTAGCAAGACACCCCCAATAAAGGAGTTGTTCTGCAGGTGCTGACCACAGACCACTTCTCAGCTCCTATGCTTTCTGGCTGATGTTTTGGTCGCTTTTGAAAGCTGGCGGTGCTTTCACTCTAGTGGTAGCATGAGACGGAGTCTACAACCCATACAAGTGGCTCAGGTAGTGCAGCTCATCCAGGATGGCACATCAATGCGAGCTGTGGCAAGAAGGTTTGCTGTGTCTGTCAGCGTAGTGTCCAGAGCATGGAGGCGCTACCAGGAGACAGGCCAGTACATGAGGAGACGTGGAGGAGGCCAACAACCCAGCAGCAGGACCGCTACCTCCGCCTTTGTGCAAGGAGGAACAGGAGGAGCACTGCCAGAGCCCTGCAAAATGACCTCCAGCAAGCCACAAATGTGCATGTGTCTACTCAAACGATCAGAAACAGACTCCATGAGGGTGGTATGAGGGCAGGGCCGGCGCTACCACTAGGCAGCTTTAGGCAGCTGCCTATGGGCGGCGATCACTGGAGGGCGGCACCGCACACTGAATGAATCAGACAACGCTTTATCACTCTGCTGACAATTGTTCAACATGAGTTCAACGTGAGTGGGTCATCCCCCGCCCCCATCCACCCGCTCCCCCGCTCCCGAATGTTACCTCCAGTGTTCGCAAATACGTGCCAGGGTAGGTGGGTCCCCTGGGACGCGCTGCACGGATATTGGTTTGTTTTAATGATTGATGTCTCCCTTGCCCGACTGCAAAAGTGGAGGAGGAGCCAGCCTGCGAGGGGGACAGCAATCATTAAAATAAACCAATATCAGTGCAGCGCGTCCCAGGGGAGTTTGTTTGTACAGCCCTCCCTCCCTCTCTCTTCCCTCCTCCCCCGGAAATAAGGAACAACAGCGCCGACGTTCTTCACATCACCCTCCAGTGACGGTTACCTACGATGCTGTTCCAGCACAGCACACAGAGGAAATGTGCAGTGCAGAACGATGTAAGGTAACTTACACTCACATTCACTCACATTCAGGCTGAAGCACCAGGCAGCGCTCCGTCTCCAGCTCCGGCTGACCGGTCACTGGTCCCTGCTGCACGTGTATAGAAACACTGACTGAAGTAATGCATAGTACACAGTAGTGTCTGCACAGCTTCTTGGAATGTGTTACATTGCCCCCCACCCCTACATGGGAATCTGTGACTGTTAACACCTTATCCCCCAGGACAATCTCAATTTGCAGAGAAACTTCAGCCATGTAGTTCTGGTTTCTGCTATTGGTTTAGAAAGGTTCACAATACACAGAAAGTTCTATTCAGGAGCATCATGCAGAGAAGGTGTAGGTGCGGTATATAGGGATGGTGTAGGTGCGGCATATAGAGATGGTGTAGGTGCGGCATATAGAGATGGTGTAGGTGCGGCATATAGAGATGGTGTAGGTGCGGTATATAGGGATGGTGTAGGTGCGGCATATAGAGATGGTGTAGGTGCGGTATATAGGGATGGTGTAGGTGCGGCATATAGAGATGGTGTAGGTGCGGTATATAGAGATCGTGTAGGTTCGGTATATAGGGATGGTGTAGGTGCGGCATATAGAGATGGTGTAGGTGCGGCATATAGAGATGGTGTAGGTGCGGTATATAGTGATGGTGTAGGTGCGGTATATAGAGATGGTGAAGGTGCGGTATATAGAGAAGGTGTAGGTGCGGTATATAGTGATGGTGTAGGTGCGGTATATAGAGATGGTGTAGGTGCGGTATATAGGGATGGTGTAGGAGCGGTATATAGAGATGGTGTAGGAGCGGTATATAGAGATGGTGTAGGTGCGATATATAGGGATGGTGTAGGTGCGGCATATAGAGATGGTGTAGGTGTGGCATATAGAGATGGTGTAGGTGCGGTATATAGAGATCGTGTAGGTTCGGTATATAGGGATGGTGTAGGTGCGGCATATAGAGAAGGTGTAGGTGCGGTATATAGAGATGGTGTAGTTTCGGTATATAGAGATTGTGTAGGTGCGGTATATAGGGATGGTGTAGGAGCGGTATATAGAGATGGTGTAGTGCGGTATATAGAGAAGGTGTAGGTGCGGTATATAGAGATGGTGTAGGTGCGGCATATAGAGAAGGTGTAGGTGTGGCATATAGAGAAGGTGTAGGAGTGGTATATAGAGATGGTGTAGGTGCGGTATATAGGGATGGTGTAGGTGCGGTATATAGTGATGGTGTAGGTGCGGTATATAGAGATGGTGTAGGTGTGGTATATAGAGATGGTGTAGGTGCGGTATATAGAGAAGGTGTAGGTGCGGCATATAGAGATGGGACCCAGAAACAGTGGAATAGGACCCCATTTTTTTTAAGTAATGGGTCACTGGGACCCACAAGCTTTTTTGCTCACCGCAATCTCCGCCCCCACGCAATTATGCTCCTGAATGTTACTTCCTCCTCTCTGCATCATTACCAGCCCCCCCCCCCTCCCGCGATTGTGCTCCCAAATGTTACCCGCTGCCTCCCCACCTCCTGCATCTTGTGCTGCCAGGGCCAGGCTGAGGAGGGTCAAGACCTCCCCTTTGCACTAAAAACACAGCAACATTAGGACCCGGGACATCCTCAATGACCATGCGCCCTCCCGCCCCCGGCTGTTGCTGCTGTGTGGCTGATCCTGACATTGAGCTGCCCAGAGCCGCTGAACAGCTGTCACACCAGCTGCAGCTACTGTACCAGAGGCGGAACTACCGGCAGTGCAGGCAGTGCACTGCACTGGGGCCCGCCTCTGTCCAGGGGCCCAAGCATGTAATGAGTCAAACTGACTCATTACATGCCGCTGTGCGCTGCAGGCAACCGCTGCCCGCAGCGCACAGCCGCCCGGAGATAGGAGCTGAGCAGCGGTACAGACGGGGGAAGGAGGAGGGAGCCGCAGCAGCGCTTTGTTACTGGTGGAGGCGCTGCTGCTGCTGCTCCTCTGCTTCCCTATAGGCTGTCTTCCGAGAACAGCCTATAGGGAAGCAGAGGGGCAGCAGCAGCAGCGCCTCCACCAGTAACAAAGCGCTGCTGCGGCTCCGTCCTCCGGCTCCCTCCTCCTCATTCTCTACTGCCCGGGAATCGTCGTCTGACGCAGCTGCACCGAGGAGCCTGAGGGTAAGTATAATTCTTCTTTCTTTCTTTCTTTCTTTCTTTCTTTCTTTCTTTCTTTCTTTCTTTCTTTCTTTCTTTCTTTCTTTCTTTCTTTCTTTCTTTTTCTTTCCTTCTTTCTTTCTTGTGCCTGCCTGCCGCAATGTGTAAAAAGGGGGGACTACCTGCCGCAATGTGTAAAAAGGGGGGACTGCCTGCCGCACTGTGTAAAAAGGGGGGACTGCCTGCCGCACTGTGTAAAAAGGGGGGACTGCCTGCCGCAATGTGTAAAAAGGGGGGACTGCCTGCCGCAATGTGTAAAAAGGGGGGACTGCCTGCCGCAATGTGTAAAAAGGGGGGACTGCCTGCCGCACTGTGTAAAAAGGGGGGACTGCCTGCCGCAATGTGTAAAAAGGGGGGACTACCTGCCGCAATGTGTAAAAAGGGGGGACTGCCTGCCACTATGTGTAAAAAGGGGAATCTGCCTGCCGTAATGTGTAAAAATGGGGACGCTGTCTGCCGTAATGTGTAACAAGGGCACGCTGTCTGCCGTAATGTGTAAAAAGGGCACGCTGTCTGCCGTAATGTGTAACAAGGGCACGCGGTCTGCCGTTATGTGTAAAAAGGGGTTATCTGCCCGACGCTATGTGTAAAAATGGGGAATCTGCCTGCCGTAATGTGTAAAAAAGGGGGGCTGCCTGACGCTATGTGTAAAAATGGGGAATCTGCCTGCTGCTATGTGTAAAAAGGAGGAATCTGCCTGCCGTAATGTGTAAAAATGGGGACGCTGTCTGCCGTAATGTGTAACAAGGGCACGCTGTCTGCCGTAATGTTTAACAAGGGCACGCTGTCTACCGTAATGTGTAAAAAGGGCACGCTGTCTGCCGTAATGTGTAACAAGGGCACGCGGTCTGCCGTTATGTGTAAAAAGGGCACGCTGTCTGCCGTTATGTGTAAAAAGGGCACGCTGTCTGCTGTAATGTGTAAAAAGAGGAATCTGTTCGCTGTAAGGTGTAAAAGGGTCTCTACCTGGTGTAGTGGTGCTACTGTGCGGCGTAATTTGAATAATGGAGACTACTGTGTTGGTATTATTTTGTGGCCACACCCCTTCCCCACGAAGCCACGCCACTATGTATTTTTGCGCGCGCCTACGGCGCGCACTGCCCCCGGGGTGGACTTGGATGGGGGGGGGGGGCAAAGCATTTTGTCGCACCTGGGCCCACCGCTTGCTTGTTCCGCCACTGTACTGTACCACACTTTTCCAGTTATCTGGCTAGACACATAGCGGCTGCGGATGACAGCTGCCTCCCGGGCTCCTCCCAGCCAGCTGCGCAGTGCAAGGTAGCACTAGGTGAGCACTACTGGGTGCATTGTTAGTGTGTGGGTGACATTGTGGGTTACATTGGGTGAATGCTGTATATGGGTGCCAGTGAATGACTGCTGTGTGTGGGTGACATTGGGTGACTGCTGTGTGTGGGTGACATTGGGTGACTGCTGTGTGTGGGTGACATTGTGTGACTGCTGTGTGTGGGTGACATTGGGTGACTGCTGTGTGTGGGTGACATTGGGTGACTGCTGTGTGTGAATGTGTGCGACAGTGGGTGACTCCTGTGTGAGTGGCTGTGCTAAGTTTAAATTGCCACCATATCTGCCGTGGTGCTCCTGATTTGAGATGTCTATGTTGGGAAAGGAGCTGCATTGGATGAGAAATTGCATTGGGGAGAGGGGCTAGGGGGTTAAAGAAAAGAAAGCTAGTGAGAGGTGTGGGGCTGAGAGAAGGAATCAGGTAGGCAGTGGGGCAAGGATGCAGGCAGGGAGTGAAACAAGCAATGAGAGGTGCGGGGAATGGGGGGGGGGGGGGGGGAGCAGGGGGTGAGAGGGTAGAAGTAGCCGAATGGGTAGCAGGCAAAATGCGAGGAGTAAGTAAAGGTGAGAGACACAGGCATTCAGACACCAAGGAGAGCAAGTGTTTTTCTCTAACGTCCTAGTGGATTCTGGGGACTCCGTCAGGACCATGGGGAATAGCGGCTCCGCAGGAGACAGGGCACAAAAGCAAGCTTTTAGGATCACATGGTGTGTACTGGCTCCTCCCCCTATGACCCTCCTCCAAGCCTCAGTTAGGTTTTTGTGCCCGTCCGAGCAGGGTGCAATCTAGGTGGCTCTCCTAAAGAGCTGCTTAGAAAAAGTTTTTAGGTTTATTATTTTCAGTGAGTCCTGCTGGCAACAGGCTCACTGCATCGAGGGACTTAGGGGAGAGATTTTCAACTCACCTGCGTGCAGGATGGATTGGAGTCTTAGGCTACTGGACATAGCTTCAGAGGGAGTCGGAACACAGGTCACCCTGGGGTTCGTCCCGGAGCCGCGCCGCCGATCCCCCTTACAGATGCTGAAGATCGAGGGTCCGGAAACAGGCGGCAGAAGGCTCTTCAGCCTTCATGAAGGTAGCGCACAGCACTGCAGATGTGCGCCATTGTTGCTACACACTTCACACTGAACGGTCACGGAGGGTGCAGGGCGCTGCTGGGGGCGCCCTGGGCAGCAATATTTAATACCTTTGATGGCAAAGAATACATCACATATAGCCATTGAGGCTATATGTATGTATTTAACCCAGGCCAGATATCTCAAAACCCGGGAGAAAAGCCCGCCGGATAGGGGGCGGGGCTTATTCTCCTCAGCACACAGCGCCATTTTCCTGCTCAGCTCCGCTGTGAGGAAGGCTCCCAGGACTCTCCCCTGCACTGCACTACAGAAACAGGGTAACAAAGAGAAGGGGGGCATATTTTGGCGATATTTATATATTTAAAGCGCATATAACAAAAACAACACCTTTTAGGGTTGTTTATATACATTTTATAGCGCTTTTGGTGTGTGCTGGCAAACTCTCCCTCTGTCTCCCCAAAGGGCTAGTGGGGTCCTGTCTTCGATAAGAGCATTCCCTGTGTGTCTGCTGTGTGTCGGTACGTGTGTGTCGACATGTATGAGGACGATGTTGGTGTGGAGGCGGAGCAATTGCCGGTAATGGTGATGTCACCCCCTAGGGAGTCGACACCGGAATGGATGGCTTTAATTATGGAATTACGTGATAATGTTAGTACATTACAAAAGTCAGTTGACGAAATGAGACGGCCGGAAAACCAGTTAGTACCTGCTCAGGCGTCTCAGACACCGTCAGGGGCTGTAAAACGTCCCTTACCTCAGTCAGTCGACACAGGTACCGACACAGATGAATCTAGTGTCGACGGTGAAGAAACAAACGTATTTTCCAATAGGGCCACACGTTATATGATCACGGCAATGAAGGAGGCTTTGCAGATCTCTGATACTGCAGATACCTCAAAAAGGGGTATTATGTGGGGGGTGAAAAAACTACCTGTAGCTTTTCCAGAATCAGAGGAATTGAATGACGTGTGTGATGAAGCGTGGGTTAACCCAGATAGAAAACTGCTAATTTCTAAGAAGTTATTGGCATTATACCCTTTCCCACCAGAGGTTAGGGCGCGCTGGGAAACACCCCCTAGGGTGGATAAAGCGCTCACACGTTTATCAAAACAAGTGGCGTTGCCGTCTCCAGATACGGCCGCCCTCAAGGATCCAGCAGATAGGAGGCTGGAAACTACCCTGAAGAGTATATACACGCATACTGGTGTTATACTCCGACCAGCAATAGCCTCAGCCTGGATGTGCAGTGCTGGGGTAGTGTGGTTGGATTCCCTGACTGAAAATATTGATACCCTGGATAGGGACAGTATTTTATTGACTCTAGAGCAATTAAAGGATGCGTTTCTTTATATGCGAGATGCTCAGAGGGATGTTTGCACTCTGGCATCGAGAGTAAGTGCGATGTCCATATCTGCCAGAAGAAGTTTATGGACGCGACAGTGGTCAGGTGATGCGGATTCCAAAAGGCATATGGAAGTATTGCCATATAAAGGAGAGGAATTATTTGGGGTTGGTCTATCGGATCTGGTGGCCACGGCAACTGCCGGCAAATCCACTTTTTTACCTCAGACCCCCTCCCAACAGAAAAAGACACCGTCTTTTCAGCCGCAGTCCTTTCGCTCCTATAAAAACAAGCGGGCAAAAGGACAGTCTTATCTGCCACGAGGCAGAGGAAAGGGTAAGAGAGGGCAGCAAGCAGCCCCTGCCCAGGACCAGAAGCCCGCCCCGGGTTCTACAAAGCCATCAGCATGACGCTGGGGCTTTACAAGCGGACTCAGGAGCGGTGGGGGGTCGACTAAAGATTTTCAGCAATCAGTGGGCTCGCTCACAGGTGGACCCGTGGATCCTGCAGATAGTATCTCAGGGTTACATGTTGGAATTCGAAAGATCTCCCCCTCGCCGTTTCCTAAAGTCTGCTTTACCAGCGTCTCCCTCAGAAAGGGCGACGGTATTGGAAGCCATTCACAAGCTGTATTCTCAGCAGGTGATAGTCAAGGTACCCCTCCTACAACAGGGAAAGGGGTATTATTCCACACTATTTGTGGTACCGAAGCCGGACGGTTCGGTAAGACCTATTCTAAATCTGAAATCCTTGAACCTGTACATACAGAAATTCAAGTTCAAGATGGAGTCACTAAGAGCAGTGATAGCGAATCTGGAAGAAGGGGACTTCATGGTGTCCCTGGACATAAAAGATGCTTATCTGCATGTCCCAATTTACCCCTCACACCAAGGGTATCTCAGGTTCGTGATACAAGACTGTCATTATCAGTTTCAAACGCTGCCGTTTGGTTTGTCCACGGCACCTCGGGTCTTTACCAAGGTAATGACCGAAATGATGGTTCTTCTACGAAGAAAAGGCGTATTAATTATCCCTTACTTGGACGATCTCCTGATAAGGGCAAAGTCCAGAGAACAGCTGGAAGTCGGTGTAGCACTAACCCAAGTAGTGCTTCAACAACACGGGTGGATTCTGAATCTTCCAAAATCTCAATTGTCCCCGACAACACGTCTGCTGTTCCTGGGAATGATTCTGGACACGGTTCAGAAAAAGGTGTTTCTCCCGGAGGAGAAAGCAAGGGAGTTATCCGAACTTGTCAGGAACCTCCTAAAACCAGGAAATGTGTCAGTACATCAATGCACAAGAGTCCTGGGAAAGATGGTGGCTTCTTACGAAGCAATTCCATTCGGCAGATTCCATGCACGAATATTTCAGTGGGATCTGCTGGACAAATGGTCCGGATCGCATCTGCACATGCATCAGCGGATAACACTGTCACCAAGGACAAGGTTGTCTCTCCTGTGGTGGTTGCAGAGTGCCCATCTGTTAGAGGGCCGCAGGTTCGGCATACAGGACTGGGTCCTGGTGACTACGGATGCCAGCCTACGGGGCTGGGGAGCAGTCACACAGGGAAGAAACTTCCAGGGTGTATGGTCAAACCTGGAGACGTCTCTTCACATAAATATACTAGAGCTAAGAGCGATCTACAATGCTCTAAGCTTGGCGAAACCGCTGCTTCAGGGTCAGCCGGTGTTGATCCAGTCGGACAACATCACGGCAGTCGCCCACGTAAACAGACAAGGCGGCACGAGAAGCAGAAGAGCAATGACAGAAGCTGCAAGGATTCTTCGCTGGGCGGAAAATCATGTCATAGCACTGTCAGCAGTGTTCATCCCGGGAGTGGACAACTGGGAAGCAGACTTCCTCAGCAGACACGACCTTCACCCGGGAGAGTGGGAACTTCATCCGGAAGTTTTCCACATGATTGTGAACCATTGGGAAAAACCAAAGGTGGACATGATGGCGTCTCGCCTCAACAAAAAACTGGACAGATATTGCGCCAGGTCAAGAGACCCTCAGGCAATAGCTGTGGACGCTCTGGTAACACCGTGGGTGTACCAGTCAGTGTATGTGTTTCCTCCTCTGCCTCTCATACCAAAGGTACTGAGAATTATACGGAAAAGGGGAGTAAGAACAATACTAGTGGCTCCAGATTGGCCAAGAAGAACTTGGTATCCGGAACTTCAAGAGATGCTCACGGAAGATCCGTGGCCTCTACCTCTAAGAAGGGATCTGCTTCAGCAGGGACCTTGTATGTTCCAAGACTTACCGCGACTGCGTTTGACGGCATGGCGGTTGAACGCCGGATTCTAAAAGAAAAGGGCATTCCAGAGGAAGTTATTCCTACCTTGATTAAAGCTAGGAAGGAAGTGACCGCACAACATTATCACCGCATTTGGAGAAAATATGTTGCGTGGTGTGAGGCCAAGAAGGCCCCAACGGAAGAATTTCAATTGGGTCGATTCCTACATTTCCTTCAGGCAGGATTGTCTATGGGCCTCAAATTGGGGTCTATTAAAGTTCAAATTTCGGCCTTATCAATCTTCTTCCAGAAAGAATTGGCTTCAGTGCCTGAAGTACAAACTTTTGTCAAGGGTGTACTACATATACAACCCCCAATTGTGCCTCCAGTGGCACCGTGGGATCTAAACGTAGTTTTGGAATTTCTCAAATCTCATTGGTTTGAGCCTCTCAAATCGGTAGATTTGAAGTATCTTACATGGAAAGTAACCATGCTATTGGCCCTGGCTTCAGCCAGGAGAGTTTCAGAGTTGGCGGCTTTATCGTACAAAAGCCCATATCTGATTTTCCATTCGGACAGGGCAGAACTGCGGACACGTCCTCATTTTCTCCCTAAGGTGGTTTCGGCTTTTCACTTGAACCAGCCTATTGTGGTGCCTGCGGCTACTAGCGACTTGGAGGACTCCAAGTTACTGGACGTTGTCAGAGCATTGAAAATATATATTTCAAGGACAGCTGGAGTCAGAAAATCTGACTCGTTGTTTATCTTGTATGCACCCAACAAGATGGGTGCTCCTGCGTCTAAGCAGACGATTGCTCGTTGGATCTGTAGCACAATTCAACTTGCACATTCTGTGGCAGGCCTGCCACAGCCTAAAACTGTAAAAGCCCACTCCACAAGGAAGGTGGGCTCATCTTGGGCGGCTGCCCGAGGGGTCTCGGCATTACAACTTTGCCGAGCAGCTACGTGGTCAGGGGAGAACACGTTTGTAAAATTTTACAAATTTGATACTCTGGCTAAAGAGGACTTGGAGTTCTCTCATTCGGTGCTGCAGAGTCATCCGCACTCTCCCGCCCGTTTTGGAGCTTTGGTATAATCCCCATGGTCCTGACGGAGACCCCAGCATCCACTAGGACGTTAGAGAAAATAAGAATTTACTTACCGATAATTCTATTTCTCGTAGTCCGTAGTGGATGCTGGGCGCCCATCCCAAGTGCGGATTGTCTGCATTACTTGTACATAGTTATTGTTACAAAAATCGGGTTATTATTGTTGTGAGCCATCTTTTTTAAGAGGCTACTTCTTTGTTATCATACTGTTAACTGGGTTCAGATCACAAGTTGTACGGTGTGATTGGTGTGGCTGGTATGAGTCTTATCCGGGATTCAAGATCCTTCCTTATTGTGTACGCTCGTCCGGGCACAGTACCTAACTGAGGCTTGGAGGAGGGTCATAGGGGGAGGAGCCAGTACACACCATGTGATCCTAAAAGCTTGCTTTTGTGCCCTGTCTCCTGCGGAGCCGCTATTCCCCATGGTCCTGACGGAGTCCCCAGCATCCACTACGGACTACGAGAAATAGAATTATCGGTAAGTAAATTCTTATTTTATTTTATTTTGGGGGGGGGGGGGTTTAGGCTGAAGTTTTGCCTAGGGTGCCGAGATACCTTGCACCGGCCCTGTATGAGGGCCCGACGTCCACAGGTGGAGGTTGTGCTTACAGCCCAACACCGTGCAGGACGTTTGACATTTGCCAGAGAACACCAAGATTGGCAAATTCGCCACTGGCGTCCTGTGCTCTTCACAGATGAAAGCAGGTTCTCACTGAGCACATGTGACAGACGTGACAGAGTCTGGAGATGCCAAGAAGAATGTTCTGCTGCCTGCAACATCCTCCAGCATGACCGGTTTGGCAGTGGGTCAGTAATGGTGTGGGGTGGCATTTCTTTGGGGGGCCGCACAGCCCTCCGTGTGCTCGCCAGAGGTAGCCTGACTGCCATCAGGTACCGAGATGAGATCCTCAGACCCCTTGTGAGACCATATGCTGGTGCGGTTGGCCCTATTTTCTTCCTAATGCAAGACAATGCTAGACCTCATGCGGCTGGAGTGTGTCAGCAGTTCCTGCAAGACGAAGGCATTGGTGCTATGGACTGGCCCGCCCGTTCCCCAGACCTGAATCCAATTGAGCACATCTGGGTCATCATGTCTCGCTCCATCCACCAACGCCACATTGCACCACAGACTGTCTAGGAGTTGGCGGATGCTTTAGTCCAGGTCTGGGAGGAGATCCCTCAGGAGACCATCCGCCACCTCATCAGGATAATGCCCAGGCATTGTAGGGAGGTCATACAGGCACGTGGAGGCCACACACACTACTGAGCCTCATTTTGACTTGTTTTAAGGACATTACATCAAAGTTGTATCACCCTGTAGTGTGTTTTTCCACTTTCATTTTGAGTGTGACTCCAAATCCAGACCTCCATGGGTTAATAAATGTGATTTCCATTGATAATTTTTGTGTGATTTTGGTGTCAGCACATTCAACTATGTAAAGAACAAAGTATTTAATAAGAATATTTCTTTCATTCAGATCTAGAATGTGTTATTTTAGTGTTCCCTTTATTTTTTTGAGCAGTGTATATGTATATATATATATATATATATATATATATATATATATATATATATATAATGTTGCAAATGCATTTACATGGTAGCAATGCTATTCCCAAACACATACAGTACTTTTACTTACTGTAAACTTTGGGACTTGACAATGCTAAATTCCTTTGTCGTATAAACAACCCTTTATGAAGTCTAAGAACACTGTACGCTGTTTGCTTAAGAAGTACCGTAATGGTACGCTAGTTGCGTAACGATCGCTCAGCCGTAGGCGAGACGCTCAAGCGTCACGTTCGCTCACGGCCCAGTGATCACAGGACACGTTATTGGCTATGACTAGAGTAATGATTCGCTATGGCGTAGCATACGCTCGAGACCACGAGGAGGTCACCAGCGGCGCAGACGCTCACAACGCTATACCTTAATGTTTAAACCTTATACCAATGAAATACACAGAATAACTTAATGTGAATACAGGGTGTAAGTGCAACCTTGTGTAACCTGACTAACTACAAAGCTGCTTGAGCGTCACCGACGCTCAAGTGAACACTTAACACTATAGAAAATACACAGATACTGGTTTAGGTTCCAAAGCCTATTAACTGTATTATATCTAATATATTTGTAAAAGGGGATAACAGTACAAATGATACACTACAATATAACAGAGACTTCCTAACCACAGAACTAAACAATAAATACAAAAAGACAATACTACACTGACCTAAATGCAACACAATACAATACTATCTAATACAATACAATACTAGCCTAGTCTAGGGGAGATATGAGAGAACAGAACAGGGAGAGAGAGAGAGAGATGAGAGAAATTGGCTCACAGAAAGACAATGATTACGGAGAGAAACTTACGCACAAAGGGTATGATCGCCTGCGCCTCGATATCCAGCTCCCGGCTATCAGCAGATAACCGTTGATGAGAGAGTGAGAGCTGGATGTGGTCGGCCTGCCTATTTATGCCCCACACACAATGCAATCTCATGGTCCTACAATCCCATTGTCCATTGGCCGAAGGAATTCGGCCCTGCATCATAACAAAAGGTCATAGGGTGATTCATACAGGTGGGCTGTGACGATTTCCAACAGCTCAGGTGGGTGGGAAACTGGGTTTCCCGCCGCATACCTGAGTATGTGTAAATAATAGAAATGGACATAAACTTCTTATGTCCATAACTATTCGCACGAGCGATTAATACGCTCCAAACCAACACCGGAATATTACTAATTAAATACTCTTCCGATGGGTACCAAACACTGCTGTATGATTCCTGTCAGACCCTTCGTACAATACAAAGAGGGATTCCTTTAAACAGGGACCTTCTATTTTAACCAAACTTTCAGAATCTATCAAGGGGACCATGATCTACAAACTACATTAATTGTGAACATTTGTAACGAATGAGTCGCACGCTACGACTACATAAACTCTACCGTAAATACGCATACCGCGCCTGCGAGTGCACGCTATCGCGGGTATGCGCCTTCACGGGAGAGCGTACGCATGCGCAGCGCGGACCAGTGTGCGGTGCAAATATGGCAACGTGCATAGAGACATTTTTCTGACTTTGACAGTCCACCCTTTGGCAGTCAATAATAACTGCCACCTTCTAAAATATTTAAGGAGAAAAATGTAAGTCAGGGGTTAATTGATTTCCATGGTTGGGTAGGGGAGAAGAGTGGAGTAGGTGTGAAGAGGGTATGACCTAGTGAGAAAGCAGAAGCATGTGTGTATGAGTCCATGTTTGGAGGGTCATGTATCATCGTGCCGTACGTGTGGTAAATCAAGCTTCGAGGTATTGCGAAGTATACATTTGAATTCCTTCTTATCCTGTGGTACAGGTCTGTGGATGGGCTGTCAAACTCTACCGAGCTCATTTCGGCTGTGGTTGTAACAAAATGGGGATGCACATTTTAGTTGATGATACATGAATGGGGGAGGTATGTGGTTGCTGATATCTGTGCCTGTATTCCCTATCGTCTATGTGTGTCGTTACCTGAGGGTTGTAGAGATGAAGATAAAGAACACTTACGAAAAATGCAATGATATTCTATGTCAGGGAAATGTACATCTGTTGTTGAAGTTGTGTTCGGTATCTGTTGAGAGTCGTCTTCTTTGCGCTGTTTTGCTCCTTAGGCATGAGCAACAAGCTTTGTCAGTGCCATCAGATTTACAAAAATGTTGGGCTAGCGTGAGTTTAAAAAATACTAGGGAAACTGGGGATCCATGGCAAAGTTCATCAAGTGTCCATATTTAAAGTTGTCAAATCTTCTTCTTTGGTGCTTGTCTGTTGTCTGTATAGCGTCTCGTCAACTTCCTCGTCCAAGGGGGTCTTTGTATCTTGGAGAAAAGCAGAAAAACAGGTGAAAGAAACGGACCGTATAATCGCATTTTCATCACATTCTGGTTTCTATCATTGGGTCATAAATCAAATCCAGGTTAATTACGGTTTCCTCACTCCTCAAGCTCATCACTTTTGTACTTTGTTTGCACCTCATTAAAGCCTGCCCGCATCTAAATATCAATCCAATCGATATAACGACACCCAAGATACATAGTAGAAACTTTCCAACATCCATTATGACTCCTTGAGCCCAGTCTCCTAAACCGGAGAACCAATTTCGCGGGTTCAACCATGACACCCAACCAGTCAGCTCATTACTTACAGCAGCAAGGGTGAGATTGTGTTTTCGACGAAATTCCCACTTCAATTGGAGAATATCGTCCATCTTTTGGTCTATGACCTCTACCGGATCCTCGGTGCTATTTGTGATGTACGTGCAACACTTTATGCCGTACTGTGTTGCCAATGTAACACAATATCCGCCTGTTACTGCTGTAAGATAATTAAGAACCATCCTATGCTGAACTAGTTCTGTTTTGTAAGCTTGAAGTTCTCTTCCAGTGTATCTAAACGTGTCATCATACATTTCAGTGATATTATCTAACAAATTGGCGAGTGCGGAAATGTATCTATAATTCATCACACCTCGAGCGGTGCGAGTGAAATCTAACGCTACCAGAACCTGAATCCCGGTGGATTCATGGATAAGATCAGAGGCCGGATGCTCTAACCTTTCTGACAGTTGTCTTTTAACTCGGTGCTCGTAATGAGTGTGAGTATAAGGAGCTTGGGCACCACGGTGTATGTCCTTCATTTTGTCATGTGTTACAGTCATCACTTCAGGCAATACTTTTCCAATATAACACAATCCTTCAGAGTTTGGGGCAAGCCACTTGTACGCCTTTCTCCCGCATATGAAATATGCATCATCGGGGAGAACATAAGGGACGGAGAAGGACATGACCATGTTACAAACCTTCCAGGTGAAATCTCCTGACCCTAATTCTTCCATCTGCTTAATGCACGTATCAGTTTGTACGATATGTGCACAGTATCCTGGTGATACCTCTCCAACTTTAGTAATCCTATTTCCTAAGGTATATCGATACCGGAAAGATTTTCCTCTACTGGCTATGTGGCGTACGAGCTCTGTATCTGTAGGCATTCTATCTGCTCTGTGTGAAAAGGTTATGGTAAGGTTGCTCCACGACACTTCCCAATTTCCCGGTTTTCTGGGATTGGAGATGTTGAAACATAAGAGGGACCTATCCACATGGTATTGGTGGAGCTTCAAACTAGGAGGGCTGGAGATGTTAAACCTCCGGTCCACCGGTCTCCCACCACTTAGCTCAAGTACCTCCCCTAACGTTAAAGGAAATGGTACTAGCCCTGATTTGCTGTGACCCTGAGGTACTTGAGAGCATACCCAACAATCTGTTTGGTTTAACACGTTACCCACTAAGGAGTGATAGTCACTCAATGGATGCCGGTCCATATGGATATTAAAACTAGATTGGCATTTCTTTATGCATCCATCTTCAACCAGATTATCACAGAGCCTACAGATACAATTTTCTTCAGCTAACAATCCATCACAATTTCTTCTATCGGATCGTTTTCTGATACTCGCCTTTGCTTGTTGGTTTGGTTGATCTTGGAAAACTACGCCTCCATCATCATAATCGGAACCCATTCCAGAACCTCTCTCGACCTCTATGGTACTCTCGCCGGAACAGACTGCTCTGGTCAACATCATGGTTAACATCAAAATCCGGATCACAGTCTCTTGGGGCAAGTCCATCTTTGAGGAGGAAATAGAGAAGAATGAGAAGGGGGAAAAAGAAATTTTTAAGGGAGAGGGGCTGGGAAGTGGAGAAAAACAATAAAAGGGAGAGGGGAGTCGACAACTGCTTTCGGTCTTCAAGGCTCAGGTGCCGCCTCAGTCCTCCTGGAACAGACACTCTAGTGATACAACCTCTACCGTCTGTTCCTTATCACGGGACTTCTCTGGATCAGCAACCTTTTTGCAGTGGGATGAATGGACCCAAGTCTCTCTCTCAGCAACCTTCAATGCTGTGGTGCTAGTCAATAAGACCTGGTATGGTCCTTCCCATCTATCAATAAGACAACCTGAGCGTAGAAAATTTCGTATCATTACATAATTCCCAGGTTCAATGTCATGACAATTACTATCTGGTAAATCAGGAATCACCAACTTCAGATTATCATTTTGATTCCTCAACTGCTTACTCATGTTAATCAAGTACTTTACAGTTACTTCATTGTTACATTTCAAATCATCCTGAGGGTTAATCATGACATGCGGTTGTCGACCAAACAAGATTTCAAAAGGAGACAGATTAAGAGGGGACCTGGGAGTGGTTCTGATGCTATACAAAACAATGGGTAAAGCTTCTGGCCACGTCAATCCTGTCTCTGTCATTACTTTACTCAATTTATTTTTAATAGTGCTGTTCACTCTTTCGACCTTCGCACTCGCCTGTGGACGGTACGGAGTGTGCAGCTTACTATCAATTCCCATCAACTTACACATTCCTTGAAAGACATCACCTGTAAAATGGGTACCCCTATCACTTTCAATGATTCTAGGGATACCATATCTACATACAAATTCCTGCACAATTTTCTTAGCTGTAAACATGGCAGTATTTGTAGCTGCTGGAAATGCTTCGACCCAATTCGAGAAAACATCTATACAGACAAGTACATATTTCAAATTTCGACATGGGGGTAATTGAATGAAGTCAATTTGTATTACCTGGAAAGGGCCGCCGGCAGGTGGGATATGGGATGGTTCTGTAGGTATTGCTTTTCCAATATTCTTTCTCAGACAGGTAAGGCATGACATTGCTCTTTTACCCGCATGAGAGGAGAATCCTGGGGCGCACCAGTATGCTCTTACCAATTTGCACATCCCCTCCTTGCCTAGATGAGTCAGCCCGTGAGCTGCTTCAGCCAGACATGGAAGGTATGCCCTGGGGGCCACCGGTTTACCATGTCCATCCGTCCAGAGCCCTGAGGACTCCTGGCCATATCCCTTTGCCTTCCAGACTGCTCTTTCCTGTGTGGAACACAAATTCTGCATCTCACACAACTTCTGTGTGTTGATGGTATTAAATACCATCAGTTGTGTGGTGTCTGTCTGTATGGGGGTAGCAGCTGCAAGCTTTGCGGCTTCGTCTGCTCGGCTGTTACCAAGGGATACTGGGTCTTGGCTATATGTATGTGCTTTACATTTGATAACAGCCACTCTGTCGGGTTCCTGTATCGCTGTTAGAAGCCTTTTTATATGAGCTGCATGCGCTATCGGTGTGCCAGCTGCCGTCATGAAATTTCTGAGCCGCCATAGGGCTCCGAAATCATGGACTACCCCGAAGGCGTATCTAGAATCGGTGTAGATATTGGCTGACTTACCCTTAGCCAATTCACATGCTCTGGTTAGGGCGACCAGTTCAGCAACCTGGGCTGAGTGAGGTGGGCCTAGCGGTTCCGCTTCTATGGTGTCTTGGTCATCTACGACTGCGTATCCAGTACACAAGTCTCCCGAGTCTGACTGTCTGTGACAACTACCGTCCGTGTAGAACGTGAGTTCTGCATCTTCCAGTGGATTGTCACTGATGTCAGGCCTTGCGGTAAAATTTTGGGTCAAATATTCCATACAATCATGTGTATCTTCCTTTGCATTAAATCCTCCTTCCCCATCACTCTCACCTTCCACCCTTTGTGTCTGACCAGGCACACCTGGGAGAAATGTTGCAGGGTTTAATGCACTGCATCTCCTTATGGTGATGTTTACTGGGGCCATTAATGCCAATTCCCATCTTGTAAACCTTGCTGATGAGACGTGTCTGGTTTGGGCAGAATTCAATAAGGCAGATACCGCATGCGGTGTATGGATTGTGAGGTTGTGGCCTAGCACGACATCTTCGCTTTTTGTCACTAGCAATGCTATCGCCGCAACGCTACGCAAGCATGTGGGGAGGGATCGCGCTACCGTATCTAGCTGAGCGCTGTAATATGCAACTGGCCTGCTGGCATCACCGTGTTTTTGTGTTAGTACACCTGCTGCGCACCCAGCACTTTCTGTTCCGTATAGTTCAAAGGGTTTCCCATAGTCTGGCATACCTAGTGCTGGTGCCTGCGTTAGGCATTGCTTGAGTCTCTCAAATGCTGTTTCAGATTCGTCTGTATGCGAAATCCGATCAGGTTTGTTTGAAGAGACCATTTCCTGCAAAGGTAGCGCCAATATGGAAAACCCTGGGATCCAATTACGGCAATACCCACACATTCCTAGAAACGTCCTGATCTGTTGCTGGGTTTGTGGCAGTGTCATGTCTCTAATGGCTTGAATTCTATCAGCGGTCAGGTGTCTCAGTCCTTGTGTTAGACAGTGTCCCAAATATTTTACCTTAGTTTGGCATAATTGTAACTTGTCTTTGGAAACCTTGTGACCTGTGTCTGAAAGATGAAACAGGAGCTGTTTCGTATCCTTCAGGGAAGCTTCCAATGAATCAGAACACAGTAGTAGATCATCCACGTACTGTATCAACACTGATCCACTCTCCGGTTGGAAAGACTGTAAACAATCATGCAAAGCCTGAGAAAATATACTTGGACTATCTATGAAACCTTGGGGTAACCGAGTCCACGTGTATTGGACTCCTCTGTATGTGAATGCAAACAAATATTGGCTGTCAGGGTGCAGAGGTACCGAAAAGAATGCGGAGCAGAGGTCAATAACAGTGAAAAATTTGGCAGTGGGAGGAATTTGCATTAGGATGACAGCTGGATTAGGCACTACGGGGAACTGACTCTCAACTATTTTGTTAATCCCCCTTAGATCCTGCACTAGCCTGTAACCCCTCCCCCCACTCTTTTTAACAGGGAAGATGGGACTATTTGCTGTGCTGGACGTTCTTACTAGAATGCCCTGTTGTAGCAAGCGCTCTATTACTGGGAAAACTCCTAACTCCACCTCTGGCTTCAGAGGATACTGTGGGATTTTTGGAGCTATCCTACCATCTTTTACTTGTACAACTACTGGAGCTACGTTTGCCATTAATCCAGTGTCCTGTCCATCTTTTGTCCAAAGTGACTCTGGTATCTGAGATGTCATCTCTTCTACTTGGGATGGATTCCTATTTGTCATAATGGAATGTGACATTAATTTTGATGGGGAGTCTAACATGTCTCGTACTTCCTGAGCGTGATTCTCAGGGATGTCCAAGAATACACCTTCAGGAGTACAATAAATGACGCAACCCATTTTACATAGTAAGTCTCTTCCCAGGAGATTAGTTGGTGCCGATGCAGCCAGCAAAAAGGAATGCTTGGTATGCAAAGGCCCTATTGTAATCTCGGCTGGTTTGCTAACAGGGTAGTGCTGGACTACTCCTGTTACTCCCATGGCTGGAATTGTCCTACCAGTGGTTCTCATGCCCACTGTCGAATTTATCACTGACTTGGCCGCCCCTGTGTCTACAAGAAAGTTTAAAGTTTTACCAGCTACATTGATTGCAATTTCTGGTTCGCTTCCAAGACTAGCAATCAACTTAACTGGGTGCAGATTACAGGTATGGCCACACCCCTATTGGGTATGCTGACCTCCCTGAATCCCGTTGGCAGCAACTACTTGTGAGGGGGTTAGCTGGGAACTACCAGAGGCATGCCAACCTCTGTTCGGGGGGTATCTTTTTGTTTCCCCTGTATGTGGCTCAAAACTCCGCCTCTGTGGACCCTGCTCCCATTGTCGTGTGTTGTGTTGTTGTCTAGGGGGTTGAAAAGATCTTTGTACATTCTTTGTTCTACATTCTCGTGCAAAGTGTCCCGGTCTGTTACAAGAAAAACATGTTATTACACTTGCCTTACCCACAGGATTCGGTGGTACATACGCAGGCTGCCTTGTGGTCAGCGCCTGTATACTTACGGACATCAACTTATCACTTTGCGATTCCCTGTGCCTAGTGATGTTTCTGTCGTGATCAATAGCAGCCTCTCTCAATGTGGACACTGACAGACCTCGCCAACATGGCTGCGTGGTCTGTACCCTAGCTTTTAATGTTTCTTTCAAACCATCCATCAGTACAGATACTGCTACTTCTCGATGGTTTGGGTTGGTCTTAATGTCTTCTATACCAGTGTACTTTGCCATTTCTAATAGTGCCCGGTGAAAATATTCTGTTGCCGTTTCGGACTCCTTTTGCTTAATGGAAAATATTTTATTCCATTTAACAACGGCTGGGAAATACTCCTTTAGCTGTAAATTTATCCTTTTTACATTATCCTTGTTGTACACGTCTGTAAGCGGTACATCTTTATCCAATGCACAGTCAGCTAAAAATTGAGTTGCGTCAACATTGGAAGGTAAACAAGCTCTTAGCAGTATCTGCCAATCCTTGTTGTTGGGTTCTACAGTGTTACCTAGATCCCTGATGTATTTTTGGCTAGCAACTAAATCCTTCCTGGGGTCAGGAAATTCGGACACTATTGTTCTTAATTCCATTCTGGAAAATGGAGTGTACATGGCAATGTTCCTTATGGGAGTGGCTCCAGACACATCTGTTTTTCCATTGGGAACTGCTATTACCCTTACAGGAGCAATTCTAACAGCCTCTTCCTGTGTAGATTCTACAGCTTGTTGTGGTACAATTGTTTCAGTGTAGTGCATGGTGCCGTACTTACCCGTTGACACGACCTCACCTATCCCTCCGCTAGGGGCTTTCACTAATCTCGTGGGTGTCGCTGTGCCTACTGTGGTCTCTGCTATGGTGGCTGCAAGAGAGAGAGCTGAAATTGTTGCTGAATCGTCTTCTTGATCACACTCCTGAGGAAGGTTCAAAACAGGGTACATCTTGCACGGGTTAATACTTGCATGAGTTATTTGGTTAACATCATTAACATTTACAGGGTTACTAAGAGTTTGTGTTTTACAACCCAGTGCGTTTCTCTCCGCAATCAACTTCTCTCCTGCAATGTATGGTGGAGGAGGAGCTGTGGCTATCAGCTTCCTGACTGCCCCAGATCCTGCCGCCAGAGCCAAACCTCTCTGTATCTCACCTTCCTGGTGCCATAACTGTAAATAATCATGATGCTGAATTCGTCTCTTTGCTGATTTTACGAGACATATCCTCCTCCTTAAATTTTGTAACACTTCTGGACTAAAGCTACCTATTCTTGGGAATTTGTCCCTGTCTTGTACAGTCATTCTCTCCCATTCATCACATAAAGATTCGGTGTGACTTCCATATTTTTCACACATTACATATCGTGCCGACCCAACTGGTCGGTTCACAGAATCAACCTGAACCAGGGTTGATCGCCCCCTACCTGAGCAACTGGCCCCCATAGTCTGCAGGTGTTGCTTAGTCCTCCTTGGATCTCTGTATCAAGGTTTTCAGCAAGCCTTTTCAGACAACCAAATTACTCCACAGTAGGCCGGCGGTGGCGGTTTACCGAGTACCCCACTCACTCGCCCACCTCGACCAATACGACCTGATCACACCGATATGGTGCTGGCGTACTCGATACAGGGCCCCTATGGAACCTTCAGTTTACTGGAACATATGAGGGTTACCCGCAGGACACTTACTCTTTCCAGTAAAGTTGGGGTTGTTAGATAGTTCCTGAGTGACCAGCGAACTTCCCTTCCAAAAATAAAAAAATTACACAAATCACGTCAGAATGTACAAATAGCGTTTGTGACCACTTTACTCTAATGGTATTAGGTCAGATTACTAACTACTGCACACAATTACGTGTGGTCCAATCGTTCAGTACACAAGCACTACTTGTTATGTACTGAAAGATCAATGGAATCGATGTTTCCGGCCGCGATTCCTTCAGCAAGAGCTTGTATGGCCTATATGGGTTCTGCACCAACACCCCAGGCGTTGTGCCACTGGACTTTTATAGCGGACCTTTTACCTTACGACCTCCTGGTCTTGTTACCTTATGACCTCCTGGTCTTGTTACCTTATGGTCCGCTATACTCTAATGCTCAAATATTATTTAACCAGGGATGCCTCCCTAGCCACCGTATATGTCACTTACACGTATGTCCCTTGACGAGTACCCGGCTTTCCTTTTGGTTCCACCTTAAAGTTGTATAAACTTATGTATACAAAACCACACTCACTCAACACATGTACACTTTGTTTCTATATCTATTTCTGCGCAGAAATTGTCTTCAGTCCAACAGTGTTACCAATTAGGAGCAGGATCTGTTAAACTAAATTTCAGATTTTTTCCAAAAATAGATTTGCGTTATTTACCGCGTCGCGTTATCTACCGCTGTGCGTTACTTATCGCCTTTGCGCTAATTATCGCTTTGCGCTAATTCAACTTTTCGTGACTTGAGCTACGTGAGCGTAACCGGACGCTACGTTGCGTAATGTACGCTGCGTGCGTCTGCCTTTTGGATTGCGTACGCTAGTCTTTGTTAGCGACACATGTACGCAATGCAAGGATCCACCGTAACACAATATATACTTTTATCAATGTAAATGATCCCTGATCATCTACCGCAATCCACACTGACTGCCTTATCTCCCAGGCAGATCGTGTGTTGTTCTATACTTTAACTATTACCTCTACTATGAAATAACAGCAAATCTCTTTTAGCACTTTCTATCAACTATAAAAATTGGCAAACAGGAATAGTGATATACGAAATTTAAAAAAAAGAAATGCAGATAAATGTATGCGTGCGTGTATACGCAAGACAGAAGAGAAATAAAACAGTTTTAAAAGACACAAGCGTTTTGTTCTTACTTCCGGTTCCCGGATTCCTTCAGCATTCTTTATCTAAGCGAAGCAGACGCTTATCCCGTCAGCACTGGGAGACAACCTCCCACCCTTTGCTGGGGGATAATGTCTGCTGATCTACCTAGTGCAGATATGAGAAGGATAGGACGAGTCCCCCAATTGACAATGCTAAATTCCTTTGTCGTATAAACAACCCTTTATGAAGTCTAAGAACACTGTACGCTGTTTGCTTAAGAAGTACCGTAATGGTACGCTAGTTGCGTAACGATCGCTCAGCCGTAGGCGAGACGCTCAAGCGTCACGTTCGCTCACGGCCCAGTGATCACAGGACACGTTATTGGCTATGACTAGAGTAATGATTCGCTATGGCGTAGCATACGCTCGAGACCACGAGGAGGTCACCAGCGGCGCAGACGCTCACAACGCTATACCTTAATGTTTAAACCTTATACCAATGAAATACACAGAATAACTTAATGTGAATACAGGGTGTAAGTGCAACCTTGTGTAACCTGACTAACTACAAAGCTGCTTGAGCGTCACCGACGCTCAAGTGAACACTTAACACTATAGAAAATACACAGATACTGGTTTAGGTTCCAAAGCCTATTAACTGTATTATATCTAATATATTTGTAAAAGGGGATAACAGTACAAATGATACACTACAATATAACAGAGACTTCCTAACCACAGAACTAAACAATAAATACAAAAAGACAATACTACACTGACCTAAATGCAACACAATACAATACTATCTAATACAATACAATACTAGCCTAGTCTAGGGGAGATATGAGAGAACAGAACAGGGAGAGAGAGAGAGAGATGAGAGAAATTGGCTCACAGAAAGACAATGATTACGGAGAGAAACTTACGCACAAAGGGTATGATCGCCTGCGCCTCGATATCCAGCTCCCGGCTATCAGCAGATAACCGTTGATGAGAGAGTGAGAGCTGGATGTGGTCGGCCTGCCTATTTATGCCCCACACACAATGCAATCTCATGGTCCTACAATCCCATTGTCCATTGGCCGAAGGAATTCGGCCCTGCATCATAACAAAAGGTCATAGGGTGATTCATACAGGTGGGCTGTGACGATTTCCAACAGCTCAGGTGGGTGGGAAACTGGGTTTCCCGCCGCATACCTGAGTATGTGTAAATAATAGAAATGGACATAAACTTCTTATGTCCATAACTATTCGCACGAGCGATTAATACGCTCCAAACCAACACCGGAATATTACTAATTAAATACTCTTCCGATGGGTACCAAACACTGCTGTATGATTCCTGTCAGACCCTTCGTACAATACAAAGAGGGATTCCTTTAAACAGGGACCTTCTATTTTAACCAAACTTTCAGAATCTATCAAGGGGACCATGATCTACAAACTACATTAATTGTGAACATTTGTAACGAATGAGTCGCACGCTACGACTACATAAACTCTACCGTAAATACGCATACCGCGCCTGCGAGTGCACGCTATCGCGGGTATGCGCCTTCACGGTAGAGCGTACGCATGCGCAGCGCGGACCAGTGTGCGGTGCAAATATGGCAACGTGCATAGAGACATTTTTCTGACTTTGACAGACTTGATGCGGAACTTGCAGCAGGACTTCAGGTTGTTCAGTGTGGCCAGGCACTTTGCATAATTAAGCCCCGCCCCCGCCACAATTTGCCGCAATTCACGGGCCTTTAGGGCGGGGGTGGAGCCAAATAGGTTGTTGGAAATTGCAATGCATTGCCTCCTCCCCACAGTCCTGTGAATCCCGTCAAAATGCCGTGGGGGGGAGGGGGGGCCACAATCAAGGACAGCGGTCACTAGAAAAAAAACATATGGGGGAAGGGGCCACTGGCAGAGTGTGCAGTTCGGTACCCTGCCGGCGACAAATGCATGCCTCAGAACAGAATACAACGCCTGATGCTCACACCGCTAGCGGCTCCCGGGGTATGGCTGGATGTTCTGGTTACCTGGGTGACGGCCCGTCTCCTCATCAGCATACCCTCCAACTTTGAACACTCGAAAACCGGTACAAATTAGGAAAAGGGGCATGGTCATGGGTAAAAGGGGCGTGGTCACCCCCCCCCCCTTTCCTATACTTTCTATGGAGATTTAGTGAGCAAAAAAATCAGTACAAAGCCCTTTTTGTCAGGTACAGACCATAAAAAAACGGTATTGTACTGGCCAAAAAGGTACAGTTGGAGTGTATGCAGGGCCGTAACTAGGTGTGTGCCGATGGTGCCTTGCCCACAGCGCACATGTGCTGAAGGCGCACCATCGGCAGCACACCCCCACCCATACACGGCTGCAGCCACTGTTCTCACTATAGAGTCCAGCGCTGCCGCCTGTCTCCCGCCGCGCGTTAGAGCCGCCGCCTCTGCAGGGACTCTGAACGCGGCATTCCTCCGCACTGCCACCTGTCTCCCGCCGCCCGGAGCCGCCCGCTCTGCAGGGACTCTGAGCGCGGCATTCCTCCGCACTGCCGCCTGTCTCCCGCCGCCTGCTGTGCAGGGACTCTGAGCGCGGCATTCCCCCGCACTGCCGTCTGTCTCCCACCGCCCGGTGCTGCCACCTCTGAAGGTACCAGGGGACAGCCTGGAGGAGGTTTCCATTAGGGTTGTCTGTTAGGGTTAGTGATATCTGATAGGGTTAGTAATATCTGCCTGACAAAGAGGAGGTGATGGCAGAGCCATAACTCGGGGACGCTGTCTGCCGTAATGTGTAAAAAGGGGGACGCTGGCTGCCGTAATGTGTAAAAAGGGGGACGCTGTCTGCCGTAATGTGTAAAAAGGGGGACGCTGTCTGCCGTAATGTGTAAAAAAGGGGGACGCTGTCTGCCGTAATGTGTAAAAAGGAGACGCTGTCTGCCGTAATGTGTAAAAAGGGGAAGCTGTCTGCCGTAATGTGTAAAAAAAGGGGGATGCTGTCTGCCGTAATGTGTAAAAAGGGGACGCTGTCTGACGTAATGTGTAAAAAGGGGAAGCTGTCTGCCTTAATGTGTAAAAAGGGGACTCTGTCTGCCGTAATGTGTAAAAAGAGGACGCTGTCTGCCATAAGGTGTAAAAGGGGCTCTACCTGGTGTAGTGGTGCTACGGCGTAATTTGAATAATGGAGACTACTGTGCACCATTATATGAATTGGTATTATTTTGTGGCCACACCCCTTTCCCGTGAAGCCACGCCCCTATATTTTTTGCGCGTGCCTACGGCGCGCACTGCCGCCAGTTTGCGTTAAGGGGGGGCGCCGATGCCATTTCTTGCACACAGCGCTAAAATGTCTAGTTACGGCACTGAGTGTATGCATCAGTCCCAGACCATTATGGGAATCTCAGCGGCTGGCTTCAGCGCCTTACAGGAGCCTGCAGGTACCTGAGTCTTCACACTCCTCCAAAGCTGCTAGCAGGGTTTTCTAACAGGGTTGAAGCACACGGTTACTTTTTCCATGCATGGCCTGCACCCCCGGCTTTTCAGGTCTCACATGCGCAGTCTGTAATCTCACGAGGGGCTGGGAAAAAGCGGGAGGATTAGCAGGGCTTCCGGGGCAGCGGGAGGCTAAAGTAAAAATCGTGAGCCTCCCGCTAAATGCGGGAGGGTAGGCAATTCTGAGTTACACCCTTGTATATAACACATGTAACTGTGACAGGGAAGGTGGCCCCTCTCAGCACTGGGCCCCATAGCAGCTGCACTCCCTGCACGTACAGTAGATACACCCTGTATATAACACATGTACTGTAACTGTGACAGGGAAGGTAACCCCTCTCAGCACTGGGCCCCATAGCAGCTGCACTACCCATCCCTATGGTAGCTACACACTTGTATATAACACATGTAACTGTGACAGGGAAGGTAACCCCTCTCAGCACTGGGCCCCATAGCAGCTGCACTCCCCGCACCTATGGTAGCTACACCCTTGTATATAACACATGTAACTGTGACAGTGAAGGTGGCCTCCTCTCAGCTCTGGGTCCCATAGCAGCTGCACTCCCCGCACCTATGGTAGCTACACTCTTGTCTATAACACATGTAACTGTGACAGATAAGATGGCCCCTCTTAGCACTGAGCCCCATAGCAGCTGCACTCCCTGCACCTATGGTAGCTACACCCTGTATATAACACATGTAACTGTGACAGGGAAGGTGGCCCATCTCAGCTCTGGGCCGCATAGCAGCTGCTCTGCCTGCAGCTATATTAGCTACGCCCTTGGCGAGCCCGCATGGGGCTCTGTTGCACTCATATCCTCACCGGCAATCTGGCGGCCAGGAACTCGGCATCAGGATGCTGACCGCTGGGATCCCAACCACCGGTAACACGATCCCAACCCATGATAGAGCACATGTAACACGCCGGTCCAAAGGTGTGTTATCTTCTTAACCTGCAGAGGACGCTCTTTGGGTAATTCCTCCTTTTTAGTACACCGTGACAAAGAGGCAAGTGAAGACTCCCATTTATTGAGCAGACACAGAATGACCTGCAATAGGTACAACACAATTTTATTGTAACACACTCTAAGCAATTACAACAAAGAAGGTGACATTGCAAGGGTAATGAAATTATGACAAACTTCACACCCCCGTATAACCCGCAAGCAATTTGACAAACAGTTGTGAGAAAGATAAGCAGCTGACGTTGACCTAGAGTAGCTCAATCTCGTTGGACCAGCAAACAGCGCTTATAAAGGTAAGCTGCTGGAACAGGTAAGCAAGCTGGTGTCGTCCGTGTTTAACACTGTCTCATATAGGCCCTCATTCCGAGTTGTTCGCTCGCTGCTAATTTTAGCAGAATTGCTAATAGGCTAAAATCCGGCAGTTCTGCGCATGCGTATGCACAGCAGGGCGCACGCGCTAAGCAAATTTACACAAAATTATGCTATTTTACTCACAGGCGAACGAAGCTTTTCAATCGCTCTGCTGATTGACAGGAAGTGGGTGTTTCTGGGTGGAAACTGTCCGTTTTCAGGGAGTGTGCTAAAAAACGCAGTCATGCCAGGTAAAAACGCAGGAGTGGCTGGAGAAACGGAGGAGTGGCTTGTCAGACACTGGGCGTGTTTGTGACATCAAAGCAGGAACTAAACGGACTGAGGTGATCACAATATAGGAGTAGGTCTGGAGCTACTCAGAAACTGCAAGGAAATTGCTTTCATTAGCAATTCTGCTAATATTAGCAGAGTTGCTAATCTTTCGTTAGCAATTGCTAATCTTTTGTTAGCAATTCTGCTATGCTAAGATACACTCCCAGAGGGCGGCGGCTTTGTGTTTGCATTTCTGCAAAAAGTAGCTAGCGAGCGAACAACTCGGAATGAGGGCCATAGTCAGTAGTAGCACTTATACAGATGATTTGCAGGAACAATGGGGGTCATTCCGAGTAGTTCGGTCGTTATTGTTTTCTCGCAACGGAGCGATTAGTCGCTAATGCGCATGCGCAATGTCCACAGTGCGACTGCGCCAAGTAAATTTGCTATGCAGTTAGGAATTTTACTCACGGCATTACGAGGTTTTTTCTTCGTTCTGGTGATCGTAATGTGATTGACAGGAAGTGGGTGTTTCTGGGCGGAAACTGGCCGTTTTATGGGAGTGTGTGAAAAAACGCTACCGTTTCTGGGAAAAACGCGGGAGTGGCTGGAGAAACGGAGGAGTGTCTGAGCGAACGCTGGGTGTGTTTGTGACATCAGACCAGGAACGACAAGCACTGAACTGATCGCACTGGCAGAGTAAGTCTCGAGCTACTCAGAAACTGCACAGAGAAGTCTTTTCGCAATATTGCGAATCTTTCGTTAGCAATTTTGAAAAGCTAAGATTCACTCCCAGTAGGCGGCGGCTTAGCGTGTGCAAAGCTGCTAAAAGCAGCTTGCGAGCGAACAACTCGGAATGACCCCCAATAAGCAAGCGGGCGTCGTCCTTAAATAGCACAGGTGGTCATTCCGAGTTGTTCGCTCGCAAGCTGCTTTTAGCAGCTTTGCACACGCTAAGCCGCCGCCTACTGGGGAGTGAATCTTAGCATAGTAGATTTGCGAACAAAAGATTAGCAGATTTGCGAATAGACAGTTCTTAGCAGTTTCTGAGTAGCTCGAGACTTACTCTGCCACTGCGATCAGTTCAGTCAGTTTCGTTCCTGGTTTGACGTCACAAACACACCCAGCGTTCGCCCAGACACTCCCCCGTTTCTCCAGCCACTCCCGCGTTTTTCCCAGAAACTGCAGTGTTTTTTCAAACATTCCCATAAAACGGCCAGTTTCCGCCCAGAAACACCCACTTCCTGTCAATCACACTACGATCACCAGAACGAAGAAAAAACCTCGTAATGCCGTGAGTAAAATACCAAACTTCTTAGCAAATTTACTTGGCGCAGTCACACTGCGGACATTGCGCATGCGCATTAGCGACTAATCGCTCCGTTGCGGAAAAAAAATAACGAGCGATCAACTCGGAATAACCACCCCAGTCTTGTATAGCCAGCAGTAGCACTTCGGGAAAAGGTTGCAAGCAGGCGTCTTCTTTAAATAGCACTGTCTCGTATAGCCAGCAGTAGCACATGTACAGGTGAGTTGCGGGAACAGGTAGCAAGCGGGTGTCGTCCTTAATAGCACAGTCTTGTATAGCCAGCAGTAGCACTTGTACAGGTGAGTTGTGGGAACAGGTAGCAAGCAGGTGTCGTCTTTAAATAGCACAGTCTTGTATAGCCAGCAGTAGCACTTATACAGGTGAGTTGCGGGAACATGTAGCAAGCGGGCCTTGTCCTTAATAGCACAGTCTTGTATAGCCAGCAGTAACACTTGTACAGGTGAGTTGCGGGAACAGGTAGCAAGCGGGCGTCGTCTATAAATAGCACAGTCTTGTATAGTCAGCAGTAGCATTTGTACAGGTGAGTTGCGGGAACAGGTAGCAAGCGGGCGTTGCCTTTAAATAGCACAGTCTTGTATAGCCAGCAGTAGCACTTATACAGGTGAGTTGCGGGAACAGGTAGCAAGTGGGTGTTGCCTTTAAATAGCACAGTCTTGTATAGCCAGCAGCAGCACTTGTACAGGTGAGTTGCGGGAACAGGTAGCAAGCGGGCGTTGTCCTTAAATAGCACAGTCTTGTATTGCCAGTAGTAGCCCTTGTACAGGTGAGTTGCGGGAACAGGTAGAAAGCGGACGTCGTCTTTAAATAGCACAGTCAATAATAACCCGCCTTTGCAGAAGCAATAAGCACACAGGTATATTAGCTTTGAAAGACACTGCCGGGTGGAGCTTGCAATACACAGTCAATTATAACCTGCCTTCCAAGTAGCAATAAGCACACAGGTATATTAGCTTTGAGAGGCACTGTTGGGCTGAGCTTGCATAACACAGTCAATAAGAACCTGCCTTTGAAGTAGCAATAAGCACACAGGTATATTAGCTTTCAAAGACACTGCCGGGCGGAGCTTGCAATACACAGTCAATTATAACCTGCCTTCCAAGTAGCGATAAGCACACAGGTATATTAGCTTTGAGAGGCACTGTTTGGCTGAGCTTGCATAACACAGTCAATAAGAACCCACCTTTGAAGTAGCAATAAGCACACAGGTATATTAGCTTTGAGAGGCACTGGTGGGCGGAGCTTGCATAACACAGTCAATAAGAACCCGCCATTGAAGTAGCAATAAGCACACAGGTATATTAGCTTTGAAAGACACTGCTGGGTGGAGCTTGCATAACACAGCACACAGGTATATTAGCTTTGAGAGGCACTGCTGGGCGGAGCTTGCATAACAGTCAATTATAACCCACCTTCCAAGTAGCAATAAGCACACAGGTATATTAGCTTTGAAAGACACTGCTGGGCGGAGCTTGCATAACACAGTCAATATGAACCCACCTTTGAAGTAGGAATAAGCAAATGTATGAACCTTAACTCTCACATTGGTAGGCGGAGCTTGCATAGATGAACCATAAGTACCAGCAATGCAGAATAGCAGACAATTGCTTGAACATTAACTCTCACACGGCTGAGCAGAGCTTGCATCAATGAACCATAGTACCAGCATTTCAGAATAGCAGACAATTGCATAAACATTAACTCTCACATTGTTGGGCGGAGCTTGCATAAAGGAACCATAAGCATCAGCATTTCAGAATAGCAGACAAATGCATGAACATTAGCTTAAAACTCATAGCCTCAGAGAGCACTTAACCAAGAGAACGATCACTTTTGCAACACTTCAGCAGTAATTACTAAGGAGAATTCACACCTCTACCCCTTTTACACAACCTGGGACACTATTAACTTGACGGAACCAACCCCCTTTACAGGAATATATCCCCAATTTGCAGAGTATAAGCAGCGGAAGGGTTAAAGGGGAACCACAGATGCTGGGGGCACAATATAGGGGAGCCTACCTCTATTATTAACTAGGTTGTCCTGCGGAGCACTAATGAAATGGGAGCCTACCCCCTTTTTAATCTATCCCTCAATGCAGAGTTGTGGCAGCGGAGGGCACTATCAGGGGACAGAGTTATGCAGCAGAAGGGTTGCAGATCTACTCACCACAAGCTGTGGCGCTTCTGCCACCTCCGATCGCCTCCTGGATTTTCATTGCTACCCGGGATGCAGAGCACCGCACCGGGGATGCGCCCTTGCGAGGTGAACACTGACCAGTCCCTCTCCGTCCGAATGCCGTTGCACCGTCCCGGGGTCTTCCCTCCTCGACGCAGGCTCCGGTCCACTCCGCTCGTCACAGGGGTCCTCTTCTCCTCCGTTCCCCAGCCCTCTGGTCCAAGATCCTTGACTTGGGGTTGCCCTCCACGATGCCTGTCCCTCTGTCACTGGTCCCGAACCGCGCCGCCTGTGCACTGTCTTCTCCTCCTCCACTGGGCTTCGGTTGGCTGGCTCACCGCTCCTGCCCCGGCGATCTTGTCCGACTCTCTGGATCCGGCAGTGATGCGGGCAGCTCTCTCTCCGACCTGAAGTCCTCCTGATCTCCGTGATCCTCTCCCGGCGGCTCCGTTTCCAGGCACTAGACAGAAGGGCTCCACGGGCTCCAGGCAGGTGAGGGATATTTCTCTTCCCCCTTAGGGCAGCTCTCCTTCCCGTGCTGTAGGGCTCAAGATAAAAGACCTCGGTCCCCAGGAACACCCCTGTCCCCGCAGATCACTGGCTCCCGGGCCCCAGCAACAACCCGCCCCAGGGATCTTCTACTCTAATTGTGTTGCTGAGCAAGGGGGCTAATAATAGTATGCAGTGGTGCCAAACTCTCCCTGACCAAGTTTGCCAGGGACAACTAAAGTGAAGCCATATTATCCTATAGGCTCCCTTTTGCTTTCTGATGTGTAGGGACAAATACCCGGGGGGGGACCCTGTATGTAGTATTACACTATAAAAAAAAAATCACCCACACTACCTACAGATATGGGGTATTACACATATAGTACTTGCATATTCTCCTGTGTTAAGTTCGTTTAACTTTCAAGGAAATGCAATACCTTATAATACTATGGTTCGGGCTGCTTCGGCCGCTGAATGCAAACAATAACCCCTGCGATGTGTATGCACATTGCGTATACACACCGACACGCTATGCGCACGATACAGTGACACGTGTGGCTGAATACACCTCTATACCTAAACAAGAATGGAATGCGACACCAGTAGTATATGTTATGTTGTGGTCCAACGCACCACTAATATATTTACTCAAAAGGTATACACAGAAAATACAACAATATCACAGAGAAGAGCTACAACCAATACTACATACGTTTGTTCGCCAGCCCCTCCTGGATCCGGTCCTCAGTCAGTATTAGCAAGTTGACCTTCAGAGAATAGACTGAGGCCGGCCAGGAGGCCTTTCTTTTATACAATGGTCCAAAACACAATAAAAAGGGGACTGTAAGCTCTTCTTCCATAGGTCAAGGGGCAGGTCATTTACAGTACATGAGGGGTCATAGGTTGGTTTGAATAGGTGGGCGATGCTTGGTCCAGGTGTACTTGCAGAGGTCCGCCACTGGGTTCCCGCCGAATATCACGAGTACAGTAATTACAGTAGGTTATGAATATTGTATTCCTGCGCATATCTATGCGCAGGAGCATGCTATAATCTGCAAACTGCGATCGGAATGTAGCCCTTGAAATACTGTACATCTGGATACCAAACATTGGGGGTCATTCCGAGTTGTTCGCTCGTTATTTTTTTGTCGCAACGGAGCGATTAGTCGCTAATGCGCATGCGCAATGTCCGCAGTGCGACTGCGCCAAGTAAATTTGCTATGCAGTTAGGTATTAAACTCACGGCATTATGAGGTTTTTTCTTCGTTCTGGTGATCGTAATGTGATTGACAGGAAGTGGGTGTTTCTGGGCGGAAACTGGCCGTTTTATGGGTGTGTGCGAAAAAACGCTACCGTTTCTGGGAAAAACGCGGGAGTGGCTGGAGAAACGGAGGAGTGTCTGGCCGAACGCTGGGTGTGTTTGTGACGTCAAACCAGGAACGAAACTGACTGAACTGCTCGCAGATGCCGAGTAAGTGTGGAGCTACTCAGAAACTGCTAAGAAGTGTCTATTCGCAATTTTGCTAATCTTTCGTTCGCAATTTTGATAAGCTAAGATTCACTCCCAGTAGGCGGCGGCTTAGCGTGTGCAAAGCTGCTAAAAGCAGCTTGCGAGCGAACAACTCGGAATGAGGGCCATTATGTCCTAACCTAGTTCTGTCCCCTCACATCCTGTAAAGCTGGATATCTCTGTTCTTCTATTTCCTAAGTAAATGTAACTTGCTTGTGTGGTGTGTGGAGACTATGGCCCTCATTCCGAGTTGTTCGCTCGCAAGCTGCTTTTAGCAGCTTTGCACACGCTAAGCCGCCGCCTACTGGGAGTGAATCTTAGCTTATCAAAATTGCGAACGAAAGATTAGCAAAATTGCGATCTTGCTGTGCAAAACTGCAAAACCTTACCAAATCTCTCACTTTTTGAAACTCTCACTCTATTATTTTTGGCCTTTTGTGTTTTCCAGTAATTGGAAACAAATAGGGAAATTTACTAAGCTCCCGATTTTGACCGAGATGGTGTTTTTTCTTCAAAGTGTCATCTCGGGAATTTACTAAACTCAAATCACGGCAGTGATGAGGGCATTCGTATTTTTTTGGAACTCAAAGAAAAAAATTACGAATGAATACACTATCGGTCAAATACGCCTGTAATTTGGTAGAACTCGGTAATTTACTAAAAAGTGTAATTCACAAACACTGCCGGCAATAGCCAAACACTGCCGTGAAAAAATACAAATCGTAAAAAAAGTGCTAAAATAAAACAGACCTGCTTTTTTTTACCGTGTTCTGATAGGCATGCACGGATCCATGAGATCCGTGCATGTTTATCAGTGGGAAGGGGTGGGAAAGTGTTAAATTTGTTGAAAAAAAATGCGTAGGGTCCCCCCTCCTAAGCAAAACCAGCCTCGGGCTCTTTGAGCCGGTCCTGGTTGAAAAAATATGGGGGGAAAAATGACAGGGGTTCCCCCATATTTAATCAACCAGCACCGGGCTCTGCGCCTGGTCCTGGTTCCAAAAATACGGGGGACAAAAAGCGTAGGGGTCCCCCGTATTTCTGAAACCAGCACCGGGCTCCACTAGCCAGATACATAATGCCACAGCCGGGGGATACTTTTATATTGATCCCTGCGGCCCTGGCACTACATACCCAACTAGTCACCCCTGGCCGGGGTACCCTGGAGGAGTGGGAACCCCTTAAAACAAGGGGTCCCCCCCTCCAGCCACCCAAGGGCCAGGGGTGAAGCCCGAGGCTGTCCCCCCCATCTAAGGGCGGCGGATGGGGGGCTGATAGCCTTTTTCACAAAATGTGAATATTGTTTTTAGTAGCAGTACTACAAGTCCCAGCAAGCCTCCCCCGCAAGCTGGTACTTGGAGAACCACAAGTACCAGCATGCGGAGGAAAACCAGGCAAATACAAGATAAAAACGTTCTCCTCGTACAATTCCACAAAAATGGTATAAACACAATGTGTGAGTCAGATGTAGTGTGACCGACACAGGTGAATTCCGGACTAACACCGGACTAACACCTATGTCCACAAATATGGTATACCTTACACTACACTACATCTGACTCACACATTGTGTTTATACCATTTTTGTGGAATTGTACGAGGAGAACGTTTTTATCTTGTATTTTTGCACAATGATTTTATGGTAATAAATTGTTTTTGGAGAGAAGAATCTGCACATCTATTTTAAAGAAACCGCTACATGTGGAAATCCACCTGTTAAGAAGTGAGTTTTGGTACGTCTGCTTATGATATGAAGTGGTGGTGAGGAACTGTCCCTTTCTTCGCTATCAAGATTTTCCACCATACAGGGTTCCTTTTTCCTGAGGAAGTCACGGGACTATTCACTGAGTTGTGAAAAGCAATACCACACATGTTGTGTCTTGTTGTTCTCTTTTTGTACATGTAACATCTGGGATTTGCTGAATTAGGAAAAATCATCATTGACAGAGGATAAAAGAAAAATCTCCATTGACACAGGACTGCATAGAATTCATGTGATGTATATTCAATTTTTTTCCACTACCAGTTAAGTGTTTCCTCAGTTGTTTAGTAGCGCCTTTGATCTCCTCTCACTACACTTTGTTTCCTATCTCTTTGTGTGATCTGAGGTTGGGCGAATCACAAGAGGAGTGAGATTGGGCTGAAACTGTTAGTGCGCCAGAATACACACACCTTATTTTTGTACCGTTTTCCAGTAATTGTCAGTAATCGTAGATTCACTTAGTGCAATAATATATATGTCAGGTCCAGTTTAGTTTAAATCAGTGGGTGAGCAGCATAGTCTTATAATTTATCTTTGAATATAAGTTTTATTCATGAGAAGACATGGGCATAAATGAAAAAAACACAGCTGACCTATGCAGAAGCCATTGAAGATGTGAACAAACAGCTTACATCAAAGCCTAATTGGAATGTCCTAGTAGGCCAATTGGGCACAGATCTAAGGATAAATCAAAACTAATAAAAGATTTGTAGGTAATACCTCTCAAAATCATTCTCACATTTTATTTTAATATTATAAAAACCAGTTAAAGAGAGAGAGTCACTAGAGAAACTAAAACTCAGAGTGACAATGACAGTCAGAGAGAGAAGACAGGAAAGAAAAAAAACAGAGAAAGAAGAAGATAAAGAGTATGGGAGGTAAAGGAATGGGAGGGAACAATCCGACAGGCCATCCAAAGTTCCAACTGATAAGCCCAAGAGAATTGGACACATGAAACTGGTTTAATATACTCTAGATAGTTTACCATCACTTTAAGTAAAGGCAAGAAGGGTGTTAAAAAATAAGGACCATGGGCTCCAAACTTTTATAAATGAAACAGAAGAGTTCTTCAGGATACTTGTAACATGTTCCATTGAGTAACTATGCCATATTTTAGCTATTATCTCATCTATCTTGGGGACCCCTGAGGACCGCCACTGTGCTGCTATGCAACATCTGGTTGCAAGGACCATGTGAGTGAATAATTTATGTTGGTGGCGTGTAGTCTCAGGAATGTCCATTGACAGAAGGAAATAGCCGGCCTTAAAAGGAATTGAGATAGATAGGACTGCAGAGACCAATGTCGCCATCTCCCTCCACAAGGGAGCAAGAATTGGGCATGTCCACCATATATTGTCACGATCCGGGTACTGAGACACCAGTTTTTGCCTATTAGGTGCCTCCTGAGGATGGCTCAGCGGGCCAGGGCCAGGCTTTAGCTTAGGTTATTGCTCGTAGCACTGGTCTTAGCTGTCCACCTCAGGGTAAGTACTTACGGAAGTGCGGCGCTTCCAGACCCGCCGCGGCTGTCACCGCCGCTTCTGAGGCTCCCGTCCGGATGCACATCCCTCATGTCCCTTTGCTGCCACTCCTGTCCCTCTGGCTGCCGCATGCCGCTGGGCGCATGTGACTTTGCTACTGCGGCCTTCACCACCTTCCCACAGTAGTTAATTCCCCTTCTGATACCTTTCATGGGCGCAGCCATGTTGGACACCAGTCACCTGTTCTCATTACTCCTATCCGCTGTGCTGTCCTTAGCTCGGGAATTACTATCAGCCAATCCCCGCTGGTCATGGGGGATAAATCCTTTGTATCCACACCCAGGAAATCGTCAGTTTTTCCATTGTCGTCTGCTACTCCAGTGTGCAGTTCTCCTGAGGATTCTCTCTGCAACTTAGCCTGACTCCCCGGTGGTCCCTCCTGCGGTGCTAATCCTGCTCTCCTGTGATCATCCTGCGGTGTGTATTCTCTGGCTTCCCAGCGGCCATTCTTCACTTATCTACGAACCCCAGCTTCATTCTTCACTTATCTACGAACCCCAGCTTCATTCTTCATTTACCTGCAAACCCCAGCTTCAATACTTATTTATCTATGAAACCCAGCTTCATCTTTTGTTTATTTACGAACACTAACATTATTTACAGCTTCACCTTTATTTCCCATCATCACGTTACTCCTCATTTGGGCTCCCAAGTTTTATACAGAACTTTGTGTTATTCCGGATTACTGGATCCCACCAGTACTGTCTTCATTCATCCCTTGTGATATTATTATTTCATGCACCTTATATGACTTTTTCTTCAATAAATCCTGTTTAAGTTATTCCAGCTGTCGTGGTCACGCCTTCGGGCTCTACATATCCCTCCCTAGCACATGTCTAGGAGTCTACTCACTCCTCCTACATTTCAGTACCCGTCAGCCCCTACAACTGAGGCTTCCAGATACCATCGTCAGCCCTCAGTTGTGACATATATGTAGGAATGTGCCGTCCATATTCTTGCATCTCCAGCACAGTGGGGAAATCTCGGGATTCATTTTATGAAGTCTAGTTGGGACATAATACCACCTATAGAAAAGTTTATAGGCGTTCTCCTTCAATCTTACACACATAGAACTAGAGGCCACTCTAGAATAAACTGAGGACCAATCGTCCGAATCTAGCGTTTCCCCCAGATCGGATTCCCATGCCTGTTCATGAGATTCTTTAGTCACTGTAGCTAAGGGAGATAATAAAGATGATAGGGTGGATATAAGTCCTTTAGTGGCGGCTTTACAGAATGCTAAGTTTTCCATTGAGGAAAGAGGTCTAGCACATAATTGAGAAGAAACCGCAGAGTGAAAGTGCCTAATTTGTAAATATTGATAAAAAGATTTATGAGGGATAGAATGTTTAGTTTGCAGGCCCGCGAATGTGGGGAAAGAAGAATTTTGAGTAATGTCGTTAAGTAGTCCGACTCCACCATTCGACCAGCAATTCAAAGAGGAGGCGAAGCACTCTGGTCGGAAACCAGGATTGTCAAACAGTGGAATCAGAGGGCTGGGGGCCGGGGCAAGGCCAAACTTCCTGTTTGCCATGTCCCACATATCTAATGTATGTGAGACAACAGGATGACCGAGAATTGTTTTAGGTCGGGACTTTCTAGGTATCCATAATAGAGAGGATATAGTATGTAGATTAAGGTCATTTGTTTCTATTTCAACCCACATTCTTTCAGATGCGGGCCTATTCCAGAGAATTCACTGAGCTATTCTGGCTGCTAAGTAATAAGATTTTATGTTAGGGACCCCAAGTCCACCCTCGGAAGTACGCCTTTTGATCACTGATCGTTTCACTCTGGGTTTCTTCTTTGACTATATGAATGACATTATGCTATGTTGGAGTCCCTTGAAGACACGGGGGAACTCGAATTGGCAACGTTTGAAATAGGTAGAGTAGTCTTGTTAATAGGTTAATTTTAATGGCATTAATTCGCCCTATCCAGGAAATGTGGTACCTTCCCCATTCCTCAAGATCCTTCTGGTGTTGAGCTAGAAGCTTTGGATAGTTAGCTTGATATAATTGCAAATACGTCTTGGTTATGGCTATCCCTAGATAAGATAAGTTTCGTCTATTCCAATGAAAATTAAAAGATTGTTCTAAGGAGTCCTTGGTCGCTTGAGGAATATAGAAATCAAGAACCTCAGTTTTACTTGCATTGATCTTATAACCCGAGAGGGCACCATAAGTATTAATTTCCTGAAAGAGATGGGGCAAAGAACGGAGTGGGTCAGAAATGGTAAGTAGGACGTCGTCCACGTAGAGAGCAATCTTATATTCTTTAGGTCCTATTCTAATCCCCTTAATATTTGGGTTAGCTCGAATACGCGTGGCCAGAGGTTCAATGGAAAGGGCAAAATAAGAGGGGATAAAGGGCATCCCTGTCGGGTCCCATTAGATATTGGAAAGGGAGGGGATGCAACCCCGTTGGCCAGCACTGCTGCACTAGGTTTATCATATAAAGCTCGAATACCCTGTAGAAACTGATCTAGAATTCCTATAGATTGGAGGGTATAAAATATAAAAGGCCATTAAATCCGGTCGAAAGCTTTTTCAGCATCCAATCCCAAGACCAGAGCTGGTAATTTTTGTTTGTGGATCGCATGAACGATATCAACTGTATGACGGGTATTATCACACGTTTGTCGACCAGATATAAAACCGACCTGGTCCGGGTGTACCAGGAAGGGAAGTAAAGAACCTAGCCTATTCGCCAATACTTTTGCGTAGATTTTCATATCCACGTTTAATAAAGAAATAGGCCTATAGTAAGAGACTAACTCTGGATCTCTGCCCGTCTTAGGGATTACAACTATGCTGGCCAAGGAGGTCAAAGGGTCTAACGAAGCACTATCTAGAAGGTTGTTAAAAAATTTTTTAAGAAGGGCGTGAGAACGGGTGCAAATTTCTTATAATATTGAGAAATGAACCCATCTGGGCCTGGAGCAGCAGAAGATTTAAGCCCCTTAATGGCCGATAAAATCTCCTTCTCCGATATTTTTGCATTGAGGTCTAACACCTGTTGATCATTTAATTGGGGGAGTAATTCATTGGAGAAAAAAGTGGACAGGGGGGGATTGAAGAAAGATCCTGAGATGGGGGAAATTAGATAAATTATATAACTTCTCATAATATGTTTGAAAGTCTATGACTATGCGCATTGGGTCGTAAGTAGTCGCTCCGGAACCATGTTCCCTGATTCTAGTAACCAGACCTGAAGCCCTCTTTTGTCTGAGTTTACTAGCTAAAATAGAGTCAGTTTTATCTGCTTTATCATAATATTTTTGCTGTAGCCGTTTCAAGATATAAGCGGATTTGCGAGAGAGAATAGTATTAAGTCTGTCCCTCAGAGAATTGATCTGAATCAGTAGGGGTGCCGTAGGGTTCTGCTTATGTTGAGCAAGAAGAGAGGAAATTTCAGTTTCAAGTTGGGAAATTTCTCTTTGAGCTTGTCTCTTTCGAAATGCTGCCCTACTAATAAATTTACCCCTGAGTGTAGCTTTGTGCACTTCCCAGATAATCCCCTTCGACACCTTTTCCGTTAAATTAAGATCAAAGAACTCCGATATGGCAGACTTAACATCCTCAAAAAATGAAGGGTCCATCAACATATTATCATCCAGAGGCCACACGCGGGATCTGGTTTGGGATGAAAAGGTATCCAGGAGAACATAAGGCCCTGCATGGTCTGTCCATGAGAAAGGTGTTATACCTGCTGCCCCTACTCTAGAGGCAAGCGGTCTGGATACAAAGATTATATCAATGCATGAATAGATTTGGTGTGGACCAGAATAGTAAGTATAGTCTCTAGCCATCGAATTTCTAAGGCGCCATGTATCCAAAACCGCTAGCTTCGTTAGCTCCTTACAAAGATTAAATGAGGTACGAATGACTTCAGGTGAGTGTTTTAAAGTCCGTGAGGCAGCTTTGTCCAAAGAGGGATCCAACACAGCATTAAAGTCTCCACCTATTATCAAATTGCCTAGCATGCATTTTTCTATCCGTTTAAATAATTTAGAAAAAAACAGGCTCTGACCCGTGTTGGGAGCATACACACTAACTAAAGTGATTTGTTCCGTGCCTATGGAATCCACCAATATAAGGTACCTGCCACTGTATCAGACACACATTTAGAAATGACAGAGGGAACTTTGTTAGCAATTAGAATCGCCACACCCCTCTTTTTAGACGGAGCAAAGGCAAAAAATGTATGAAGGACACGCTTACCTTGTAGTTGAGAGTGTTCACCCGTAAGGTGTGCCTCTTGCAACAATACAATGTCTGATTTCTCATGCCTACATGCCCCCAGCACTAGGGTATGACGTTTAGGTGAATTCAGACCATTAACATGTATAGAGAGAATTTTAAACCCCATGATATTTCGAGTATAGAACACATAGATAAGGCTCCGATGCCAGTAGGGGGAGGCCAGTCGGATTCAGGGAGAAAGGGGCAAGATGGGAGGGCCAGAAAGAGAGAAAGAAAAGAGGAGAAAAAGAAGAAGAGAAACAAAAGGCGGCCTAAATAGGCCAAAACCCTGTAGAAAAAAAACCCAACAACAAAGGGGTGCAACTAGAACAAACATTAGAAATATTACAAACATATATCAGGGTAAGGGGCGGTTTATGTCAGAGATTATAAACCTATATACGAGGCCCTCAAATCAAAACTAGAATTCAAAAAGGAGTAACGGATTCGCAATAAAAGTTATAGATCGGGGACTAACCCTTAACACTAGTATTTAGAAAACAACAGAATCAAACAGTCCCAGCTATCACAGAGAGATAGTCAATTACAGAGAAAGAGTATTTTCCAGGCAATACCAATTTGTCCATTCAAGGGGGATTAGCATCATCCAGTCTGCCCCGACGGACCGTGGACCATTGTGGTTTTGGAGGACGGGTACGCTGAGGTTTTGATGACCCCTGTGAAGAGGCAGACATGGTGGGGTCCGGAAGAATGTTTAAGTCCAACAACAGCTTCTGCCCTTGTTCTAAGGTTTTAGCCGTACGAGTAGTAGTGTCTTCCAGGACCTGGAGCTGAAAAGGAACGTTCCATCGATACTTGATATTATTTTGATGGGGTAGTCTCGTTACCGGCTGTAATTCCCTTCTTTTTTGTATGGTTGAAGGAGCAAGGTCCTGGAATATTTGAATAGACATGCCCTTCAACAGAATATCTGCAGTGTCTCTAATTGCCACCATCAGTTTCTCTTTGGTGCGATAGTAGTGTAGTCTCATAATGATATCTCTCAGTTGTTGGCCAGATGTAGGCTTCGCCCTGAGAGCGCAGTGCGCTCTGTCCAGAAGTAGTTCATTGTCCGGCAGATCAGGAACGATGTGTTTGAACAGATCTCGGAGGGCAGGCAGAGGGCAGATCTCGGAGGGCAGACGGTGAAATTGTCTCTGTGCAACTCCAGATTCGCAAGTTATTTCTCCTAGATCTATTTTCGATGTCTTCTTTTTGTCCTTGAGGTCGTTGATTTCTGTGTGCAAAAGAGAGAGCTCTCTGTCAACCACTCCTTGATATCTGCACAGGTCATCAGTTTTAGTCTCCAAGGCGTCGGTCCATGATCCGAGCGAGAGGTCAATTCAACCTTAAAGTCGTCTACTGCCTTTTTAAGTTCTTGTTGAAACGTCGTTTTGATTCCCTCCACAAGGGTGGAAAGCATGGTTTGAATATGCGGGTCCATCGATAGATCTGGCGAAGATTCAGGAGAAGATGGACTACTCCTATTGGCTATTTGCAAGGAACTTTTGGTCTTGGGAGTAAACATAGTAACATAGTAACTAAGGTTGAAAAAAGACAATTGTCCATCGAGTTCAACCTATTTGTGGTCACCTATGCAGTCTTAATATAGGACTAGTTATTTTTATGTTAGGACTAGCTATATTAACTATAATGCGTGCCTACGCACCATAACCCTGAATATCTTTATCCAATAGGAATTTATCTAACCCATTCTTAAAGGTGTTGACTGAGTCCGCTGTTACTACTCTCAGGCAGGGCAGGCAGGGAATTCCAAACACGTATTGTCCTTACTGTGAAAAAACCTTTTCGCCTCAATGTGCGGAAACTCCTCTCCTCTAACCTAAGCGAGTGACCACGTGTCCTCTGTGCTGATAGAAAACAGGTCCCTCCCGAGCTCTGTGTATTGACCCCTTATATATTTGTAGATGTTGATCATGTCCCCTCTTAGTCTCCTCTTTTCCAATGTAAACATGCCTAGCCTGTCAAGCCTTTCCTCGTATTCCAGCGTCTCCATGCCCTTGATTAGTTGTCGCCCGCCTCTGAACCTTTTCTAGCTCCAGGATATCCTTTTTGTAATATGGTGCCCAAAATTGCACACAGTATTCAAGATGTGGCCTCACTAGTGATTTATATAATGGGAGTATAATACTCTCGTCCCTTGCATCAATTCCCCATTTTATGCATGCTAATATCTTATTAGCCTTCTTTGCTGCACTCCTACTTTGGGTACTGCGGCTTAATTTGTTATCTATGTGAACCCCTAAGTCTTTTTCCAGTACAGAATCCTCTAGTATTACCCCATTTAGTCTGTGTTGAATCTCATTCTCCATTTTGCTGCCCATGCTTCCAGTTTAGTTAAGTCGTTCTGAAGAGACTCAGCATCCCCCTCCGTATTTATAATCTTACACAATTTGGTATCATCTGCGAAAATTGACACCATGCTCTCTAGACCTACTGTTAGGTCGTTAATGAAAATGTTGAACAAAAGTGGTCCAAGTACAGACCCTTGTGGCACACCACTTAGTACTTTAGTCCAATTTGAAAATGATCCATTGACCACAATGTGCTGCTCCCTATTATCTAACCAATTACTGACCCAAGTGCATATTGTGCTCCCTAGCCCTATTTCTTGTAGCTTATAGATAAGATGCATGTGTGGTACAGTATCAAAAGCTTTGGCAAAGTCTAAAAATATTACATCCACCTCCTTACCCTGATCAAGGTTCGCACTTACTGTTTCATAAAAGCCAAGTAAGTTGATTTGACATGATCTGTCCTTCACAAATCCATGTTGGTTCCTTATAATGACCTTATTTGCTTCAAGGAACTTTTGAATACTGTCCCTTAGAATACCTTCCAATACTTTCCCACTATAGATGTAAGACTAACTGGTCTATAATTACCTGGTTCAGCTTTTCTCCCCTTTTTGAATATCGGCACTACCTCCACTATACGCCAATCTTTGGGAACCATACCTGATTTAACCGAATCCATGAAGATCAAAAATAGAGGTCTTGCTAGTTCAGCATGCAACTCCTTGAGAACTCTCGGGTGAATTCCATCTGGACCAGGTGACTTATGAATCTTTAACTTTTTTAATCGGTCACAGACTACCTCCTCACATAAATAAGCATTTAGCAGTGGGACATTATCTTTGTTGAGATTTTGTGTTAGACCCAGCATTTGGTCCTCTCTGGTAAATAGTACCATTGAAAAAAACTTGTTTAGTTTGTTTGCTATATCATTATCATTTTTGATTAAGACTCCCCTCTTGTCCTTTAAAGGGCCTATACTCTCCTTCTTTAGTCTCTTGCTGTTGTACTTAAAAAAAAATTGGAATTCGCTTTGCTTTCCTTTGCTACTAGTTTTTCAGTTCCTACTTTAGCTGCTCTTATTCCTTTTTTGCATATTTTGTTACAGTCCTTATAGTGCTGGAATGACTCCACATCCCCCTCAGATTTGTATTTTTTAAATGCTCATCTTTTTGTGTCCATTAATTCCTTTATATTTTTGTTAAACCACATTGGTTTGGGATTTTTATTCCTATTTTTGCTGCTGGTGGGAATAAATTTACGAGTATTATTTTTTTTTTTTTGCAAATAGATTTTTATTGAAATTTCAAATTAACGAAAACAGGAAGTTGCGGAAACAATACAATATCTTCTAAGATTGTCAGAGGTACATCGTCTGGAGAAACTTAACACCTAGTATAATAAAAAGAAAAAGAAGAGGAAAAGCTATAGAGGGGGATGACCTCTTTCTACATACGTATCTTAATTCCTGGGAAAGAAAAATATATAGAGCATACAGGAGTAAGAACTATAAACGTTTCATGAGTTGCAACTTCTTGATGCAAAAGGGAGAGAGTAGAAGTAGGAGAGGAAAGAAGAGTAACGAGATGAAGAGGGAGAGATAGAGGGATACGGAGTAGTATTACTCTCAGTGTAGAGGGGGAGAAAGGTTACTTAGGGAGTTAAGGTTTAGGAAGAGGGGGGGGGGGGGAAGGTTCTCACTTCCCATCCCAAGGGGCTTAACGCCTGATTAGTTACATATGGCTACTGGGGGTAAAAAGGAGGGGTTTCTCTTAAAGAGAAGATTTGTAATGAGCTGACGCTTTGTATTCCAGCCATGGGCTCCAAGTAGCAATGAAGGAGGTGTTTTTCATTTCTAGAGACAAAATGAGATCTTCCATTGCCATATAGTGGTCTAATCGGGCGGTCCATTCTTTCATGGTAGGGGGCACTGTTGATTTCCAGTGCACTGGGATCACTGCCTTAGAGGCACTCAAAATATGGCGAAGTAGTGATTTCTTGAGATGATATCTAGGTGTACGCGTGAGATTTAATAACCAAAAGCTGGGGCAAAAGGGTAAGTCCTCACCGAGGATAATGCTAGCTGTCTCCACCACCTTGCGCCAAAACGGTTGCAGGAGAGAGCATTCCCACCATATATGTAATGGGGTGCCTACTGCTGTCCCGCATCTCCAGCACGTGTTGGGTACTCCAGGATAGATTTTCGCAAGGATATTTGGGCATCTATACCATCTTGTAAGTATTTTGTAGTGAGTCTCCAAGACTAGCACATTGCTAGTTAGTGAGAATGTATTTTTATAGATCCCTTCCCAATCATCTGTGGCCACCAAACCCCCCAGGTCTAATTCCCAATCTCTGACAAATTTTGGCTGGGAAGAAAATCTATGATTCACGATCCACTTGTAAAACGTGAAAAGAGTGTGCCTAGGGTATGTGTGAGAGAGGCACATCTGTTCAAATAGAGTCAGTGCTCGTATACCTTTTCCAGAAGAGCAAGAAGTCTGTAGGTAATGTTTAATTTGGAGATATCTCCAGATTTCTTTATTGGGAAGATTCCATTTAGTTTGCAGTTCGGGAAAAGGTATTATACCAGATGAGTCTAGCATTTGATTAGTTCTCCGGATGCCCTTTTCTTGCCATGTATAGAACGACAGGGAGTGGTATCCAGGGGGAAATTCCGGATTCCCAAACAGTGGTGAGAGTGGGGAGGGATGTGCTGAAACATGTGGGAGGGAGCGCAGGAGACGCCAACACGAAAAGATGGGACCAGCCAGTGGGTGCATTACCTGGGGGACTTTAGACAGCCAAGGGGAGTTCATGCTAAGAGAGGGAAGAGAGGCCAGTTCGATGTCTACCCATTGTTTCCTGTGGAGTTCGCTACTCCATTCCATGACTCTCGTAAGGAGTACTGCATGGTAATAGGATAAAAAGTGAGGGAGTTGGAGACCTCCTTGGTGTTTCCGTCTAAAGAGGATCTCATGCTTAAATCGCGGTTTTCGCCCCGCCCAAATGTAGTCTCTGATCTTTCGTTGTAGTGAGAGGAACCATGGTCGGGGAATAGTAACCGGCAGGGTTTGTAATAAGTAAAGAATTCTGGGTAAGATATTCATTTTGATTACTGCTATTCTCCCTATCCATGAAATTTTTTTCCCGCCCCATTTGGAGAGATCAGATTGGAGTTTTGACAAGAGTGGTGGGAAATTCAATTGGTAAATTTGGGAAAGATCCTTGTGAAGGATTACTCCCAAATATTTTAATTGTGATGGATGCCATGCAAAGGGCGAGATAGATTGTAATTTACGAGTATTATTAATTAGCAGTGATTTTAATACATCCCATTTCTCTGTAGTATTTTTTCCTTGAAACAGAATTTCCCATTCAATGTCCCTTAACGCTTCCTTCATCATGTAAAAGTTGGCTTTGCTAAAGTTTAGAGTCCTAGTTGAGCCAGTATAGGACTGCTTATGAAAACTGATATTGAATGTGACCATATTGTGGTCGCTGTTACCTATGGGCTCTCCTACTTTAATATTTGATATCAATTCCCGATTATTAGTTAATATCAGGTCTAAGATTGCATTGTACCTAGTTGGTTCCTCGATTAATTGAACTAAGTAATTATCATTTGGCGTGTTTAAAAACATATTGCCCCTAGCAGTATCACATGAATTGATTTTCCAGTTTATCTCGGGATAGTTAAAGTCTCCCATCACTACTATGTCTCCTACTCCTGCTGCTCTTTCAATCTGATTCAGTAACAATTTCTCGTCAGACACATTAATACCAGGTGGCCTGTAGCATATCCCCAATAATAACTTCTTTATTCCTTTACCACCGCATGCAATTTCTACCCATAATGTCTCAATGGTATTTACCGTCCCTTCTTGAATATCTTCCTGTATAACAGGTTTTAGAAATGGCTTTACGTAAAGACGTACCTCTCCACCCTGTTTATTTAGTCTGTCTCTCCTGTACAGCGTGTTACCCTCTAGATTGACTGTCCAATCGTGAGATTCGTCCCACGTTTCAGTAATGCCTATAATATCATATTCCTTGCTTGCTGCGAGGATTTATAGTTCCCCTTTTTTACCTGTAAGGCTTCTACAATTGAGATATGTATTTCCCCTTATGGTTGGGACATCTTAATTCTTATGCAGCAAAGATGACCCGCAATTGTCATTGGTTACTGTTATTCTAAAACCCTTTTTAGTTCCCATGTTACTACCCTTGCTGTCTGCTCTATTCCTCTCCCCTACTCCTCCCCCATTTTATTCACTAATGCCACCCCTGCTATTCTTACTGAATGACCCGTGATATCTTGCTAAACCCTCCCCCCAGACACCTAGTTTAAAATCTCCTCCAACCTTCTAACCATCCTTCCCCCCAGCACCGCTGCCCCCTCCTCATTCAGGTACAATCCACGACAAAAAATATGGCGCCTGACTGAGAAGTCCGCCCAGTGTTCTAGGAACACAAACCCTTCTTTCCTGCACCAATCCCTAACATGGCAGGAGTCGTTGCGATGGAGACCTTTTTCACTTTACAGGGCATAGTATTGAAATGGCAAGACCTCAGGAACTTAGGTAGGGATCCGTGTGTCGCAAATAAAAATGTAAGGGCCTAGTATTGAGATATTTATGACATCTTGAAAGAAAAGGAAATCACAGTCCCGAAGGAGCTTTCTGAGAGCCTTTCCCGTGTAATAGGTATATCGGTGAGGCGATTTGCAGGAGAATGGCCGGTCAAGGGACAGAGGAGGCCCAGATGTGCGCTACAAATATACATGTAAGGACCACTGGGGGTGCTCAATGCTAGTGAGGGTGGGGAGAGCCAGGGAGAGCATCCCATGTGCAGGACCCACCACCCACCGGAGGGGAGGCTTCATGGCCTCCTTTAACAACACCACACGTCACACTCAATGTGTGTCAATTAAAAAAGAGGAGGTCGGGGCTCATCCACAGCTTGGCAAATAGGGAGGGATCCGCTCCAGGGGAAGCGTCCGCCACTTGAGGGACAGCAGCAGTGCCGTTCACAGGGTGGCTGTATAAAGGATTAAAACCAAATCCACCTTCTTTCCTGAAATTAAACTTTCTCCCTCAGCAAAGGTATTTTATGATCTTGTATCCCATGATCTAGATTATATGTTTGCACGAGAACGACAGATTCAATCACACACAGATAATCTCACAAAAGGAGAACGAATTGCGTTGCAGGAAATCATGAAATGGCAGGATACTATTATTAAGCCCTCTGATAAAGGGGGCAACATTGTGCTCTGGCCTCTCTCTCTATGTACACAATGAAATTGAGGAAACAATTAAGTGATCAGAATTGTTACAAAACATTAATCTTTAATCCAACTAGCAATTTTCTGCACTTATACAACTCCATTATTTCAGCAGCACATCAGAATAGGGTTATAAAGAAAAAAGACTTTGATTATCTCAGAGTGGAAAATCCAAAAATTGCTACCCTTTACCTATTGCCAAAGGTGCATAAAAATGACAAAGTCCCCCCTGGTAGACCAATTGTCTCTGGTGTTGGGAGTTTGACAGAAAAGGCCAGCACATATGTCGACCAATATCTTAGACATCATGTGCTGGCTCTGCCTTCCTACACCAGGGACACCATGGATGTGTTGAATAAACTACAGGACATGACAGTGAGTCAGGGCACATGGCTAGCCACCTACGATGTCGAAAGTCTGTACACCAGCATCGACCATAAGAGGGTATTGGCAGCCGTTCGATATTCTTTGGACACAAACACACACCATGAATTCAATAACTTTCTCCCTTCTCGAATTCATATTGACTAAAAATTATTTCATCAGCCAAGAAAAATTCTACCTCCAGGTTAGAGGGACAGCGATGGGGACAGCTTGTGCCCCATCGTATGCTAACCTCTACCTGGGGTGGTGGGAGAAGGAACATGTGTTCAACGATGCACTGGAAAAATACACACAACACATTCTATTATACCTACGGTATATAGATGATGTCCTGATCATCTGGGAGGCGGAGGCAACACTTCTGGAAGAATTCATTGCCATCCTGAACCAGAATGATTTGAATTTGAAACTTACTGGTGAAAAAGACCAGAAGGAAATTCACTTTCTGGATCTATGCATTAGGGTAGAGATGGATGGAAAAATCAGCACAGATATCTTTCAGAAAAAAACTGCAACTAACAGTATCCTGCATTCCAACAGCTCGCATCTTCCTGCAACCATTAAAGCAATCCTAAAAGGCGAATTACTCAGAACTAAAAGGAACTGTTCTGTTGAGAAGATATACCTAACACGTGAGAAACAGGTATGTGAACGTCTTAAGAAACGTGGGTACAGTAATAAGACCATAAAATCTGCCGTGAAAAGCGTTGAATTATACACACGTGAGTCTTTACTGACCCCTAAAATAAAATCTCAGAAAGAAGAATCGGTACGGTATATAGGTACTTTTAGCCCACAGTGGAAAGTAATTAATGGGATCTTACAGAAACATTGGCCCATTTTACAGACAGATGAGGTCCTTAGGCAAGTGTTACCGAGTAAAGTGCAGAGCAGCTGGAGGAGATCAACAAATTTACGTGATCTAGTTGTCCAGAGTCACCTCTCAGTTCCCACTAGATCACTATATAACAAAAAAGGATCCTACCAATGCGGCAGATGCAAAGCTTGCAAATACATGACACCCAAACAATATTATACAGATAAATTTGGTAAGAAATGGACTATTCTAAATTTTATCAGTTGTACTACCATGGGTGTTGTATAGCATCTCGAATGCCCATGTGGAAAGAGATATATTGGTAAAACCATACGTCCGCTAAAGGTACGGATCCTGGAGCACGCCAACAGCATTAAAAATGCCAAACAAGACGCGAGGAGATTCAAAACATTAACACCAGTGGCCAAACACTTCCTACATTACCATGGATGTGAAACTGGTTGTTTAAAAGCTTTTGGCATGCAAAATATACTACTGGGTATCAGGGGAGGTGACCTTGATAATGAACTGCTCAAATTAGAGACCAAGGTAATCTTCCTCATGGACAGTATGCAACCACTGGGCATGAACGAACACAACAGTTATTTGCCATTCCTCTAGGGGTGCTGAGTGTGATAAGCACCATCACTTACCTTGTGAAGGAAAATTTGGGACATTTTTTGTTACTTTTTGGCTCCCTATACCTAATTGATGGGGAAGCATAAAGGAAGTTCGTAGGTGTGACATGGGGAAGAATTTTTTGATTAAGGGTTGAGTGGACCTGTTCCCTGAGTAAGGGGGTTACAGACCCTTTCATCCCCAAAAGTATGAAGAATACCAATGTATTACACTTCATAAGATCCTGATTTAACATCTTGAAAATTGGACTATTAAAAGACTGTATGTCCTAACCTTGACGTAAATTATTGCTCTGTGATGAAGATTTATGATTTTATTGATCCCATAGGGTACTTCAGTGTAAATTATCTAGATGGGCCTACGATAAACTAGGTGACAAACAACAAGCAAAACAAATAATCCATATGTGATCCATTGGTTATTTATGTTGGAATAATGAGTATATAGGAGAAATTATACTTACCGTCTTGAACAGATACCTCGAATTTAAAAAGAGACAACTACACCAGGAATAATGGGGACAAGGAGATATACACAGATTTGGGAATAATATGGGAAAATACATCTGAGAAAATTAGGGATGTGTACATCCAATCATACTGAGAGGAATAGGTTCCTGTTAGGATCTCCTGCTCTGTGCTGCCACGTCGCCATGGCAACCGGGAGGCAAGTGTTAGCGAAGTAACCTGAGCGCAGCTTATACTCCAGTCCGGGTTTTTACTGTGTAGTGGTTACAGGCTCTGTGCACGGCAGGGAATCCGGCGCTGGTTTTGTGCTCACAGTCTGTGAGGTCTGAGTGGGGCGTGGACAGCACCTGCTATATAAACCATCCTCTCAGGCTAGGCAAATGCTGCTGAATCTTTGTTTGTTAGTCAGTTCCAGAGAGTTAGCTAGTACTGTGTGACTTTGTATTTACTTGTTGCTTACTGCGAATAGGCCTTGGGATTCGGTACTTCATTCTGCCAATCCGGACCTAGCAGTAAGACTGGAGTCAGTTGTTTGACCTGCTGGGGTTCTTTTGCTATTCTGTGAACCCAGCAGGTTTGCGGCTGTACTCTCAGACCTGCTTGCTTAATCCTCCCTCACTGTGCAGGGCGTCCAGGTGTCAGTTTAGTGGCAGTAAGCTGAACCTGTGCCCTGCAAGTGGGGGTTAGGATTGTGGATACTCTCCTTGTGTCTATATTTCTATCTCTGACCAAGGAGTTTATTCCCACACCCGTTGGTAACCCTTTGGGGTTTTTTCTGTTGCTCTTAGCAACATCATTTCAGGTGCTCCACATGTTAAATCACTACACATCGCTTCATTGTCCGCTCTATTCCATCTGAGCATTCCTGACACTAGGGAGACACCCAATTCCTGAGCCTTTGGGCTTCTCCGTTCACTTTGTGTTTATTAGTTATTCCATCACCTCCTGTGTATGTTATGTTATACTGTCTGTGAGTTCGTTTGCTTCGCTTCCCTCTCTGTTCATACACCGGTATACTCCTGTTAGCACTGGTGTGTGTAACATATTCAGCAGCCTTACTCCTGTTGAAATTTTGTGGGAATATGGAGCATACCCCTCAAAATACTTTGCAACAGGTGGTCGATCAAGTGCAGGTCCTGACTCGACAATTTAATGAGATGTCCATTAAAATGAACACCCCGCAGGCCGCTAGCGGAGCTCCCGCAGCAGCAAGTTCAGGGGTTAAGGAGCCGAAAGTAAATCTCCCGGATTGTTTTTCTGGAGATCGCTCGCAGTTCTTTTGTTTCAAGGAGAGCTGTAAGCTATATTTCAGGCTTAGGCCCCAGTCTTCTGGGTCGGAGATTCAGCGGGTGGGCATGGTGATTTCCTTGCTACAAGGAGACCCACAGGTCTGGGCATATGGGTTACAGCCTGACTGTCCGTCGCTTAAAAGTGTTGATGCTTTTTTTTACGGCACTGGGCAATTTGTATGATGACCCTGACAAGATGGCTTCAGCCGAGGCTCAGATTACGGTTCTTAAGCAAGGGCGACGGCCAGCTGAGGTTTATAGTACGGAGTTTTGGAGGTTGGCTCATGATACCCAGTGGAATGACCCAGCCCTGAGAAACCAGTACCGAAGGGGCCTTTCTGACCAGATAAAGGACCAACTGGTACAATATCCCTCGCCTGATAGCTTAGATCAGCTCATGCAGTTATCCATCTGGGTGGATAGACGGCTGAGAGAGCGTAGGCTTGAAAGGGAGACCGCAGTTTCCTTTTTTCCCAAGGGAACCTCAGACTCTGAGGAATATTCCGAGGAGCCTATGCAGATTGGGGCTACCCGCCTCTCCTCGCGTGAGAAGACGCGGAGGAGACAGCAGGGTCTGTGTTTGTACTGTGGGAATAAAGGTCATGTTGTAGTATCATGCCCAGAAAAACCGGAAAACTTCAGGGCCTGAGGGTGATGGGAAATATCCTGTCAGGCCAGAAGTCAGAATTTCCTAAAAAGACTTTTCTCATTCCGGTGACTTTGGAGATCCTCGGTCAAACTGTCAAGACTGAGGCCTTTGTTGACAGTGGGGCCGATGGGGTTTTCATGGACCGTCAATTCGCCCTGGAACACTCTGTTCCCTCAGTACCTTTGGCATCAGAGATTGAGATCTGTGGGTTAAACGGGGAACCATTGTCCCAGGGTAAAATTACCTCCTGCACCAGCCAAATTCCTTTGTTTATTGGAGCCACACACTCTGAAAAATTGTCTTTTTATGTGACTGTCTGTTCTTTTGCCCCATTGGTTTTGGGGTTACCCTGGTTAAGGGCCCATAACCCTCAATTTGACTGGGTCACTGGGGAGATTCTTAGTTGGGGTAGTGATTGTTTCAGGAGTTGCTTGAGCCTTCCAGTCAGGCTCTCGCAGCTAAGTTTGCCAGGATTGCCAGGATGTTATGCAGATTTTGCGGATGTGTTCTCCAAAAAAGTTGCAGAGGTACTACCTCCCCATCGCCCCTATGACTGTGCCATTGATTTGTTGCCGGATGCTAAGCTTCCCAAGAGCAGGTTGTACTCCCTGTCACGTCCTGAGACTCAGGCTATGGCAGAGTACATTCAGGAGAACTTGGCTAAGGGATTTATCAGACCCTCACAGTCCCCAGTTGGGTCGGGGTTCTTTTTCGTGGGTAAAAAGGACGGTTCGTTGCGACCCTGCATCGACTTCAGGGAATTGAACCGTATCACGATTAAAAACTCGTACCCACTGCCTCTCATTTCGGTTTTGTTTGACCAGCTTCGTACTGCCACCATTTTTTCTAAGATTGACCTACGTGGTGCTTACAATCTAATCCGAATAAGAGAGGGGGATGAATGGAAGACTGCCTTTAATACCCACTCAGGGCATTATGAATATTTGGTGATGCCTTTTGGGCTCTCTAATGCCCCGGCAGTCTTCCAGGAATTCATGAACGATGTGCTCAGGGAATATTTGGATAGATTCTTAGTTGTTTATCTAGATGACATCCTAATCTTCTCTCATTCCCTGGAGGAACATCGGAAGCATGTACGCTTAGTCCTCCAGAAACTCAGAGACCACCAGCTTGGGGCGAAGCTGGAGAAGTGCGAGTTTGAAGTCCAACAAATCGCAATTCTAGGGTATATTATCTCCTCAGAAGGTTTCCAAATGGAGGGTTCTAAGGTACAGGCAGTCCTGGATTGGGTGCAGCCCACTAGTTTGAAGGCGCTTCAGCGTTTTCTGGGCTTTGTGAATTTTTATAGATGGTTTATCGCTGGATTTTCGTCTATAGTGGCCCCCTTGGTGGCACTCACTAAGAAAGGGGCGGATGTTGCTCACTGGTCTTGTGAGGCCAAAGCGGCCTTTGCCCGTCTCAAAAGGGCATTTGTCTCGGCCAAGGTGCTGCAACACCCAGATCCAGAGCGTCCTTTTGTGGTAGAAGTGGATGCCTCTGAGATAGGTATTGGGGCAGTGCTCTCTCAGATGGGGGTGTCTGATAATCGCCTTCATCCCTGTGCTTACTTTTCTCGTAAATTTTTGTCTGCCGAGATGAATTATGATGTGGGTAACCGGGAATTGTTGGCTATAAAGGATGCACTCGGGGAGTGGAGACACTGGCTTGAGGGGGCTAAGTTTGTGGTCTCGATTCTCACCGACCATAAGAATCTGGCATATTTAGAGTCAGCGAAGCGGCTCAATGCCAGGCAGGCACGATGGGCTTTGTTTTTTGCTCGCTTTAATTTTTTGATAACATATCGCCCTGGGTCAAAAAACATCAAGGCTGATGCGCTCTCGCGGAGTTTTGCTCCAGTTCAAGAGACCACCGAGGAGCCATTGCCCATTGTGTCCCCATCATGTATTAAAGTGGGCATTACCCAGGACCTCTTGTCATTAGTCCTTAGAGCACAGGAGCAGGCTCCTCCAGACCTTCCGGTAGGTCTCTTGTTTGTGCCTCCTAGGTTAAGACAGCGAGTGTTCCTGGAATTCCATGCCAAGAGGTCGGCAGGGCATCCGGGTATTGCCAGAACTCGGGAGTTGCTGTCTAGGGCGGTGTGGTGGCCCTCGGTGGCTAGGGATGTGGATCAGTGGGTTCGGGCATGTGACGTTTGTGCCCGAAATAAAACTCCTAGAGGGGTTCCTGTCGGCCCATTACATCCACTCTCTATTCCGTCTAAGCCATGGACCCACATTTCCATGGATTTTGTGGTGGACTTGCCCAAATCCTCGGGGATGACAGCCATTTGGGTTGTCGTTGACAGGTTTTCGAAGATGGCGCATTTCGTTCCACTGGTTGGGTTGCCATCGGCCAGACGCCTGTCTGAGTTATTTATGCAGCATGTTGTGCGCCTCCACGGGTTGCCACTTGATGTGGTCTCTGACCGTGGATCCCAGTTTGTGGCCAAATTCTGGAGGGCATTTTGTTCTGATCTCCAGATTTCTGTGAGCTTGTCGTCAGGCTACCATCCACAGTCTAATGGGCAGACTGAGAGGGTGAACCAGTCCTTGGAGCAGTTCCTCAGGTGTTATGTCTCCAAGTGTCATACTGACTGGGTTGAGTTTGCCTATAACAACGCGGCTCACTCTGCTACAGGGATCTCTCCCTTCCTTTGTGTGTATGGGCATCATCCTAAGGCCAATTCTTTTGACCCCCTGGATTCCACGCCTGGTGGTTCCTCTGTTGTTTCGGTCCTTAGGGGTATTTGGAGGAAAGTGAAGAAAGCCCTTGTGTCTGTGTCATTAGTGACCAAAAGGGTTTTTGATAAGCGGAGAAGACCCTGCAGCTTCAAATTAGGAGACTTCGTCTGGTTGTCCACCAAGAATTTGAAGTTGAGACAGCCATCTCATAAGTTTGGCCCCCGGTTCATCGGCCCTTATAAGATCACCAGGGTTATCAATCCGGTGGCATTTCAGTTAGATCTGCCCCGTTCATTGGGTATCAATAAAACATTTAATTGTTCCCTTTTAAAACTGGCGGTTAGTAATCCTTCTTCCAGTGGAAAACCTTCTCCTCTTCTGATACGGGGTCAGAGGGAGTTTGTGGTTGAAAGGGTTCTTGACTCCAAGATGGTTCGGGGTCGGCTGTCATTTTTGGTGCAATGGAAGGGGTATGGCCCGGAGGAGCGGTCGTGGGTGCGCAGTTGTGATCTTCATGCCCCCAGACTGATACGCTCTTTCTTCTCGCAGTTCCCCGATAAACCCGGTGGTAGGGGTTCTTTGACCCCTCGTCAGAGGGGGGGTACTATTAGGATCTCCTGCTCTGTGCTGCCACGTCGCCATGGCAACCGGGAGGCAAGTGTTAGCGAAGTAACCTGAGCGCAGCTTATACTCCGGTCCGGGTTTTTACTGTGTAGTGGTTACAGGCTCTGTGCACGGCAGGGAATCCGGCGCTGGTTTTGTGCTCACAGTCTGTGAGGTCTGAGTGGGGCGTGGACAGCACCTGCTATATAAACCATCCTCTCAGGCTAGGCAAATGCTGCTGAATCTTTGTTTGTTAGTCAGTTCCAGAGAGTTAGCTAGTACTGTGTGACTTTGTATTTACTTGTTGCTTACTGCGAATAGGCCTTGGGATTCGGTACTTCATTCTGCCAATCCGGACCTAGCAGTAAGACTGGAGTCAGTTGTTTGACCTGCTGGGGTTCTTTTGCTATTCTGTGAACCCAGCAGGTTTGCGGCTGTACTCTCAGACCTGCTTGCTTAATCCTCCCTCACTGTGCAGGGCGTCCAGGTGTCAGTTTAGTGGGAGTAAGCTGAACCTGTGCCCTGCAAGTGGGGGTTAGGATTGTGGATACTCTCCTTGTGTCTATATTTCTATCTCTGACCAAGGAGTTTATTCCCACACCCGTTGGTAACCCTTTGGGGTTTTTTCTGTTGCTCTTAGCAACATCATTTCAGGTGCTCCACATGTTAAATCACTACACATCGCTTCATTGTCCGCTCTATTCCATCTGAGCATTCCTGACACTAGGGAGACACCCAATTCCTGAGCCTTTGGGCTTCTCCGTTCACTTTGTGTTTATTAGTTATTCCATCACCTCCTGTGTATGTTATGTTATACTGTCTGTGAGTTCGTTTGCTTCGCTTCCCTCTCTGTTCATACACCGGTATACTCCTGTTAGCACTGGTGTGCGTAACAGTTCCATAGGTTCCTACGATACAAGATAAGGGATGCTACCGTGGGATGAGATAGTAGGTATATTTATACACAACAGGTAGACTCAATATCTCTCAATTATAAGGTGGCTCAACATATTAAATGTATTATAATAATGAGATTGCTGGGAACTACTCCATGAATTAGTATTTTGTAGGACCACCTTCATAATATATTTATAAGTGTACAATTTGTATGCATATCACATATTTTTAATCACATTTATTTGGAGGGTCACTATTAGATCAAATCATCATTATAATTTCACCATTTTCAGTTCACTCACCAGATACTAAACACTCTTGGCCATGAAATATTTACATGACCATCATAAATAACATACAGTCACTATCTTATTTTCACTGTATTAAATTAAATTCTGACACAGACACACATAGTATACCACTCAGCTGTTTTTCACATTTTTATTGTTTATTTTATTTTCACATTGCACAGTTTGAGGTGTTCATTTTGTTGTTTTTCCTATTATGTGGTTGCCAATGACAACTGTTATACATCACTTTTCCAATACACACTCACCTTACTTACTAAGCATATTCAAGTTTATCTCTCATACTGGAAACACCGAGTATCCCTTTAATATTACTCTCAGGAACCTATTATTATGATACCATTGGATCTAACCAGTCAGATGACTTGAACCGTAGCCCAGAATCAGAGACACAGATTTAACATTATGTCTATCTCTGGTGCACGTAATTTGGGCTCTCTGATAGGTTAATAGGTGTCACATGATTAGACTGAGCACAGTCCAAATCCCATTAACAGGAGACGCGACGTGATTGGATGGCCCAGTCATGTGACCGGGAATCTGCCCCGCGATTGGTATATCTGTACTGTTAAATTAGGGCTATTGGAGGCATTCTGGTTAGCCCTGAAAAAACTTAACTGTGAAACACGTGTCGGCGAGTCACACTGTGCTGTTGTGTATAATAACAATGTGCTAAATGTATTGTGTTGTTAGGAATAGAGCGAGATCTATACTAAAGCTGAGCTAGCTATTGTGATGCCTCATGACACTGATGGAGCTCACAAGCTTTCCTGCACTGAGAGGATTATTTAACCACATATGACTCAGCAAGCTGCATGTACTAGCAACATTGTAGCAAGACTAAGATACACTGCTTAATGTAGCAGCTGAGACATCTCTACAGCACTGCTTGTTACTTTATAAGTATAGAACAATTATCTAGCAGTGTTTATGTGCTACTCAGGTTAAATGCTGTTTATTTGATATATAGGTTTCCATCACACAGCTGATAATTACAAAACAGCTAGTTAGGATATACTGCTATTAACAGCTGATGGAGTGTTCCAGTGTACGGCATTAGTGCAATACTCAAATAGCTCACTAAACCCTGTGCCTTACAGCTATGATCTATATTCCACGATAATAGTAGTGAATATTGTGGAAAACTGTCAGTTTATATGCATTTTTGGACATTACAGTGTCTCTCATTAACAATATCACTAATGAACATTGTGATTACTCACTTAAAGTGATATTGACTTTATTAATTACCTGCTGTAAATCGACTGAGAACAGCTAATTACATTGAGATCACTAGTGGGGAGAAGCACTGATCTATAGCTGTATAAGCATATAAGTGAACATCAATTATCATTCACTTAAAGTGACACTGACTTCAGGTATTACCTGCTGTAAATTGATTAAGAACAGCCAATTATATTGAGATCACTAGTGAGGAGAAACACGGATTCATAGCTGTATTAGCACATGAATGCATGTAAGTGAGGGGTCATAGCGCCCAAACAGATTATTCACTTAAAGGGATACTGACTTCAGTTATTACCTGCTGTAAATTGATTGAGAACAGCTAATTACATTGAGAAATGCTGTTTATTTGATATATAGGTTTCCATCACACAGCTGATAAGTACAAAATAGCCAGTTAGGATATATTGCTATTAACAGCTGATGGAGTGTTCCAGTGTACGGCATTAGTGCAATACTCAAACAGCTCACTAAACCCTGTGCCTCACAGCTATGATCTATATTCCACTATAATAGTAGTGAATATTGTGGAAAACTGTGAGTTTATATGCATTCTTGGACATTACAGTGTCTCTCATTAACAATATCACTAATGAACATTGTGATTACTCACTTAAAGTGATATTGACTTTATTAATTACCTGCTGCAAATCGACTGAGAACAGCTAATTATATTGAGATCACTAGTGAGGAGAAGCACTGATCTATAGCTGTATAAGCATATAAGTGAACACCAATTATCATTCACTTAAAGTGACACTGACGTCAGTTATTATCTGCTGTAAAGTGATTAAGAACAGCCAATTATATTGAGATCACTAGTGAGGAGAAACACGGATTCATAGCTGTATAAGCATATGAATGCATATAAGTGAGGGGTCATAGCGCCCAAACAGATTATTCACTTAAAGTGATACTGACTTCAGATATTACCTGCTGTAAATTGATTGAGAACAGCTAATTACATTGAGATCACTAGTGAGGATAAACACTGACTCATAGCTGTACAAGCATATGATTGCACATAAGTGAGGGGTCACAGCGCCCAAACTGAGGGGGAGCTTTCTATTGGAATATTGCACTTTACAGTACCCTCAGTAAGCCTATCTAGTACAACTGATCAGTGACTTCAAAGCGCCATTGGGCACTCAGCCTAACAACACATATAATTTGATTCAAGGGTCATATTACCTATAATATATTATATATGTTTTTATTCACACATATCACACTTTGTTTTGTCAATTTATATGTTTTTGGTTTTAATATTTCACAGCTACAGGTCTTTTTAACAAATATACTCTAATAAAAGTTATATTTTATGTATCAATTTAATGTTTAAGTGCGCCACTTCAAGTCCAATCCTTCTCTGTTTCTTTTTGTGCATAACTATATATTGACAACAATATATTCAGTGGCAGCACCCCCTATATAATTCAAATATCTGATATAGAATATAACTAGGGGTTTCTTTTGTTCTAAGTTGGAACTTTTCTATAATATGCTAGTGCAGTAGTATCCCCTTTCCCTGCTAACGTACATACTGGCTGTATAAAGATGGTGGTCGAGGGGTAGATGCACCGCATCCGCCGAGCGCCCCCCAGCGACAGTTGAGCCCGGGTGCTGATGCATCAGAGAGACCGCTGCCCGTATGGAGCCAGAGCCAAAAGTCCGTCCAGTTTCGGCAGGGGTAGTCAGGGGGATGGGGGAGAGCAGGGCCAAGGAGAGCAGCCGCTCCAGCACCGGGCGCCAGAGCCCGGTCCGGGAAATAGAGTGGCAGCTCAGAGGATCTACCGCCGTGCCCGGGCCGTGACCCCATCACACAGCGTTATATAGTTAAGTGTATCAGCTGGGCCGCTGAGCCCCCCCCCCCCCACTCCCCGCCACAGCGAGCGCTCCCCCAGCAGCTCCGGCAAGCACCCGACCCAGCCACCAGAGGCACGCCCACCGCGTGTATATGACTCACCGCTGAGCCGCTGTTGAGGTGGGCACGAGCAGGCCGGAGCTCTGGGCGGCGGTGAACATGGTCCATGGCAGGAGGGAGACGGGAGCGGCACAGACCCGGATCTAATACGGCTGCACTCTCCTCCAATGCGACACTGCAGCTACGTGGTCGGGTCCCGCGGTCCAGTCAGCACATCTTGCGGAAGACGTAGCCGTAGAGGATATCCACCAGTGCCAGGTAGCGAAAGGACCAATCTCTCTCCGGGTTCTTCCGGGTCCCGAGCACCTCACAAATCAAACCCCCGGTCTCCAGAGAGCGCATAGGCCCCAACCCACAGGGAAGCAGGAGACTCCCCCGCTACGGGACTCCACGCACAGTCCCCAGGTGACGGGGATTAGTTACTGGGCAGTCTGAGTGGTGTATCCGAGCCAAAACAGAGGTTTACAAGGCTCTTTGTGGGACTTTAACATGGAGCTCCACTCAGGCACGTCCGACCCGCCTGCTCGTCAGGCCACGCCCCCTTAGTCTTATAATTTATTAGTGTACTCCAGTACTCTTTTAGTAGTAATAAACTGCTGGCTAGTGTCCCCCACTGTATCTGGTGGATAAATAAATTGTTTGTAGTTTTTAATAGCTGCTATTAGCAGTATTATTAACTGCTCCACTTTGACCAATTATGTGTTTTCACCCAAATATATTATCAATAGTGGTTGACATACATTCTCAGTCTCTGCTGTCAATGCTGCCAGACAATGTGGATTATTCTCTATATTTCCTTATTGTATTGACTGATGCTGGAACAAATACAATTGCAATGGCAGTGTGCAAACGTTCTCAGTCACCGCTGTCAACGTTGCCAGATCAAATACACTGTTCTATATGCATTGCCCTTGAATTAGTTGCTGCTGGCACTATCCGCCTATTCATACAGCAGTGTAGGGAATCCCGTTCCGTATTTGGTGAATCCACATAATGTGATTGCTAATATGAGGTGTTACATAAAGAGTTCTGGAGTACACTAATAAATTATAAGACTATGCTGCTCACCGACTGATTTAAACTAAACTGGACCTGACATATATATTATTGCACTCAGTGTATCTACGATTACTGACAATTACTGAAAAACACATGATGTGATACCTATATTTTGATAGGAATTACTTGGGATAAACATTCTGATTAACACACGGAATACCATTGGAGGTCATAGTACCCAGAATCAACTTTACATCCATTGCACAACACATGGAGTACAGTGTGTGTTTTAAAAAAATGTATGTTACACATTGTTTTTTCACTTGTATGTGGTTTTAATATTTCACAGTTACAGGCTTTTTAAAAGTATATAAATAAAAGAACTAAAACAAACAATAAGACAGCGCTTTTCACATTGTATGAAAAAATAGCCTTTACTTTATATTTCATATATAGAATACAGATATAAAAGGATTTTCACCTACACATATATATAGATATCACACTAAGGTACCGGCCAGTACCAATTTTAATCTAAAAAATATATATTAAAATTATCTCTGCAACAAAAACAATACATTCAAAATATCCAACTAGAGTAACAATTGCCCTGTATCTCTATAATTCTCCTATTAGGGCTATTAAGATGTATATTCCTTAAATTTTCTATATAGCACAATAAGCCTTTGTTAGTAAGCAGAGAAATCCACATACATCTGTTAATTTAGGCAAGGAAGAATTTAAAGTAGAGGATTTTATCCCACAGTTCAAGCAGGTTGTTTGTTAGTGCACTATAGATGTAATTGGCGGTGCAGCTGTTAATTTGAGATCAGCTGTTAGCGTTTTAATCAGATAGATATTGAGCCTGTGTTATAATCAATACCGTCCATACCTTACAACAGACTTGATGTTGTTATATTAAGCATTTATCGCTATTATTATATAATCAACTGTGTATACAAATAGGCAGTATGTATACAACTCCGTCTGGATATCTGAGAATCCATTGACATTGACACATGGGGAGCTGGCTGGAGTGACACATGGAGGAGATGAAGTGTATTATGTGAATATGGCTTTTTCAATATATTTTATGTGGATCTGGATTTTTAAATTATTTTATGTGGAAGTGTCTTTTTCAATGTATTTTATGTTGATTCTGGCTTTAAAATGTATTTTATGTGGATCTGGCATTTTCATTGTATTTTATACCAGGGGTGTGGCCTAGCAGGCACAAGGTCTATCTATCGATCTATGGGATCAGTACGAAATCCCACCGGGCAGGATCCCAGCGCTCGGAATACCGACACTGGAATTCCGACTGGCACAATCCTGACAGGGGGGCGAGTGCTACGCTCGGCACACTAATTTATTCTCCCTCTGTGGGTGTCATGGACACCCACAGAGGGAGAATATGTCGGGATTGTGCCAGTCGGGATTCCAGTGTCTTGACTGCATCCCCTATCTATCTATCTATCTATCTATCTATCTATCTATCTATCTATCTATCTACACACACACACACACACACACACACACACACACATACTTGTTTTTCTATCCTCATCGGGACATATGTCTGGAACCTTCCTCATGGGGACCTATTCAGGAATACCGGCCTAATGAGGACACCCCACATAACTGATTTATTTTCGGGTTTAATTAGAGATAGAGGAAACGTGTATTCAGCAGCAGATACATTTTATTCAGGAAAGGTTCTTTCTCATTTCAGCAGTAATTCGGTTCTTAATGTAAAACTTAACCGAGAGCCAGTTCCGAGCCTTCAGCGCTTGTCGTTCTGCCCTTAGGCACGCATCACAGTCATTCTTGCCCGGCACCTTGAATGAGCGAATGAACCGAATCATGCGACGTTCAACAGCTTTCACTTCTGCTGGGGTCCACGGATTGCGCTTGGTACCCCTTCTGTCACCTGTGCGGGAGAAGAAAGGTCAGTCACCACGCAACGCCACCACCAGTCATGGACGCATCTCAAATGGAATGGACAGTCACACCCACCTTTAGCTGCACCTCCATCCACCGCCGACACCACGCTGCCAGCTTCTTTTCCCATGTGCCCCATGGGAACCTCAGTATCCTGACTCTCTGGCTCATCCCCAGAGTCATCGCTCACCACCTGGATCGGCTCTGTGGATAGAGAAGGACAGGGAAACCGATCACACCAGCCCACTTAGACAGTCAGTCCCTGGAGCCACACTGTCAAGTGATACCTACCGTTTGGATCAATGGAGATCTCTTCCAGATTGTGGCCCCGGAATTCAGCCATTCTCCCTTGCTCGAGAGCCAGAAACAGCTTGCTCAACTTGGCCAGTTGAAGGGTACCCTCCGGGAGGCGGTAATAATGCCGGTGCACCCGAATATCATGTCCAAGGAAATCAGCAAGCTGATCCATCTCTGTATCGCTCAGGTTGAGGACTCTGGAAAGTGTAGCCACATGCTTCCGTAGGCGGGTGGAAGATAATGCTTCGGGGTGCTTGGCCCCACACTCCCGGGCGTAGAGACGTATGCAGTCGGATCCCCTATAATGGGACATGGCTGTTGGCCTAGCAAACATGTAGATATTGTGTGGGGTCACACCACATTCTGTCCGCTTCTCTATGAGGAGCTCCATCGCTTTCTGCATGCTTGGGGATAGCAGGACAGGGACTTTCCTGCCTCTTTTCCCAGGAATCTCAATACGGGAGAAGTGACGACAGAGTGCCTTCTCCAGCTCTGACAGGGCCTGGGCCACATCACCCTGCAAATCGGCTGTGTGCCGTAAATCGAAGGAGGAGAGCAGCATCTTGGAAACCTCACCTTCTCTCCTGCGGTTGAAGAGAATCAGCTGCGTGAGGGTAACTTTGGCCAACATGGACCACTGCTGTTTGGAAGGGTGGGCGGACAACTCATCGATGTACTCTCGCTGACGGTCAAGGAGGTACAGGTTCAAGCGCTTAACATCATCAGTGAAGGGCAGAAGCAGCGGTGCATTCCATTTTATCTCTCGAAGTGTCTTCAGGGCAGCAGTGGAGATTAGCTCGCTCCACCTCGCCTCATAAATTTTCCGAAAGTTTCGGGCACGCTCCTCTGTCAGGGCACTGCCCTCCATCAGTGCCTGACACTCCACCATAGCTGAAATCTTCTGCAAGCTGTGTCCCACCTTCAGAGCCAACGAGGGTATTTTATATGTATTGGTGCGGTCATCGTAACCGGCCAGGCTCCTCACAGCATGCACCACTTGCAGGAAATTCTGTGGGCAAATGAAATCTTCCATACACCGCAACGGTGTGACCTTCATCGCCTTCAGCAGAAGCCGCCCCACCTCTCTGAGCTTCTGACGGATGTAATCATGCTTGCTGACATCAGACCCCAGACGGTTATAGAGGTGCTGACCGAACTGCATAATCCAGCGGTCCCCTTTGATTACCGGTACCACATCATCATAATTCATTTCGCTCAGCAACTTCCAGAGGCCAGTGCCAACATCTTTCGGGAGCGGTGTGGCGTAAGTGAAGAGACCCTGCACCCTGGTTCTTCCAGGTTTGGGGCTGACACTTTTGCGGAGCGGGCACCTCTTCACATGGCGCCACAGGTGCTTCCTGGAGAATAGCCCTTTACATTTTACACAGTGCATGAAATCTTGGGGAGCCGTTGCTTCTTTCGGCTGCTTGCACGGTAGGAGGACTCCGCTGCCCTCGCGGAGAACCCCGACATTATGGGCAAAGTTTCCCCGGGTGCGAATCAGGTCTAGCTGCACTGTCCTTTCCCTGGAGCGCTTCGGAAAGCTGAGTGCCCTTGCAACCTCATGCTCATTGTGGTGGACAGCTTGAACATGTCTCGCAATTTTTGAGAATGGCCTCTCGCACCACAGGCAGAAATTTTTCTTGTTACATGCAATCGAACCATCTGCTTTTCGGGTAAGTACCTGGACCGACACTGCGCGGGCCGGATGGAGACTTGGTTCGGCCTCCGCGGAGCAAGCCCCGGACACTTCCAGAACCTTCCTGCCGTGAAAAGACGTCTCCTCCCCTCCACTATCATCCGAGCTGCTCAACTCTGACGAGTCGGGGAGATAGTCTTCGTCACTGCCGTCGGTTCCGTACATTGCCTCACTGCGACCAGCAGACCCAGCACTTCCGGAGTTTGTGGCGCACACACCGTACCAAGCCCGCGCTTTCTGTCTGACCACGCCCACCGTGAATACAGGGTTCTGGGAATCGAGGGCCCAGGCCCCGGCACGTGCTTCCTATTACACATCCGGAGAGGTGGTTCTTACTAGAGTCACGTGTCGGGCGGCGCGCGCGACACTTTTGCGCCACATGCTCCGATTTTCCCCAGGCTCCTGGAAGCCTGTCCCGGACCGAGAGGTGCCAGTCTCCACTCATCGGCAAGACTTCCACAAATCGTAGTACCGGATTCAGCCCACCAGGGGGCGCTGCGATGGGCAAGGAAGGAAATATCAGACCCGGTTTTCGGGCTCCGCGATTTTTCCGACGAATGCCCT